>NW_022436949.1:17279502-17665294 GCF_009761245.1 Sapajus apella | reverse complement strand
CTTCCCTTCCCTTCCCTTCCCTTCCCTTCCCTTCCCTTCCCTTCCCTTCCCTTCCTTCCCTTTTTCCTTTCCTTTCCTTTCCTTTCCTTTCCTTTCCTTTCCTTTTTTTTGAGACAAAGTTTGGCTCCTGTTACCCTGGTGAGTGCAGTGGCAGTTCTCCGCTTACTGCAACCTCTGCCTTCCAGTTTCGAGTGATTCTCCTGCCTCAGCCTCCCAAGTAGTTGGGATTACAGGCACCCGCCACCATGCCCAGCTAATTTTTGTATTTTTAGTAGAGATGGGGTTTCGCCATGTTAGGCAGGCTGGTCTCAAACTGACCTCAGGCGATCCAACCAACCATACCTCCCAAAACACTGGGACTACAGGCATTAGCCATTGCACCCAACCCCATTTTTTTTTCTTTTGTGATAGGAACACTTAGATTAAGTGTTAGCAAATACAAAAGTCTAATACAGTACTGTTAACTACAATCACATTGCTATACCTTAGATCTCGACGTATTCATTTTGTATAAGTGGAACTTTGTACCCTTTGATTAACATCTCCCCACTTCTCCTTCCACAACTCTGGATAACCTGTTTTATGAGTTTCACTATATATGAAAAGGTGCTAATCACTAATTATCAGGGAAATGCAAATCAAAACCACAATGAGATAGCACCTCACACTTGTTAGAAAAACGAGTATGAAACCTAAAAGATAACACGTGTTCATCAGGATTTGGTAAAAAAGAAACATTGGCTGCACACTATCAGTGGGAATGTAAATTGGCCATTATGAAAAGTGGTGTGGAAGCGCCTCAAAAAACGAATAGTAGAACAGCTATCATTTTTTAAAGCACCAAAAGGGGCTCACTTGTAGAATCATCGTCAAGACCTCTGGAAATATCTGCTCTGTTTAGAATATTTTAATAGCAGTATAATTTTTTGTACATCTCATAAATATGTAGGATATATACATACACACACACACACACACAAACACACACCATATGTATGAGATAAAGTTTTGTTATTCATAATGTTATTTTCCTCCATTTGTAGTTTCAGGAGGAATTTATTTGTATCAGGTCAGGATATTTCTCTGAGCATTATCCATAGACAAGAGGGATAAGTGAAATATGATCTGAGTTCTTATACACACCCCAATGAGTTTCTTTTACAATGGCAGGTGAATTTTACTTTGACTGGTTGTACGGTTTTATATTTCTGACCATTTCTCTCATTAGTTGATAGATGCTACTCTATTCTTATTTAGCTTCTAATGTTAGAAAACATTAAAGTTTAATGAAAGTTCCTTTGTTAGTAAGTTTTTCTTTCTGCCTAAGAAGCTGTGAGAAATTCTCTTTATACTTAGATTTCAGGAGCTTCAAAAGGTTACATTCTAACAAGTTAAAAATTTTCCATATTGGACTGTGAGTATGTATTATCTTCCAAAGGGTCTTTTAGGTAATATTTATGTGCTCAAGCTAGCAAGAAAAATTTTATCTAATCTAAATATACCATAAGCAATTTAGAATAAATGCCCAATGAGAAGAATGAATGTCCCCTGAGAAGGTCAGCAGGACACTGAGAATAGTCCATATATGACTGTACCTAACTTGGGTGATTCACCACTGTCCATTGTTTAAGGCTTGAGGTTGAGAAAATTATTTTGTTGTTGACCCAAAGTTGACCACACACTGGATTAATGCTTCAATCTGAAAAGATAAAACAGTATATAAACATATTAATTTACAATAAGTAAAAGAATAAATGGAAACACAAAATGTTGGAATTAGTTTAGCCATCATATATTTCTCCCCGTAGACAAAACACATTAAAAGCCCCATTATCAGAATATCATATAGTAAACACCAATTCACTTAAGAATTAAAAATATTATTTCTTGAAACTTTGCCCTGTGCCAGATACTTTCCCAGGTGAAAGGGATAAATTAACAAAGATAGGCATGACTGCTACCATCAAGAAGCTTATATTCTAGTGAAAAGTACAGACATTTACAAATAACAATAAGCAGGTAGATAGATGGATAAACGAATGTTGTATTACTAGTGCAAAGAGGCTTACAGGTTTTGGAGCATACAACATGAGGACATAACATAGTTTGGAGACAAAAGTAAGTATGTGCTGAGAAGGTGATGTTCAAGCTAAGATCTGAAAATGGTTAATTGGATGAAAAGTTTAGAGAAGGCACATTTGAAATAGAAAATTGCTTATGTGCAGACACCAAGATAAGGAAGAACTTGGCTTTCAAGTCACTAAAAGAAGGCTCCTAAGGAATATATCTTTTTACATGTATTAAAACAAAACAAAACAAAAACAACTAAAATAATATAAATGCTTGATAGAGTATGACTGTGCAGGGGCAAAAATGTAAGTGAAGCACCAGTAATAGAAGGGGAAAGAGCCTATGCAAGTTAGAGTAGGGTTCTATTAGAGTAGATGAGGAGACATGAAAAGCTTTAGATCTAATTGGAAACTGAAATCACAGAATGTAGAAGGTAAGGCATATGAGAAGGGCAGACGATAGAAAGATTTTAAGTTTGGGCAAGCCAAGGTACAAATGTAATATAAATATAGAAATGTTAAATAAGCATTTGAATATATTGCTTGAAACTTAGAAGTCAGATATGACATAGCAATACAACTTGAACACCGCTGGTGTAAAATGACATCTACACTCATGAGGATAGCCAAGTTTTTCTAGTCAGTCAATGGAGGCTTGGAAGTAAAGAGAGTTTAGGACTGAACTGGAGGAAACTTTAAAAGGTGGTAAAAGAAGCAGCTAGCAAAGGGGACTAGGAAAGAATAGAAACATAAGGGAGAAATAAGAAAAATGTTGGAAAAGTAGATTTTGTAAAAAATGTAATGCATGCCTTCAGAAAACTAAAGAGAATTGACATGTTGTTTGAAGAAGAATATATTAATCTTTGATATGTTAATCATTATTATAAATTATAACAGTATTGTAAGTTGTGATATATATAAATTATAGTCTATGTTTAGTGTGAATATAAATTAATTGTTAATGGCTAACAGTTAATTGCTAAAAAAAGTATAGATTGATTGGTGAATTGAGTGATAGATGAAATAGAGGTTATACATGTAGATTGAGCTTTTGAGGAGCTATGTTAAAAAACAAAAAAATAGAGAGGAAAAAAAAGAAAGTGAAAAAAAGTTGGAGGACAAGTGTGTGCTCTTTTTCAAAATGAAAGATACTGTAGCCAGTTTAGATATTAGTTAACATTTTCCAGTAGAAAAAAAAAATCGTTTTTAAAATGCAGAAAAGAATGGAGATGAGTAATTTAGAAGTGAATGAGATTTGTGGTGATGTGGACATTTGAAAAAAGTTCATTCTCTGTAATTAGAGGGAAAATATGATGGAAATGGTTAACAAATGGTTTACATCCTTGATAGAAAGAAGATTAGAGATTTGAATTCTATTGCTGTTTTCTGTTTTTTCTTAGCAGAGTATGAAGGTACTGGAGATCTTGTGAGGAAAGGAGGGAGAATGAACATTTGGTTGAGAAGTTGAAAAGTAAAAAGAATAAAATATTGCAGTGAATGAGAGAAGGAGATTACAAGAGAACTTTATTAACATTTTAGTAAAACATTGAATGTCCCTTTGAGGATGACGATCATGAATGTGCAAAACTTCCAAAATTCCCAATTTTCTGACTTTCTCAGAGAAAAGGATGTTTTGGCTTACATCAAGATCATAGTATTCCTGGCAGATGTGTGATGAGAAGAAAAACAAGGGGGCTAAAGCTGTATGTGAAAGGAGTGATTCAAATAAAGACCTGTATTAGAATGTCACTCTCACTGCTGGGAACAAAAAAAGGCAAACTTAGAAGACAAACTTGGTGGCTTAAATTTTTTTTGGTAAAAGTGTTAAACACAATCAGCCTACAGTTGATATCACCATTTTTTTAGTGGTGTGGATGAAAATTTTCTAGTTCTTTTTTTTTGCCAACCTCAATATTAGTTTCTAAAGTCTAAGAAGTATGCCAGCTGTCACCATCACATCACCATTCTAGCCATAAGGAAAGGGAGAAAAGCAAGTAGGACCTCTAATCCTTTCCAACTGAGGGCCCAAACCAAAATTTGAAATCATCACTTCTGTCCCATTGGACAGAACACATTTATATGGCCAAATCTAGATGCAAGAGAACTTAGAATATATAATCTCTTTCTTATTGTCCTTATACCTAGCGATAACTATTACCAGAGAAGGGGGAAACTAGTAGTCTCTGTCATAAGCACTATGGGGTATATGCTGGAAACATAGGAGAAAAGAGAAAGGAGAGGGTATTATCAAGGTAACAACTTCCTCATGTATTTACCTCACTTTTCTTTAGAGCAAAATGTTCAGCAAATAACATGAATTTTAAGCCTGAATACTGTGCAGTAAAGGATTACCTTAGTGGATTTAGAGTGCTCAAACCCACACATTCCAAAGAAAATAATAAATTAGAAATGACATTTATACTGAATTCAAAAGGACTTTGATAAATTCAGAATAAGTATCAAATTTGGTATATTATGATGAATTTTCAAAATCATTACAATGGTCTTCTTTCTTTTAGAATGTATATTTATACAGCAAGGTATTCTTTTTGTTCATACTTTATTTAACAATAAAACCATGGATTAGTCCATAACAAGACTAAATTATGAGAACATGATCTAGCTTCAAAAGTTAATGAAAATATAATTAGTATTACTTGTGGTACATGTAGCTGAAAAGAGTTATAAATCCTATTAATCCTTCTTAGATCACAAATTATTGACCTGATAGGTAATAATCTCTTAGCTTTATTGTGTCAATTTAGCTTAAACGTTTGAACATTGTCTTGAGTTAAAAATTCTTCCTTATTATTTTAATGATTTAAAGAAACAAAAATAATTTAAAAATAAAGAACAGATAACTCCACAGAAAAAACTTTATAAAAATATATGTAAGTGTACAAATATAGATAATTTTATGTACACACAAATATATGACATAAGACACAAGATATAAACTATTTGAATTCAAAATGAAGAAATTCTATCAAAAATACTTTTGAATTCCTGAGGATAATGGTAATTATTAAAATATTTTGGAGACTCACACATACAATAATTAAGAGTTTTATTTAGTTATATTAGAGTAATCTGTATTGACTACCACACTTTGGAACTTTCTTCAGTCTATTTCAGTCAGTTAAACAGAGTATAACATGGAGGTGACGTGTTGCAATGAAATTAATACAAACTTGGGGTGAAGGTGTTAGATTTATATTCTAGGGCTCTTTACTACCAACTGGATAATGTCGGTTGTATTTTAAATCTTCAATATATTTACAGTATCTCATGTGCAAAATTTGGTTGATAACAGGCACCACACATTTTTGTGTGGAGTGACTTACTGCATCAAACTATCAGTGAAAAGTAGTTGAATCTGAATCTGTTAAAAGAGTGCTGTTCTATATTTTCTCAATGCTCACTTAACCTTTCCAGTGGAGCTCTAGACTCACTACTCTTGATGCCTCTCAGCTTGTATCAGGATGTGTTTTTCAATGTTATGTTAATTAGTTGGGTTCTGTTCTTTAAATTCCATTCAGCCACTCATTTATGTATGTATAATATACGTCTATCTATATAGCTTTATATATCTATATTTACATATGTTAGCATTTGTCTTCAAACTCATTTATACAATATAGTCTTGAAGGTAACATTGATTTAACTTCATTTGTCGTTGGGCCTTATAATGAAAACTTTTTAATTAAGATACATAGCATAATGTTCATTAGTTGAATCTGTTTATAGTAATGAACCCACATCTAACAATTTTAAATACATTGAATCATACAAATAGACTCTGATAATACTCATTTAACTTATGATGAAAATGCATGTAAAAATATGAGTGATCACTAATATACTCTATAATTTTAGCATGCCATAAGCATAGACTTTTATTAGTTTCAGTTGAGGAGTGAATTAATCAGAAGTCTCTGAATTACAAAATATAGGAATCCTTCTCAGGCTAACTTAGGTTGAAGAAGAAATTAATAAAGTCATGTAAGAGACAAGTTCACAAAATTATCATTACTGTCAAGGAACAACTATTAGAGATAACTCTGGTTGGCACAATCACTGTGCTTAAAAAAAAGTTAGCACTGCGGAGTTAGTGATTAACCAGGTCTGGACCACATACTGTTCCCTGTTGCTCTCTTTACTGAAGAGAATATATAAAGAATAAGATAAAATGTATAGTTGAATGCAGAGTGAAACAAACATCCTTTTCATGAAAAATCATCTGTCTTGTAATATTTCATTGATGTTGAATAAAAAACGTGACATTTTCTTTATCAAATTAGAAATTATGTTCTTTGGAAACTAGAGTAATGAGCACCCCTATAATTACTATGTTAGATTTCTATTGCTGTCATAACAAATTACTACAAATATAGTGCTTTAAACAACACATAAGTTATTTCTTATGGTTTCTGAAGGTCAGAAGTCTTAAATGCTATGACTGGTTTCTCTGCTCAGATTCCCATCGGACTAAAATTAAAGTTTAGACAGGACGGTGGCTACCAAATGAGACTTAGGGGTCCCTTCCAAGCTCACTGGTTGCTAAATTTATTTATTTCTCACATTTTCCATTTGTTTCTTTCCATTACGCTCTCCTGTCAACCCTCCTTTCTGACTGCTTTCCAATCCAACTATAATTATATTATTTATTTGTTTTTGAAGTGCCCATTGGATCATAATGATGTTTACGATAAAATTTAAACTCCCTGGCTAAGTCTGCGAGATCATTCGTAATCAGAATGTGCGTTATTTTTCTAGTGTGGAGTCCTGCTACTTCCTCCATTGATACCTTTCATATAGGTGTCTATGTAACTGTTTGCATGTGCTAAAAGTGCCAGAATCTCTTACTCTTTACTGTTTTAGTACATAGACTTGGGGACTGAATGAAATTTCTTCCCTACTTGTGAATAATTTGTACATGCCATTGAAAACTTAAGTTGAAACATGATTTTTGCCTTTTTGGTGCCTCCATCTATGTTACAAAATATAACAGCAACAACAACGACAACAAATCTTAATTATTTTTATATACTTACTCATTTTTTTCTATTATTGATATACCTGTTTTGTCTCTCTTGTTGCCCCTTAGGTTACCATTTCATATAAAACCTGGTGTCACCAGTACCTAGCATAATAGGTATTTAAAAATATTAGTTGAATTAATAAAAAATAAAAATTAGTGTGAGCATCGGCAGGCCCATTTCCTATAGACAAACTGTCAGGATCAAATTAAATGATTTTGGTAAGAAAGGTGTGGAAATAAAGGCTCCCCAATGATACTTACATACTAATTATCAAAACCTATGGATATATTACCTTTAAAAGAGTAGATATGGTTAAGTTAAGGAGCTTGAGATGAGGAGATCATTCTCAATTATTTAAACTGGGCCCAATAAGAGTAGATATGATTAAGCTAAGGAGCTTGAGATGAGGAGATCATTCTCAATTATTAAAATTGGGCCCAATATAATCACAAGAGCCCTTATAAGGGGAAGATAATGGAATCAAAGAAGAAAGAGATGTGATCACAGAACCAGAGACTGAAGTGATACACTTTAAATACTGAGGAACCATGATGCAAAGACTGCAGGCAGCCTTTATAACTTGGAAAGGTGTATGGAAATGGATTTTCCCCTAAAACCTTTCGAAAAATTGAAGCCTTGCCAATTTCTTGAGGTTAGACATCTGCTTGTAGACTTTTGTTGTTTCAGACCATAGATTTGTGGTAATTTGTACATAGGCAATATACAATTAACCTAAAGATGTAGAAAGTTACCTGCCAATATGCATACATCTAATCTAATTGACAGTTAAAAAAAACTTTCTATGTCCATGTTTACAGCAAGCATAATCTTGCCCTGGAGACTTGAAAAATAAGCCCCATGAGCTAAGACACTGCCTGCTTTAGACAATTCCGAATACCCAGTGTCAAATGTCTTCCTTGATTCCCAATATCCTTTTACTTTTTATTTAAAAGTGTAATTATATTACTTCTTTGCTTAGACTATAATCAAGTTCAGTTTCTAAAGTCAAATACTCTTGCTGTGGGAGGCTAAGTAAAATTTATATTTATTTTATCAGATATTAGTGTTATCCTCCAACTCAGAATTTTATAGTTGCCTTTCTTAAGCTTTTATGAGATAGTAACAAGTTGCATTATTAAATGGGTTACCACTCTAATTATCAAAGTTATGACACATTGTTTTCCATTTTTAAAGCCATATGCACATAGATGCTGTGGTTCTACATTCATATCAGCATTTGTGGATTAAAATGCATTTTTTTAAAATAAAGGAATACATGGAAAAACTAATATCTGAAACAAAAATTCAGGATAGTATTCATGAAATTTTGTCTCAGATATTAATTTTTTCTAATGATGTCGAGAATTTTACACTTCAAGCTTTGCTCTCCTTGTTTTAGTTTGAGCTTGTTGATTAGGGAGAGTTCTCACCATCATATAGATATAGATTAATTAGAAATATGTAAAGTGGTCATTACATGAATAAAGTTCGTAATTTCTCTTAAAATGTCCATACCATTAAAGCTGTATTGGTTACGTCTTTTGTAAGAATTAAAGATGGTCTCAAAAAGCAAATGATAGATGATGACAAGGTTGAAGTATGGCACTACTAGGGCATCTTTCGTTGCATTGGTATGCATTGAATGTGTGCCCCCTCAACGGTCATTTTCCTCATCTCATCATTTTCATTTCTTCCAATTTTTGTGATAAATTCCTTACATATTCTTAGTCTGTTTCAATTCAACTTAATCTAATATTGTTGTGACTGAAAAAAGTTGTCATTTGAGAACACTTAGAGAGATGATGTCAATAAAGGATATTTTTTCCAGTGGTACAATTAGCAATCTCATATGAACATCCCTAATAGTTTTTTAAATAGTTGAAGTAAAATTTGTTCTAAAAAGATATAATTACAATTTTGCATTCAAATTATCTATAAAATAGACTGCAGCACAAGTCTGATTGTCTACATGGTCAATAAGGATTAAACTAGCACTTGAGAAAGTTACTGCAGTTCTTAAAATTTTGGACCTTTAAACATTTTTATCGATAATTCTTACTAATGTTTCAAGTACTTATTATTTATTTAGACCAATACTTAGGGCTCTATGCCTTCTTTTAATATATTTAGAATGTGTAAAATTGTGAATAATATATTTAGAATGTGAAAAATTACAATATATGAAGAATGTGTAAAATTGAATAGATGACTGTCAGGGAAAATAAAATTGTATATAAACCATCATTAACAGGCCAGGCACAGTAGCTTACACCTGGAATCCCAGCACTTTGGGAGGCCAAAGTGGGCGGATCACCTGAGGTCAGGAGTTCGAGTATAGCCTGGTCAACATGGTGAAACCCTGTCTCTGCTAAAAATACAAAAATTAGCTGGGCGTGGTGGCAGGTGCCTGTAATCCCAGCTACTCTGGACGCTGAGGCAGGAGAATCACTTGAACCTGGGAGTCGGAGGTTGCAGCGAACCGAGATCCCAGCACTGCACTCCAACCTAAGTGGCAGTGAGATTCTGTCTCAAACAAACAAACAAACAAACAAACAAAACCCTTCATAAACAGAATGCGCTAGCATTCCCAAGTTTCTGATCATGAGTATAGAAAATTTGCATTTAAAGATATATATAGAAGCAATTTTCTGCTAATCCTTTTGTATAATTTTGTCATTTGTGAGAAGAAATATCAGCTCACTAAACAATGAACATTTAGGTATCTTGGTCATAGATCCATATAGTTTAAAGTCTAAGAATCAAATACATAATCAGACATCAAGTCATATGCTCAGTTCTGTATTTCAAATATTAAACATTTACCTGTTTTGTTGTTTTTTTTTTTTTTGAGATAGGATCTTGCTCTGTATCACAGGCTGGAGTGCAGTGGCATGACCATAGCTTACTGTAGCCTTGAAGTCCTGGGCTCAAGCCATCCTCCTGCCTCAGCCTTCCAAGCAGCCAGGACTATAGGCACATGTCACCATGCCCTGCTAAAAAGCATTAAAAGTATTTACTTTTAACATATGAATCTTTATTGTCCTTAGAGGTGAAGCAACATTACCTGTTTACCTTTCTCTCAGCCCCCATGTGCCCAGTGACACTAAAAACAACATACAGAAACTGCTTTCTCCTTCCTGAATGCTCTCCTGGGTGATTTACATACACTACATCTTTTAATCCTCACAAAACCCCAGTCACATCTATATTATTTTTACACTTTTTCCAAAGAGAAAATTGAACTTTAGTCAGATAAATGACCTTACTGAAGACCTGCAGTTAGTGTCTGGTAAAGCTAGGATTCTTTTTCCTGTTTAATTTTAGAACCGTGATCTTGACTATGAACTATTATGGCCGAGAGCTCTCGAAACTCTCAGTTTCTAGGATTATACCTAGTTTAAGACAGAGCACATATGAGAAAGCTTAATATAATGTTTAGAATTTAACATTGCTACTATACTACCTGCAAGTATTTCCTGACAAAAACATGCTACTTGTTAAGATACCCTGTTGACTTGTAGAATCTACTGCCCTTTGGCCTACACTACCTGCCTCTTTGCTCTTTATATAAACTTTTCTGCCATAGGACTG
Organism: Sapajus apella; assembly: GCF_009761245.1. Taxonomy (NCBI): domain Eukaryota; kingdom Metazoa; phylum Chordata; class Mammalia; order Primates; family Cebidae; genus Sapajus; species Sapajus apella. The sequence goes on along the minus strand of NW_022436949.1, from coordinate 17,654,592 downwards.
AGTTTTCTTCAAGCTTATAGTTGGCAAGACTTTCTAATTGATTCTGAGAAATCTTCAAATTCCTCTACTAAAGTCCATCAAACATTAAAATCCCTGCACTTTCTTAGCTACAGTGCAGTCATCCAGTGTGTCCAATGAGGCTGGCCACTTGTGATGATATTAGGTAGTTGTAAAAGACAAATAACAATTCTGAAACCAAAGTAGTGCTCGCTTATTGAAGAGGTCATTAAAAAAATGGGCTTATTTTTTTCTCATAGCAGAGATTATAAGATTTCTCACAAGGGAAGTCCTATCTTAGTTGACAATCTTTCTTGCAAATCTAACTGGATAGACTATCAGATCTTAAGAGCATCTGAAACTGCTGTGCATGAGCTCAAGGAGGATTTTTCTTTTTTGTATTAGAGAAAAGAGAGGGAGAAAAAATAACACTTGGAGGTACACTATTGTGGAAGACTGAAAACAATGTCAAATCTTTTCTCACAATATCTAAATCTCCAATAAATTCCAAAACTCATTGAATATTAAATGTGAGTAGATATTTTTCTAGAAACCCCTGAAGGAGATGAGCTCTAAATCCAGGTCAATGTGGGACAGAACTGACCCATGCAATGGGAATGTGAAACAAGAAACTAGTAAGCCATGAGGAAATAACTGTCATGAAACCATAGAAGTTAAACAGCAGGACTTGGTCTCCCAAATTCTGATCTTAAAGATTGAGTCAAATTTTCTGTAATCTCCATTTGACCGGAAAGTTCCAGCTAAGTCAGAATTGCACAAATGGAAATGGATTATTTTCAGATATCAGGCATGTTTAGAAAAGGCTACCATATCTCTGAAAAGTAGTGTATGGAATATACTTTTATTCAATTACTTACGAGTGTTCTGGTTTGCATGTCCGAGAAAATGTCCCATAGTACTAAGACTAGACATATGTCCACATGCCGACAAACAAAGATAAGTGAGAAAAATGTCTTTTTGTTTACATAGGATCAGCAAGCATCTATGTGGTTGAGCATGATTTTAGAAAGAATGAGAATAATCTAGAAAAACAAACCACCTATAATAAAACATAAAAACACTACTACACAAATAGAACATATAATACCCTTAGCTCACACTTGTGAAATGATTACTATGTGTCAGGCACTATTTTAGAGCAAACTTCTTTAACCTTAGCAATAAGCCACATCAAATACTACCTCAAATGAGGAAAGTTAAGCACAGGAGATGCAAAACTTGTTAAATTTTAGCAAGTGATAAAGCCAGGATTCAAACTCCAACCATCAGACTATGGAATTCTTATTCTTAACCATTGTATAGAAGAATTTGGAAAAGGAAATGATAAGTTATGATTAGTTCTTTATGAACATGGCAGTTTTGAGAGGAGTATTGGTAGTAACGAGTATGTGAATTAGTTATTGCTAAGCCAGAGAATGAAGATACCCCCTGGAAAAAGGATGGTGGTACCTTAAAAAATTTATTCTGCTGCTTTCTTTATTTGCATATTTGTAAATCACATCATCTATAGAGGGCAAACATGTCAGAAATAAAATAAATATTTTATTTCTATTTCCATGGGTATTGCTAAAATTAGCCCTAAACTGTACTACTAAAAAATTGGTCAAGAAATGAAGACCTAGTATAATGCAGACAGAGAAGAGCAAACTAGTTACAGGCACACTAAGAAAAGGGAGTTATCTACAGTAATTTTACTATCCAAATAGGATCACAATATAATAAGCTTATTTTTAATAGTACATGCTGTTTCTTTTAGTGTTTTAGTTTATATACCACATTAAAACATTTTACTATAATTTGAAATTCTGCTGTCTGTGATTCACTTGGGCAGTAAATGTGTTATTCTTTGTTTATAACATATTTATTTTAAGTTACTCTCTGGTAACTTTTCCTAATTGGAGAAGTTATTTTAACAGTTGTTTGTAAAATAAACTCAATTATTCATGTATAGTAACCAGTGAAACTAATTGACAATCTTTCTGTCACAGTTGATTTCAAACATCTCTGTAATGAATCCTGTGACTAATTAAATGCATAAATTCTTAGTAAAAGTAACTGCATTTATAAGACTAATATTAGGTAATTCTGTTTCGATATAGCCAGGAAGAAGCAACTGGAAAATTACTGAGTAAATCAAAAATAAAAAATCTAGAAGAGTAATTAAAACACAAAATATATAACTAAAAATAAGTATTATTATTTTTTATTACTTCTTGTGCATGGTTAAAATTATAAATTAATATTTAGCTAGGAAATCAAAATATAATATGCAGATTAATGAAATTAACAAAAATAAAAAGAGGAAACAATAAATGTTAAAAATAAGAAATAGTTAAAACCATACTGTGGGGGCAGATTATGTATATGTATGCACCCAGTGTTTTTTTTTTATTTGTATGTAGGAGAAAGTAAATCTTTTTCTCCTTCTATTTTATTAACATTTTATAATAATTCATTTACATAACTGTTACTAAATAAGAAGAAATAGGAACACAGTGAAAATCAAATGAACATCATAACTGATACCTTTGTCAGGATGGATTATTGCAATTCTCTACAATGGCAACGCTGGCTGCAACCTGTGGAACACAGTACTTGCCTTCTACTGTAAGACACAACTAGACACATAGGCACTTGGGACTTGCTGCTTGGGTACTTTTCATTTACTAATAGTAAATGCTGGTCTCATGGTAAACATTTGCCCTTTGATATCTATTTCTTTTTTATTTTTAATCACCTAAATAGTATTCTATTAATAACCAAAATGACTTTGTTAAAAGCACCTCAGCATCATAACTTTAATGACTCTACTATGCCATAGTATAGAGAAATTAGCCTTCTTTCTCACTTTGCAGATTTGATGACTTCCCCATTTGAAATAATCTGTTCTTTAAATTATCTGTTCTATTTTCTTCCACTTTAATGACAAATTTAGTGTTTTTTTAAAAAATGAATTAGTATATTTCCTTCCCCTTTGATTGAGTTTCTGCTGTTGGTTACCACAGTGCTCCTGACTGCTCTGTAAATCCTTCTCTTTTTTTTTTTTTTATGCTTTGAATTATCATAGGCTCTGTTAAAATCTTAGCAAACTGTTCACAAGTTAGGTTCACCAAGACCATGGTAACTTGGTCTCTATCTGCATGTCTTTTCAGCTTCCCTTTGTGCCACTTACTGTGAATTTCTTTAAAATACAAAATCTGGGAATGGGAAACATCAAATTTGTTCATTTTTGGTGTCATCTCCTTCCTTGCCCACATCCCTCATGAAAAGCCAACTCACAGAACAAAAGATAACTGGAATATAGATGTATTAGTTAATTCTCACACTGCTATAAAGACATACCTGAGACTACATAATATATAAAGAGAGGAGGTGTAATTGACTCCCAGTTCCACATGGCTTGGGAGGCCTCAGGAAACTTATAATCATATTGGAAACTGAAGGGGAAGCAAGATGTATCTTCACATGACTGGAGCAGAAGGAATACAGCAAAGGGCAAAGTGCTGTTCACTTTGAGAAAACCAGATCTCATGAGATTGAGTTCACAAGAAAAATAAGGGAGAAATCCACCCTCATGATCTAATCATCTCCCACCAGGTCTCTCCCCCAAAATTGGGAATTACAATTCAACATGAGATGGGTGAGGACACAGCTAAACCATAAAACTCTAACCTTGGCCTCTCCCAAATCTCATATCCTTCTCAAATTTCAAAACACAAGTATTCCTAACCAACCATGTCCCAAAGTCTTAACTCATTTCAGCATTAACTCAAAAGTTTAAGCCCAAAGTCTTATCCGAGACAAGGCAAGTCCCTTCTGCCTATCTGCCTGTAAAATCAAAAACAAGTTAGTTACTTCCAAGATACAATGAGGATTCAGGTATTAAATAAATGCTCATATTCCAAGTGGGAAAAATTTATCAAAGTAAAGGGGCCATAGGCGCCATGCAAGTCTGAAACCTACCAGGGCTTAAATATCAAAGCTCCAAAAGAATCTCTTTTGATTCCATTATTCACATCCAGAGCATGCTGATGTAAGAAATGGTCTCCTAAGGCATTGGGCAGCTCCACCCCTCTGGTTCTCCAGTGTATAGCACCTGCAGCCTCTTTCACAGGCTGGTATTGAGTAACTGAGGGTTTTCCAGGTACATGGTGTAAGCTGTTAGTGGATCTATCATTCTGGGATCTGGAGGATGGTGACTCTCTTCTCACAGCTCCAGTAGGCAGTAGCACAGTAGGACTCTGTTTGGGGACTTGATATGGTTTGGCTGTGTCCCAACCCAAATCTCATCTTGAATTGTAGCTCCCATAATTCTCACATGTTGTGGGAGTAACCTGGTGGAAGATAATTAAATCATAGGGGCAGGTTTCCTCCATATTGTTCTCAGGGTAGTGAATAAGTCTCATGAAATCTGATGGTTTTATAATGGGAAACCCCTTTCACTTGCCTCTCATTCTCTCTTTCATGCTGCCATGTAAGATGTGCCTTTCATCTTCAACCATGATTGTGAGGCCACCCCAGCCACATAGAGCTGTTAATCCATTAAACCTCTTTTTCTTTATAAACTACCCAGTCGTGGGTATGTCTTTATCAGCAGCATAAAAACAGACTAATACAGGACTCTAACCCCACATTTTCTCTCCAGTAAATGCTCTCCACAAGGGTGCTGCCCTTGCAGCAGACTTCTGCCTGGACATCCAGGTGTTTCTATACATCATCTGAAATCAAGGCAGAGGCTTCCAAACATCATCCCTTGCCTTCTTTGTATCCACAGACCCAACACCATGTCAAGCCACCAAGTCTTGGGGCATATACTCTCTGAAGCAGTGGACTGAGCTATACCTCAACCCCTTTTATCCATGGCTGGAACTAGAGTGGCTGGGATGCAGGCCACTTTGTCAGACCATGCCCTGAGACTGACAAAGCTGTGAGACCCTGGGCCTGTTTCATGAAACCATTTTTCCCTCCTAAGTCTTCAAGCCTGTGATGAAAGGGGCTGCCACAAAGGTCTCTGAAATGCCCTGGGGGCATTTTCCCCATTGTCTCTGCTGTTAACATTTGGCTCATCTTTACTTAAGCAAATTTTTGTAGTCAGCTTGAATTTCTCCCCAGAAAATGGGTTTTTCTTTTCTACCACATTGTCAGCCTGTAAATTTTCCAAACTTTTATGCTCTTCTTCCCTTTTAAATATGTTTCCATTTCAGACATCTTTTCGTAAATGCATATTGGCATATACTGTTAGGAGCAGCCAGGTCATATCTTGAACAATTTGCTGCTTAGAAGTTTCTTCCACCAGATACCCTTGAGGAAGTTCTAGGAAGTTCCAAGCTTTCCCTCATCTTTCTGTCTTCTTCTGAGCCCTTCAAACTGTTTCAACCTCTAACCCCACATTTTCTTTCCTCACTGACCTAGCAGATGTTCTCCCTGAGGATGCCTCCCCTGCAGCAAACTTCTTCCCATGCATCCATTTGTTTCCATACATTATATGAAACCTAAACGGAGTTTCCCAAACCTCAATTCTTGACTTCAGTGCACCTGTAGGCTCAATACCATGTTAAAGCTGCCAAGGCTTGGAGCTTCCACCCTCTGAATCAACAGCCTGAGCTGTGTCTTGGTCCCTTTTAGCAATGCCTGGCAGGGGCGGGGTGGGGGGTGAGCAAAAACACAGCTTACCAAGTCTCTAGGCTGCACAGAGCAGGGGTCCTGGGCCGGCCCATGAAACCATCTTTGCTTCCTAGGCTTCCAGGCCTGTGATGGGAGCAGCTGCTGTGAATACCTCTGACATACCCAGGAGACATATTACCCATTACCATGAGGATTAACATTCAGGCTTTTTGTTACTTATGCAAATTTCTGCAGTCAGTGTGAGTTTCTCCTCAGAAAATGGGATTTTCATTTCTATTGCATTGTCAGACTGCAAATTTTTCAAACTTTTATTCTGTTTCCCTTTCAAAACTGAATGCCCTTTATAGTCACCTCTTGAATGCTTCGCTGCTTAGAAATTTCTTCCACAAGGTACTCTAAATCGTCTCTCTCAATTTGAAAGTTTCACAAAACTCTAGGGCAGGGGCAAAATGCCACCAGTCTCTTTGCTTAAACATAACAGTAGTCACCCTTGCTCTGTTGCCAACAAGTTCCTCATCTCTATCTGAGACCATCTCAGCCTGGATTTCATTGTCTGTATCATTATCAGTAGTTTGGACAAAGCCATTCAATAAGTCTCTAGGAAGTTCCAAATTTTCTCACATTTTCCTGTCTTCGTCTGAGCCCGCCAAACTGTTCCAACCTCTGCCTGTTACCCAGTTCCAAAGTTGCTTCCAAATTCTGGGGTATCTTTTCAGCAGCAGCCCAATCTATGGGTACCAATTAACTGTATTAGTCCATTTTCATGCTGTTGAGAAAGACACACCCAAAATTGGACAATTTATAAAAGAAAGAGGTTTATTGGACTTACAGTTCTATATGGCTGGGGAGGCCTCACAATCATGGCAGAAAGTGAAAGGCATGTCTTACGTGGCAGCAGACAAGAGAAGAGAGCTTGTGCAAGGAAACTCCTCTTTTTAAAACCGTCAGATCTCAATGGGAACAGCATGGGAAAGACCTGCCCCCCATGATTCAATCATCTCTTACCAGATCCCTCCCACAAAATGTGTGAATTAACGTCAAGATTTGGGTGGGGACACAGCCAAACTATATCATTTTACAAATGTTTCTGGGGGCAATGCCACAAAGAAATCAGCAGTTTAAAAATGGATAGATCTTTTTAAGGAGGGGAGACCATGTTGAAGTTGAACAGGACAGCAACAGATCATTTACATCAATTTGTGAGGAAAAAAATTAATTGTTTGTGTCCTAATTGAAGAGGACTGATGATAAACAGCAAAAACAATAGCAAACACCATAAACACCTCAACTGGCCCAGCTAACAATTCAGACTGAAAAATTAAAGTTGAGTAAGCTTTCCATTAAGTGGATACTAAAACCGTTGTGCCTACCTACATCAGCTGCAGACAAGAACAAAACTTTCCTTGGAAAATTTGAACATGTAGGATCAAGATCTTGAAGCATTTGTTTTAAGATTTTTAATGTCAGACGAATTGTGACTTTACAAGCATGATGCTGAAGACAAAGCACAAGGAAAACAATGGATACCAAAAGGTGGTAGTGGTCCAGTCAAAACTAAAGCAGGCCAGTCAAGGGTAAAGGTCATGGCAGCAGTTTTTGGGAAGCTTAAGGCATTTTGCTAGTTGACTTTCTGGAGGAGCAAAGAAAGATAACATCTGCTTATTATGAGAGTGTTCTGAGAAAGTTATTCAAAGCTTTAGCAGAAAAATGCCTGGGAAAGCTTCATCAGAGAGTCCTTCTTCATGATGACAATGTTCCTGCTCATTCCTCTCATCAAACAAGGGCAATTTTGCAAGTTTTGATGGGGAGTTATTAGGCATTCCTACTGTAGTCATGATTGCGCTCTTTCTGACTTCATTTTATTTTCTAATCTTAAAAAACATTTAAAGGATACCAATTTTTCTTCAGTTGGTAATGCAAATAATAATAATAATAATAACATTGACATGGCCAAATTCCAGGACCTCAGTTCTTTAAGGATGGGCTAGATGGCTGTTTTTATCACTTACAAAAGTGTCTTGACTTTCATGGAGCTTTTTATATATTTTTTATTTTTATATTAAATTCAGTTTTTCCAAAAACATTTTGAAGTTCCCTTACATAATACAGGTCTGAGCCTAGAAACGGTGCTCTTGTCATAAATGGTGACTTTCTAAGAAGGAGCAGAAGCTGCTTATATAAAACCTTAATGACTATGTAAGTTGGCAAGATGGAATTAATTAAAAAATGTCCAAATGCAAAACAAATTGTTTGCTTCATAACTGTTCTTTTTATATCATGCTCCTACATGGTCAAGAAAACAGCCGAAAAACAGAGAGGACTCACATAGTCACATACATTGTGGCAATGTTTGGAATATGGGTCCCTAGAGAAATTGCATATGAATGGGATCCACTAAACTAAAACATGTGAATCTAAAGCTCAGGTCAAATGCTGACATGATCAAAAAGGTGGCAGCAGCAGCAGAAGTAGCAGCAATAAAGTAGATGGAGGTTGGAGTAATCACAACTGTGCTCAATAGAATTAAAACCATAGCTCAAGTATACCACACTTGAACTTAAGACCTGAAGAATCTGAATGATCAGTTTTTCACCCCCTGATCGCCATACTGAGGGAAGGACTCAGGTTCTGTGAAGAAAAATAAAATAAAATAAATTTTAAAACATGAAAAAGCATACGCCACAATTTTCTGAATGCACCAATAAATTATATGACATGAAGGCAGTAGAAAAATGTGACACATTAGCAAGAAAAATTGCAATCAATAAAAATAGGTACATAGATAAACTAGTTATTGAGATATCAGGTATACTAGTTTGCTCAGACTGACATAACAAAATATCATAGACTCTGTGGCTTAAACAAAGGAAATTCATTTCCTCACAGTTCTGGGGCTACAAACCCAAAGTCAAGGCTCTGGCTGTTTTGGTTTCAGGTGAGAGTTATTTCCTTGGCTTGTAGGCAGTCTTACTACCCTTTCCATGTATAGTCCTTCCTTAGTGTGTGTGCAGAGAAAAAGAAGGGCAGAGAGTGAGCTCTCGGGTATCTCTTAATCTAAATACATTAATCCTTTGGATTAATAGATTAATCCTATTGGATCACCATCTGTATGACCTCATTTAAACTTAATCGGTTTCTTAGTAACCCATCTCCAAATATAACTACACTGGGGGTTAGAGCTTCAATACATGAATTTTGGGGGACAAAAGCATTCAGTCCTTAACAGAAGAAAGTGATTTCAAAACAACTATGCTATATTAAATATTTACACACTTAACGTGAAGATATGGTCTATTCAATAAAGAAATGCAAACCCTAATAATAAAAATTGTACAAAATAATATTTCTGAAATTATAAAGTCATTCAAGGGCAGTAATAACATTTTGGACCTACTAAGGAAAAGATTATAGAATTTGAGAGTAGCTTAACAGAAGTTATCCAAACTGAAGCAGAGAAAGATGCATCAATGTACTGTAAGAAATTGTTAAGATAACTGAATCTCCGAGGAGAAAAGAATAGAAAAGTATTTAGAAAAAAAATGATAAACATATTTTTTCAAATTTGATTTAAAACATCAGCTAATAATTCCAGAAGTTAAAACAACAGCAGCACCAACAGAAAGAGCAGCAACATCAAGAACAAAACCATGATGGATAAATACAGAGAAAACCACATACAGTCATAACTCTTGTCAACTTTCTCAAAGCTCAAGTTAAAGATAAATTCTTTTTTTTTTTTTTTTTTTTTTTTTAGTAGGTGAAAAACAGATTGTCATAAAGATAAATTCTTAAAGCAGGCAGAGGTGAAAAAGACAAATTTTAAGGAACAACAGTAATAATGATGGCTGACTTCTCAGAAACAATACAAGTAAGAAGATAATAGAACAGTATTTTATAGAAACAATAGAAAGACAAAGCAGAATAAATGTGAATAAAACTATGCCTGAGCAGATCAGAGTTATATGACTAAAAAATTAATAATACGAAGAAATTTTTGAAAGTAAAAAGAATAAAAAATTACACATTGCTTATATAAACATATTGCTAGACACATAAATGTTCAGAATTTAAATATACATACAAATATAATTAAAATACAGTATACTTCTTATCTAAATCTATATGGAGGCTAAAAGAGAGTGAAGAGTAGTGGAAAATAATGTTAAAAGAAACAAAAATGCCAACCTAGATTTTTATATCCAGTATAAAAAAGTTTCAGATAAAAGAAAACTAATGTAATTCATTGCCAGCAGACTGGTGCTGTAAGCAAAGCTAAATTATGTTCTTTATTCTGAGGATTTTTATCCCTACTGAAAACCCAGATTTTTAAGAGGGAAGAATATCAAAAATGGTAAATATGTAGCTAATGTAAATGACTATTTAAAATACATATGAGAGCTTCTAGAAAAAATAGCATAACATTTACTTGCACATTTTATAATCTAAGTAGACAGTGCAATAATAGCATAGAACATATAAACTGAATATTTGCAAGTTTTTTGCATTTATGTGAATTAGTACAGTATAACTTTCAAGTAACTAAAAAGGTTAGTGAACATGTATCTTAATCCTTAGAGTCAATCAAACACAAAATAATACAAAATGTATAACAAAAACACAATATAAAAATGAAAGTATCATTGCCAAATTTTATAATCCAAAATATGTTAGGAAAATTTAAACAAGAAAACTCAAAGGGACACACAGAAAATATATAGTGATGTGCTTTTATTTGACCATTACTTTAAATAATTATGGAGAAACAATCCAATTAAAAGGCAGAGACTGAAAAAATGGTTAAATAAAATCAATTTCTAAACACACATTAACTAAAAAGCAATCAATAATTTGACAATAAATTTTTTAAAAGACATACTATGTTTAGGGTAAGCATAACAGGTCTAGGATGGGTATGCTAATATCAGTTAATATATATACTAAGAAAAAGATTGTTATACTAAGCAAAGATTGTTAGCAGGAAACCAGAAAATTTGATGATAATAAATAATTAATCAGGAAAACATAGCAATTATATATGTAGCTGTGACGGATAACATGAAAAAAATCAACAGAACTAAAGGGTGAAATGGAGAATACCACAAATCATTGGTAGAGATAATGAACCTATCTGTTATCAAATGCTAGGACAAGAAGAAAAAGTCACCAAACACATAGACAATTGAAGAAAACTGTCAACCACATTAACCTAATAAATATCTATGGAACTACATCTTCAGTCATTTCAGAATTATGTTGAATGCATATGGTTGACTATATACAGGGCCATAAAACAATTCTGGATACATGTAAAAGAGGCAAGTCATTCTGAGTATGGTTAAAAAAAAATTAAAAATAAATACCAAAAATGTATCTAAAAATTCCCCCAGAGCATTTTCATTATAAAAACTCAGATTAAAAGTAAAAAGTCAGGACCAAGATATAGCGCGCAAAATCTAGCCATATGGTAGCTAACGAAGTTACATGTTATCAAAGTTTGATGCAAGAAATATTACCAGAAGTAAAGAAGGACATGTTATAAAAGTAAAAGCATCAAGTTATCAGAGATGCAACAATCCTAAATGTGTATGCAACTATTCCCTGATGTTTAAAATAAATGAAACAAAAACTGATAGAACTTAAGCAGAAATAGGTTAAACTACAATTACAACAGAAACTTTTAAGAACATTTTTCTTTCAGTACTGGATAGAAGTAATTAAGAAAACAGTAAGGATATAGAAGATTTGAAGAAAATTATAAACAAATTGAAAATAATTGACATGGCTACTATATTCAATAATAATTGAAGAAACATTCTAAGCATAATGAAAAATAAACCAAATGCTATACTATAAGCAGATGTTAAAAATTTATAACAAATCACACAGATAAGATTCTTTGATCATAATAAAATGGTCATATTTGGAATGAATTATATTGATAATTATATTTGGAAAAATCTCCATATTCTTTAAAATTAACTAACACACGTCCAAATAATCCTTTAGTTAGGAAATAACAAGACCAAAGAAATATTTTTAACTGAATAACAAGGAAAACACAAATAGCAAAATTTGTGGAAAGCTGTTAAGGCAATTCATAAATCTACATCCTAATACTGAGAGAAGAAATACTGGAAACCAGTGACCTAAACATCCATCTTAAGAAACTAGAAAAAACAACATAAATAGAATATAATGTTACTACAATGAAGGAAATAATAAAGGTAAAATTGAAAATTAATGAGTGAAAAAAGACAAAGGAAAAACGATTAAGTAATAAGTTAGAACTTGAAACCATTGATAATATTGATAAACCACAGGAAAGGCTAACTAAACAAAATAGTGACCCAAAGTATAAATATTAAGAATGTTTAAGGAGACATGATTGCAGATCATATAGACATCAAGGAATTTAATGACAACTTGCACAAATAAGTTAGTATTGTTGATGGGATAATTCATTACAATAAGCAATATTATTTCTGTAAAATAAACATTGTTTTTGGCCCAGTTGCATTGCTTCTGGTTCTGCCAAATTATGAAGAAACTTGTAAAAATAAATCAGTTGGAGAAATCAGGTCAAGACTATATATCTAATACCATCTCACTAATTGTGCCTGCCATCTGACTTCTCTGCACTATAGAGATTTAACTTACAGGCAATAATTTTTGCAATCATAGAGGTTTCAGAAAAGCCCTGATAATCTCTTAGGTATTCATCTAGTTCCTTATATTCAACTAACATTTATAGTATTCCTATTTTGATACTATCCTTTAATTTTATATGCTATTATCTAATTGTTTCAATTACTTATGGAAATCAACAAAGGTAACCTTTGGTAACTTATGTGGCAATCAAGAAGTTTAATAAGTTTAATCTTAGTGAACATTACTACCTTTTCTAGTGCATGATGAATCTTGGGCACTTCTTCTATATAATTGCTGCCCATAGGAATTGGCAAATTTTTGTCATTGTATAAGAAGTGAGAAAAGCTAAACTCCCTTGGATGTTTTCTCTTCCTGTGCCAAAAATGCAAATGAGATATGGAAGTCTGGTCTCTTCTTGGTCTGAAAAATCACGCTAGTCCATAGAGGACTAACCTAGTGAATTAGTACTGTGAATATATACAAGACGTTTTTGAATAGTTAAGAAAACAGAAGACTGTTATAGTGTACAAGGAGGTACACATAGGAAGTAGAACTAACTTTCCCACCTTCAACTTTGAGATGGTTCCCATATACAAGTTACTTTCCTAGGATTTCAGTATTGCTTCACACCAGTTACAAATCAAATTATTTGAGAATGTGTTTTAGTTTCCTAAATAGATAAATATTAGTGTATTATAACCTTGTGTGTAAAGCAATGTCTTTTCTCATAAGGAAATTTGGTAAAACCACAGAGACGATTGGATGTGTGGATATTTACTTATGGGTTGGGGTGATGAATTTTAGGTGAGTAATCAAATAAAGACATACATAGTTCTCACATTATTATATAGTGTTTCATAAAATTTTTGCCTTCTTTCAGCAAAATCACTAATTATGTTATTTAATCAAGATCCTCATGTATTCTGTGTCCTGTGGACAGAAATGCCAATTTAGATAAATTATTCTGATTTGTTGAATTTGGAGAGATTTTGTTCTGCTGAAGCAGTATCAATTAAATTGTCAATATCATTTCTTAAAACAATATTTATATTGAGAAATGAACCATGAGTTTGACATATTATGTTCTAACATTGTAATTAGGTAGCTGAAGATTATCAATCAAAAATTACAAAACACTTTACTATTATTATATGATTGTGATATATTTTATCGTTATTTTTATGCTTATTTAAACCAATATCCAGATGTATAAAATATGTTAAATGTGTTCTTATTTCTAATTTTTCAGTGCTATGTGGGATATTATAAACAAAACCAAAAATAGTAAAATATTGCTCAATTCGTTCAAATCTCTGACCAATGGAATTATACTTTTACCTGTAATGGTTAGCACTAGAATACATAGTGAGTACTTTGAAGAATATGTGTCCTTTGAAGTCAAACAAATATTTTTGCTTCCCTATTTTGTTCTTATTTTTTTATAGGAACGGCATTTTCATTTCGTATTTCACATATGATTTCTTTGACTTAAAAATCCATTATCTCAAAAAAATATTATTTGAAAGTGAAATAGTTAGACTTGCTGAGTGGTTTGTAAAATTTTCTAATACTATAAATAGCAGGCAACTGTTCATAACCACATAATTAGATAGTAAAGGATCAAAATGGATTTCATTTGTGTCAAAGACTACAATTTCCTTACTGTTTACTTCAAGATCTTCTCTTGCTTTGCTTACATGTATTGCATCATGCATTTTGTATAAATCAAATCTAATTTTTTTAACAGTGTTTAGTTGACTTTTTTTTTAATTGACATTCTCATTCTACATTTGAGAATTATTAGGTCAAATGTTATATGTGTTAAATGGCTTTAATTTCATATGTAGTGTATTTCTTTACCTATTTATATGAAAATATAAAATTAGTGATACCCAAAGGACTCCAAATATTTGCACCACCCATTGAAAAGTAGGAATTCCCTTTAAAGAATATTCAATGTGTCCACATCTATACACAGATATATTAATATTTTCTTCTTTTCCTTTCTTTCTTTTATTTTCATTCATTCATTCATTCATTCATTCATTCATTCATTTATTGAGACTGTGTCTTGCTCTGTAGCCCTGACTGGAGTGCAGTGGCATGCTCATGGCTCACTTCAGATTTGATCTCCTAGGTTTAAGCAATCTTCCCACCTCAGCCTCTCTAGTAGCTTGGATCACAGGAGTCCAAGCCCAGCTATTTTTTTTAACTTAAAAATTTTTTTTTTTTTTTTTTTGGTATTGATGGGGGTCTCCAAATGTCAGCCAGACTGGTCTCCAACTCCTGAGCTCAAGTGATACCACCCTGGCCTCCCAAAGGGCTGTGTTTACAGGCATGAACCACTGTTTGGCCATATTTTCTTAACATATAAATTATTCTTTTCTATCATTCACAGTTGTTTGAAACTTTTTAAATGTAATAGTAAAGGCATGTAATTTTATGTGTGACATTTTCTAAGGCCAAATTCATTTTCCTTCTTTCTCTCTCCCTTCCTACATTCCTAGTCCATTTCCATGGGTACTACATTAATAGGATGCTTCAAATTAGCCTTCCCAGATATTTTCTCATCATGAAGTAATACAAGCTACACAAGTCCACCTTTCACTTAATGTTATCAATTAAATTTTAGCCCCTTGTTTCACTATGTAGCTATGAAACAGGAAGCATGTATCACTTAAATTTACTATTTTATTCTCTTTTTTCTTACTAGAAATGATTTATTTTTATATACTTCACATTCACAATAATTAGTGTTGTGATTGGAAGGCATTGTTCAGTAAATTCTAGATTCCATCTGATTTGCACATATTACTAGGTTAGACTTAAGATTTGTATAGAAATATGAACTACCAGCTTTAAGTCAGTCATAGTAAACCACCTGTTAATTGAGCCATTAGAGGGAACTGTGCTATTTAGTTTCTCTAGATTAACTAGGCAGAGCTAAAAAATCAGCAGTAGTGGTAATTCTATTTCTCCAGAAAAAAAGAAGTTTAGTGTTTCCTCCAGGCATTGGTCATTAGTGAGTACCTTATCTGAGGGGTGTGCCTAAGTACAGCATTTTTTTGCTTGGAGGTGTTCTCTTGAGAAGATTGGCGTTATGCTTGACTTTTTCCCAGAAAGGGGTGGAGATGATAGCTTGAGCTTCCTTTCTAAATTGAAATTGGTTTTATAAACTGATTGATGTGTGTTTTGCAATTGAAATACCAAAAAAGAATGAAATAACTTCATTCTCATACTGTGTTGCAGTCACCTACTAGACATATTCAAGGAGAAATAAAAAATAGCAGAAACTCACAAAATACATATACATATGAAATATTCTAGCAGCTAATGAGTTTATTCTTCAGCTGGTTTTATCATCTATGAATGCACTTAAGTTATCAGATAAGGCTGTCTTATCCACATACAATTTATGTTTAATGGTTAATCATTTTAAACGTTATAAATATTCTCAAAATTTTAATTGATGAATCTATTTTATGTGTTTGAAATAATTTGAACCAATGCATTCTGTAAATTCTAACTTTTTTTTTTTTTTAGACGGAGTCTCGCTCTGTAGCCCAGGCTGGAGTGCAATGGCGTGATTTTGGCTCACTCCAACCTCCGCCTCCCAGGTAGCTGGGATTATAGGTGCCCACCACCACACCCAGCTAAGTTTTGTATTTTTAGTAGAGACAGGGTTTCACCATGTTGGTCAAGCTGGTTTTGAACTCCTGACCTCAAGCAATCCACCCACCTTGGCCTCACAAAGTGCTGGGATTACAGGTGTCAGCCGCCATGGCCTGCCCGGCCCAATTTTAGCTTTTAATTAATGAAGCAACTGAATCTAAACAAAAACACATATAAAATGTCTGTATCTGAAATTAATTGCCTAGGTAATTCTGTTGCAAAAGAGCAAAGTTCTATCAAACAGTAGTTTAAAAGTCAAATTTTTAAATTGAAAGCTGTATTGAGATAACTGTAAATTTACAGATAGTTATAAGAAATAATACAGAGATATCTTTGTACATTTTGCCCATTTCCTCCCAAAGGTAACATTTTACAGAACTGTAAGACCACAACCATGACATTGACAGTGACACAGTATACCCACCTTTTTCATATTCATGACATTTTACCTGTACTCATGCATGTGTGTGTATTAATTTCCACAAAATTTTATAAACAGCATAGGTTTGTGCATCTAACACCATAGTCAAAAACTAAAACTGTCCAATAAAATAATTTCTTACATTGCCCTTTATATTCTTACATTGCCCTTACATTGCCACTTTCATTTTCCCTCCCCATTCTCAATTTTCAATCTCTGGTAACATCAGTTCATTTTAAAAATTTTTAACAAGTTAAGGATAAAGGAGAATTACATCAACTTCATAAAACATGTTTTAAAAAAGCCTATTGCTAACATCATACTCATGTTGAAAGACTGAATCATTTCACTTTAAGATTGGGACAAGGCCAGGATGTCTGTTCTCAACACTCTTTTCAAGTTAGTACTAGAAATTCAAGTCACTAAAATAAGGCACGAAGAACAAATAAAAGTCATACACATTGCATAGGAAGAACTGAAACTATTCTTATTTTCTGGTCTACATAGAATATCCTAAAGAATTATCTACAAAAATTTCCTACAACTAATAAATGAGTTCAGCAAAATTGCACGGTACAATATATTCTCTCTCTCTCTCTCTCTCACACACACACACAAAATCACATTTTTATATACTAACAATATGGAAAACAAATTATAAAATAAAAGACCATTTAGATTCACTCTGAAGAAAATTGAATGCCAAAGTATACAAACACATGCATAGCATCTATTTGTAGAAAACTACAAAATGCAGAGATGGCACCACTGCACTCCATCCTGGCTGGCGGGGCAGGACTCTGTCTCAAAAAAGATATCATAAAATGAAGATGAAAGAAATTATAGAATATCCAAATAAATGGAGAATACTAAGTTTATGGATTGGAAGTCCCAAAACTGGAAATGTGTAAGTTCTCCTCAAATTGAGCTATAGGTTTAAAGCAATTTCTATCAGAATGCTAGCAACATTTATTACCAACATAGACAAGCTTACTCTAATATGTATATGGAACAACTCCAATTTTAGTGAAGAAATTTTACAAAGTAATGCAACTGTACTAAAACCTAATGGATTCATACAAACCTCAAATGAGATCTTTAAACTCAAATTTTCTTCAAGTCCTATTACAATATGGGCACTGTTTTGTCTGTTATGCTTATCACATTCTGCTGTTGATAGCATAAAATGGGCACATTTTACCTATTAGAGTTATCATATTTGACTATTTATAGCACAACATGAGGATTTTTTTTTTTTTGAGACATAGTCTCACTCTGTCACCCCGGCTGGAGTGCAATGGTGTGGTCTCAGCTCACTGCAACCCCCGTCTCCTAGGTTCAAGCAATTCCATGAGGATGATTTTATTAGCTACAGTTATCTCAGTAAGTCATCAACAAAAATCACTCACATAAAAGAATTTTATGGAATACCCAGTTATAAACTATGAAGTTAGGTAGTATGGGCAAACTACTAGAATCACAGAGATGTGAGTAGACAAGTAAAGACAGTTATTTATTCACATCATGTTAAAACTTTAAAAATTAGCAATAACATAAATAGAAGTACAATGTTTAAAAGTCCATAGGAAAAGGCTATTGTAATTTTTAAAATAAAAGTTTTATTTTTATTTTTGAGACAGTCTCACCGTGTTCCCCAGGTTGGAGTGCAGTGACGCGATCTCGGCTCACTGCAAACTCCGTCTGCCAGATTCAAGCGATTCTCCTGCTTCAGCTTCCTGAATAGGTGGGATTACAGGCATACGCTACCACGCCTGGCTGATTTTTTGTATTTTAGTAGAGATAGGGCTTTGCCATGATGGCCGGACTAGTATTGTGTTTTTTAAATTGCATTTTGTACGTGCCTGAGAGCAAAACAAACATGGGATTTACTAAAAGTTTTGAATGGGCCAGGTGCGGTGATTCATGCCTTTAATCTAGCAATTTGTGAGGCCAACGTGGGTGGATCCTGAGGTCAGGAGTTCGAGACCAGCCTGACCAACATGGTGAAATCCTATCTCTACCTAAAAAAAAAAAGTACAAAAATTAGACAGACATGGTGGCAGGCACCTGTGATCCGGGCTACTCAGCAGGCTGAGGCAGGAACTGGAACCCGGGAGGTGGAGGTTGCAGTGAGCCGAGATGGCGCCATTGCACTCCAGCCTGGGTGACAGAGCAAGATTATGTTTCAAAAAAAAAATAATAATAATGAACTGGAATGGAGTCCAAAATTCCTACATACAATAAAAAGTCCTACCACTTGGAATACTGCAGTCAAAGGAGTATTATAAGTATTAAATTAGTGATACTGATAATTTTTTTAGAACAGTGCCTTATACATATAATTGCTTATCACAGTATCAAAAATAAATGTAGTAAAAAGTATAACCTGGGAAGCTGGTAAAAGTGAATTAAAATACTGACTTTACCACTTCATTGGATGCCCTTGGACAAGTTGCTTGAACTCGTTGAACATACTGGTATCATCTATAAATTAAGAATAATGACATCTAACCAATTTTTATAGAGGATAAATAATGCAATGTTATAAATACTTAATACAGTGCCAAGTGCATAATAAATAGAGAATTGATGACCTGTAGATATTAGGATCATATGTACTATGACCTGATGATGACATTTATTTATTTTCATTCATTCATTCATTCATTTACTTTTATCGTATTTGGTTATACACCTGCATTGAGTTAGTGTGTCCAGAGATATAATCAAGCTTAAGTAAAATGAATAACTTTTATAATTTTATTAGGGCCTTGAAGTCAAGTGACTATGAAATGAGAGAAGGTAGCTACAAAGCTTTCTCAAGAATGATTTTAGTCAAAAGAACATTAGACTAAGACTCATAAAACATGAGTTCTTAATCTCAGCTCAACTGCGTAAGTGTTGTCTCTTTCATAATTACTTCATCATTCTGGATCTCAGTTTTAGCATCTGAAAAAATATGTGGATCCTGGTATCAGTTCTGCCAACTCACAGAGTTGTGGAGATGATCAAAAGAGATAATTAATGCATGCTTGTAAATTTCAAATTCAAATGTCACAAAGCACCGTATTATAAAGGGTGAACCATGCTGAGTAGTTATATGAACAAACGTAATAGCCAACATACCAAATGCCTAAACAACCCCTTTCATAGGAAGTGAAGTTCTATGTGCATCTGGTGGCCAGATGAGGCATAAATAGTAATAAGAGCATTAAGAATAAGTATTAAAACAATTTTTTTTGGTAGGAGGATAAGAAACAGCATAACTGCTAAAGCCTGTTGGTATAGCTGTATTACAGAGTGAATATAGTAATTTGTATGGGGCAAAACACTATCACTATTTAAAGTCCAAGGCCCTCTGGTGATGAGATACATAAAAGGTCATCTAGGTTAGCTAATGTAGGCTTCCTGAGTACAAATGCCAAAATAGTTATCTTTTTGGAATGAAATAGAAACATCCAAGCATTTATGCCAATGAAGAATAAAAGAAAAAGAGAGGGGTTTACACATATATATTTTCCTTCCATACACAGATGATAGATACATGCACTTATTTTCTGTAAAATTATCATTGTAAAATCAAAAAATAATTGTGAAACACCTCAACTAATTAAAAAGCAGGTTCTGAGAGTATTGATGAGTTACATATACGATATACTACCATAATATGTTACCATAATAATAACTTTGTATCCTCTAATCTCCTTCATCTCAGAATACAACTTTTAAAAACAGGGCGGGAAGGTGTGATAAAATTCTCAGTCAATGATACACGGTAATATTCAGTCATATATAAGTATTCAGTACTAAGTGAATTAAGGTCCTTTACTGCCTATTACACTTAATTATAACAAATGGAAAAATTAAATAATAAATTTTGATTTTTAGGAGAAAAATGCTGCTTCAAGTTTTCTTTCATATGTTTAGTTTCAAGGACACAGAAAGTTCTGACATACAAGATATTCAAACTATAATAATTATGTATTTTTCAGAAAATAATAAAATTGACATTATTGAATTACATTTTAAATAAACTGAATTTTCTAGAAGGCACATATTTTCATCTGAAAAAGGACTGTAAAGGACCAGGCCATCATTACATTAACCTGGAATTTATGATAAAATACACCTCTCAAATTTCAAAGATGTGCCTTAAAAAACTAGCATAGGTGGTAAAATGATTACTGAGAAATTTCTATGGGTATGTGGTCTCAGGTGAGTTAGCAATGTTTTTGGTGCTGTTCAGAGGTCACTTCAAATTACTCAACCATGATTAATGTAAATCTGAGGCTGGAAACACAAATAAATAACAACACAAAACATTAAAATCCCATGAAAAGTTTAAATAACATTTGGAATATACTTTTAAAATAATATTATTATTACATGCTTTAAACATATAAAATTTCCACTATTAAACACACAAAAACATTAGACAAAATGGAAAACAAAAAAATCAAAAGACTAGAGGAAAAAAGATATTCATATTCTCATTTTAAAATCATTGCTAACATCTTTGAGAAATGAGTACTCTCATACACTGATGATAGGGAGGTAAATTATATCCTTTAGAAGCTCCATATATATTAAGATCCACCTCTGATATTGTTGGAAAATAATGTGATAATTTATTCCCACCATTAAATAAAAATTGTATAAAAAATTCAATATGTAAGATCTCAAATGTTAACATTTCTATTCAAGTTTGAGAAAAATGATTTACTTCTATTAAATATTTCAAAAGATTTCAATTAATATCTATGAAATATGTAGATTTTTTTCCTGTGGAGAGA
Source organism: Sapajus apella (assembly GCF_009761245.1). NCBI lineage: Eukaryota > Metazoa > Chordata > Mammalia > Primates > Cebidae > Sapajus > Sapajus apella. The sequence continues at coordinate 17,633,415 of NW_022436949.1, read as the reverse complement.
ATAAAGCCAGTACAACTAAAAATGACTTATTTCTGACATTATATATACTATATATGTTAGACTTGGATGACACCATATCCTGCATAAACTAAGGAAGAATGTGATGCCTTATTAATTATTGTATTAGTTGTACTGGCAACCCCCAAACAATACAAAATATAACAAACCCAGAATAAGCAGGCAAAAAGCAAAATATCCTAATGTGTACATTTAGCCATCTGCCTCATTATCTAAAATCTTTACCCCAGAGAAAATTGCCAGAAGTAACTTTGAAAAAGTTTATATATGTCAATTATGGCTGTCAAAAATCAAAGGCATGGAAGAGAAGCTTGCAGTTTACAGGCTATGCTGATTCACAGCTTGAAGAGTAAAATTTTTATTAAACGGGGGAGGGGTAGTTGGCCAAGTTCCCATTTACGCATTATTCTCCAAGGACTTCTGAAACCACCAACTTTTTTTCATTTTTGTTTTCAATCTATACAATGTTTAGTTTTGATATAAGGGGGAATATTAATTGAGCTTCTAGTCCATATTTATTTTACCAGCTAAGATACCCAAGGGTAACATGCAGATTTATATACCACCAAGTCATTCATTCATATATTTATTCACAGTTTTAAAAACCTACTGTGTGCTACAAAAATATTTTCAAATGACCTAATTATTTTGACAAACACTGTCAGTTATTTTACATTGTTCATTTATTTTCAATTAGAAAACATCTGCTATTTCTCACCCTAGCAAAAAAATCACCCTTTTTGATTTGTGGGAGGCTGCATGAAACTATTTTTATTTTTTTCCTCCCAGGTTTACTCTATTTTGCTTAAGTTATCAGAGACAATTTTTTCCTTGCCATGTCTAAGAGGTCTTTTCTAAATATGTTGGCATTTTTGCTCCTTATTCTTTTGATTAAAGACTTAACATTTTAGAAAACCTAACATGTCTAACAACATGTAACAGAGATTTCACCCACATTTTTAAGCCTAGACAAATGAGCATTCTAGAAGCAAGTTTTCCATTTATGGTAAGCCTCTTGGGGAATAATAGTTTTAAAACACAAATTAGTAAATATTTATTTACAAGTCATTGAAATTAAGTCTTATTTTCTTTAGTTATATTTTCACTTGTACAATGAAATAAAATGTGGAAAAAATAAATTAAAAAATGCAACCCACATACTATTTTTGTGTTGAAGATATGTCTATAAAACATGGCCTATATAGCAAGACTCACACAGTATATCTTTGTTTAAATCATGTTGTATCAGGCAGCATCTCTGTTTATGAAACTTCCATAAAACAGCAAAACTATTTTCTAATACATTCAATTCAAGGGATTACTAACAGACTTCAGTCCTTTTGTAACATTCCCACTAGTGGGACAATAGAGACAAAGTCAATTTGTATTGTAAGAATAAATGATAGAAGCTAAATCAAAATACTCATTTAATTAAGTGAAATGAATGCATTTTGATCTAATTTCTGCCCTCTTAGACAATCTTAAATACAATATCTGACACATCTTCACCAGTCCCATGTATTTCTGCTCATCTCATAAAGTGACATATTGACTGCTCTTAGTTACCGAATATACTTTTAAAGACTTTTATAGTAAATAGCTTTGGATGATGTAGGTAGTAAAAAAGCCAGTCATGTTTATGGTCCAGTGTAATGTCTCCTTCTGGAACAAATAGCAGCATGATGAATACTATCATAAAGATTTGAATTTCCCAAAATCAAATTTCCTCTCCTGAAATGCAACCCAGTATGTGTGCAGACATCCAGCTTAACCCATTGGTGTTGCTGCTGAGCAACATGCCAGCAAGGGTAACTAATACCACGGAGCTCATCTCATGCTGCCTTCTTTGCCAGGAGTCTCCTCCTCCCAGGATCCTGGTGCCTTCTGTCAGTATCCTAGAAACTGTGGAAGGCTAACTCGTTAGCTCGTAAGTCAGGGGATATATGAATCCCTTCACAGTTCTTGAGGCATATGGGCCAGAAACCCAGGTAGATAATGTAATAAAAGGATGACTAAGATATTATAACTGATTTTGAGAAGCTTGACCTATTAATTATTACACTCCATGTTATACTTTGAGTTTCAGATGGATTGCAGGATCACAGAAGGAGGTTTATTTCTCTGTGCTGACTTCTAGATGGGATGGCATGTCATGGAGATGTGCCGTATTTTATGTATGAGTTTCACTCTTGTATTGAGATGTGTTTACATTCTTCTTTTTCAAAGAAGATATTTATCTAACATGGTTTTATTTATTAAGAATGGATTTTCAACTTTCCCAAATACCTGATCAGGGTGTCTGGGGATAATATTTCTTCTTCTGAGACAATAATGATGGTTAACATAAGATATATCTAAATATGGAAACATTATTACATTAATGAAGTAAAACCCATTTGGTCATGGTTTACTACATTTGTCATATGTTCATTCTCTTTGTGAATATTTTACTAAGAATTTATATGTAAATATCATAATAGGAATTGGAAGCTGGGTTGTAGCTATTTTTTCCATTGAAAGCTGTAAGGTTTAATATTGATTATTTTTGCTTAATAAGAACTTGGAAGGTTTTTATTTTAATTTTTATATGACATACAGTTTGTGAAGCTTTATATAACTTCAATAAATTGTTGAATTTAACTCAACTTTAAATTTTTGGTAGCATTCTCCTATAAAAATATCTGAGTTTGGTGCTTTTGGGAGGAGGTGAGGAGGTTAAGAAAAGGAAAAAAAAAAACAGGTCCTCATAGTCCTCATGTATATTTTTAATTTTTCTTGGGAAATTTGTTTAAGTTTGCTAACTTTTTTGGAGTCATTTTTGGTAAATTATATTTTCCTACAATTTCCTTAATTTTTCCACACCTTTCATGCAAGTTTGAAATATATATATATATATATATATATATATATATATATATATATATATATGCTTAACAGTTCTATTAGAACCTGCAAAGTTTTCATGGAAGTTTAAAATATATATATGCACTTAATTGTTTTATTAGAACCTGCAAAAAGAAACTTCAGAAATGATACATAAGTTTTAGTATATTCTCTTATGTGCTAATTTTACCCTTTGTATTTCTATCACTTTCTTATTTCCTTAGTTATATTTTTCCTAACTTTTTTTGAATTGTCATTCTGTTTGTTTTTAATTTACCTTTCATATAAGTATAACCATAAAACTTGTATATTTATCTGAGTTGTGATACGGATATAGTCAGGAATACAACATGATATGTTTGACATTGTGAAAGTTGATTATACAAATGTGGTCAGTCTTATTATACCCAATTGCATCAGAGTGAACGGACCAGAAGGAAAGAGCATTCTTGACACATAATACCAGTTCCAAAAATTGAACTTTTTACAAACTCAGGTCCTGAAATAGCCTGCTGTAACCATAAGACCCTTTTTACCTAGTAGCTGCTTAAAAAACCTGCCTGGGTTCTAAGACTAGTTTTACTTGTTACCATCACTCTCCAATCAGAGCTGACCACTGCCCAAAGCTTCTCTGACAGTGAGTTTTCTTTCAAAATAGTAGATAAAATTTCTCTTTCAAATAAAATCCCACCCTTTTCTTTGTTCTTTGGACAACTTAAAGACCACTCTGATCTGTTTTTTATGCCCCAAATTGCAATTCTGCGATGGCCAAATGTTTAAATTACTTTAAAAAATGTAATGAAATGACTGTGTATAAAAGTGCAAGATTAGGGAAAACATGTTTATTATGCTGCACTGTCAGGGCTTATAAAGTTTACATTATTTTCTGTAAATTTAAACACACATTAGTTTCAGTCTAGTTGCTTTGTTAATGCATTCATTCTTACTCTTGGTCCTTTTGATGTTGTTTTCACAATTACGTGTCTATTGTTTGAAGTTTGTTGTCTAGCAACTTTCTCAACAATAGTTTGTAGCAATAATATTCCCTAAGTTCTTGCATGTTTGAAACTGTTGCCACTGAATTTGAGTGACAGTTTGTCGGGAACAAAATATTGGTTATATTTTATTTTTTTGAGAATTCTGAATATATGTCTGAGCACCGAATAAAAGTTTTGAACATAGAAATGACAATATTTTTGTCTTAATGCCAAAACAATTTCTTCACATTCCAGAAACTCCTAGAATATGAATGAGTATTTATCATTCTCATCTGATTTATCCTAGTATACAATGTGACCCTCCATATTTTTGTTTTGTAACATTTTGACAAATAAATTGAATTATATTCTTAAGCTTTTCTCCTTGTTTCAATTTTCTTTTTTGCATCCTCTAAGTAGTCATGCTTTGTTTCCTTAGGATGTCATTTTCCTAAGAAAACATAGTAGTCATGCTTTGTTCCCTTAGGATGTAATTTTATTATTTTTTATTTGCACATTTCCGTCATCTCTACCTTCTATGTCCTTTATTAAGTTTGTTACAATGTCTATTCTCTTTTCCTTTTTTCCTTTATTTCTCAAACTGTTTTGAATACTTTCATGTGCATTTCATGTTTCATTCCTCTTATTAATACTATCTGTTCTCTCAGTTCTGTTTGTTTTTGTGAACTTGCTTTATTGAAATGATTCCATTATTGGGAAGCTTTATGTGTTTTCTTTTGTTGTAATGATCCATGGTTTAAATTTGCTCACAGATTTTACTCACTCTATGCTACTTTTATTTCTGCTAAGGGTTTTTTTGTAATTATTATTGTTTTTTATCTTAACCCCTTCCCTCTTTTACATGTAAAATCTTTGTATAGATACTATATTGGCTTTAAAAAAATTATTCACCATTCAAAGAGGTAGATTTCTCTAGCCATTTTCTGTAGTTCATATTCAGTGTGGTTTATTGATGGTGGTAGAGTTGAACAGGGCTTTACTCCAAAATTCCAAAATTCTTGAAACTTTGCTAGGATACAGAGAATATGTTTTTTTCTTTTCTTTTCTTTTCTTTTTTTTGAGACAGAGTTTCTCTCTTGTTGCTCAGGCTGGAGTGCAATGGCCAATGTAGGCTCATTGTAACCTCTGCCTCCAGGGTTCAAGCGCTTCTACTGCCTCAGCCTCCTAAGTAGCTGGGATTACAGGCATGCACCACCATGCCTGGCTAATTTTGTATTTTTAGTACAGACGGAGTTTCTCCATGTTGGTCAGGCTGATCTGGAACTCCCCACTTCAGGTGATCTGCTTGCCTTGGCCTCCCAAACTGCTGGGATTACAGGCATGAGCCACTGCACCGGGCTACTTTTTTACTTTTTCTTAATAATTCATGTTTAAGGCATACAACATGATGTTTTGGTGATGATTACTATTGTCAAGTAAGTGAATATCCATCATCTAATATGGTTCCGTTTTTGTTGTGGTGGTAAAAGTAACTAAAATCTACTCTTAACAAATTTCCAGCATACAATAAAATGTTATTAACTATAGTTCTCATGCTGTTCATTAACTCTCCAGACTTATTTACTCTCTACAACTCAACCTTTGTACTCTGATTTTCATTTTCCCATCGATTGGCACCCTCTACCTATGATAACCAACAGTATACTCTGTTTCTATATATTCAAGTTTTTCACAGGTTTTTGTTTCTTTAGGCTTCACATATAAATGAGATTGTGCAATAATTTTCTTTCTGTATTTGGCTTATTTCACCGAGAATACTATCCTTTAGATTTATCCATGTTGTTGCAAATGGCAGAATCTCCTTTCTAAGGCTGAATAATCCTCCTGTGTGTGTTATAGACGCACACATATATGTATATATATCACATCTTATTTATTCTTGTTAGTAAACCCTTACATTATTTCCATATCTTGGTTATTGTTAATATTCCTGTGATAAACATAGGGGCGCAGATATCTTTATGAGGTGGAGATTTCATTTCCTTGGTTATATACCCAGAAGGTAGATGTTTGCATCATATGGTGATTATACATTTAATTTTTTTATTTAAAAAATTATGTTGTTTTCCATATCAGCTGTCCTATTTTACATTCCCACTGATAGCGACAAAGGTTTTCTTTTCTCCACAAACTCATCAACACTTGTTTCCTCTTGTCTCTGTGATACAAGCTGCTTTAATAGATGTCGGTACTGTCTTACGGTTTTGATTTGCGTTTCCCTGATTAAGTTTTGTTTTGTTTTGTTTTGCTTTGTTTTTTGTTTTTTGTTTTTTCTTTTTCAGAGAGTCTCTTTCTATCTATTGCAACAGAGTCAGACTGCTTCCTGCAAGTGTGACTTGTCAGTGATAGCCTTCATTCAGCTTTATGTGATAGACTTTACTTGGGGGCCCCAATGTATCCTAGGTCCCATTATTCATGGTCGTGACAGTGTGAAAATTCCAGGCTTAAGCCTCAAGAAAGCTTAGCAGCTTTCACCATTCGGTAGCGTCTAGCTCCCATATCCCAGGCTTCTCTATGCTTAGGCCATCATTCTATGAGGAGTCTCAAGTGCCCATGGGAAGAGGACCAATGGAATTAAGGCCCTGGCAGCAACAATTGACAGCCATGTGATGAAGCCATTGTGTACCTCTCAATCACATCAGCAGTTCAGCTGACGCCACCTAAAAAAAGGGGATGCTGATTTGACCTCATCATATAATCATGAGCAACAATAAAGTGCTATTGATTCAAGCCACTAAGTTTTAGGGTGGCTTGTTGCATTGTAATAGGAAATTGAAATGACCAGTTGACTGGAGTGGCACTACTGACACTTCTACTCCTGCTGCTAGAAGCAATAAGTATAAATTTGGACCTCAGTGTTGAAATTTACCCTTGGGAAGTATAATTTTTACATGTGATAGCTGCAACTGCTAGCTCCTTTCATTGTTTATTTCTCTTTTGGTGGCATTTTCTTATCATTTTTCTCTGCATGACATCTTTCTATCCCTATTGTATCTTCTGTTGATTTTAGCAGCCCTTACACCTACTCCATAGCCTGGGATTCTAAAGAAATGAAGTTGTGTTTTTATTATATACTGTTTTCTTTGTGGCTTTTAGATGTTTTTCATGAGCATGATGAAACACTGCCTTTATGATACCCTGTTCCAACTGCAAATGAACATCTAACAACAGACAGCCTTCTTAGGAAAAGGGAATATTAAGCATTCTGGGTTCATTTTAGCAGAGTTGTATTGTTGCTGTTTGTTTTGCCTTTCTCCTGTATTCACGTTTTCTTTTAATCTGGCAGAAACTTATCTCACACCCATTGGGTCAAATTCAGAAACAATTTTTACAATGACAAATAGATTTTGTTTCAACAAGATATCAGAAATATCCCTGAAGCAGTCCCTGAGCCAGTGGACAGCCTTGTTCAGTTCCTTTCCTCAATGCTATAACTTTCTCCTCCACTCTCCTTAAAATTATATTTCATTTTATGCAACAGCCTAAGGATAGAGGAGGGTCATGGTCAAATTTGCATTTTAGATAACGAATCACTTTGGCATTATTTTTCCCTCAGAGTTGCCTGCTCTAAGTTAAGATTTAATCTCAGAATTGTACTTTTACTTATTTCTATCTTAATCAAAAAGAAGCTCTGAAAGTCTTGAGAACAAATATTTCATCTGCCCCCATAGAAATTTCTAAATTAAGCCATAAAGAAGATATTAACCGGCATTAAGTAATAATATAAGAAGACAGACAGATGAAGTAAGACATTGCTAGGCTCCAATACTAGAGGAAGAAATTAGAGAAAAATGCTAAGCTACCACTTCATCTTTGCCAATGATCAAAAAGTGAGATAAAATACTTATTAAAATTGTAATTTTTTTCATTAATATTGCAACAGGCTAATGAATTATAGCAGATGTATATTTACCCTGACATATGTAACCTTTAGAAAATGCCTAATTCCTTTGTCTTGTCATCAATTTTGTGAATAATAATGAATGGAATAACCATGATAAACATTTTACAATTTTATTTAACACTAAATATTTGATAGAGAGTTTTGAGAGACTTAGGCGTAGAAAAAGATAACTAATGAAGCCAACTCATTCTTCAAAGTGATTTATTTAATCCTCACAAAAAGTCTGCTGTGGAGGCAGGGCAGCAACAGTGTCTTGATCAAGCTCAGGCTGGGATAACAAAATATCATACACTAGGTGGCTTAAACCACAGAATTTAATTTTCTTAGAGCCTTTAAGGCTAGAAGTTCCAGATCAAGGTGCTGGCTAATTCAGTGCTTAATGAGGAGCTGCTTCCTAGTTTGGAGATGACTGCCCTCTCACCATGTCTTGACATGGTGGAGAGAGAGTATTCTAGTCTCTCAGCCTTTCTTCCTCTTCAAGTAAGACCACTCATTCCATTAAGGGGACCCCAACTTCTTAACCTCATCTCAACCTAGTCACCTCCTAAAAATCCCACTTCCAAATACTATCACACTGGTGGTTAGGGCTTTAACCTATGAATTTTAGGGGACATTTTTCAGTATATAGTATGCAGCACTCACAGCTAAGGTAACAGAGACCCTCCCCTGAGAATAAGGTGGGATTGCTGCACAGCTTAATAAATTGAGGAAATTCCTCACTCCTGACACTGTGTTTTACACATAAACCAGATTTAGCATATATTTCTAAAATTGATCAAATAATAATATACAAATATTCTCAATTCATATTTTTGTACACAGAACCCCGATGGCAGACACATTTAAAGGCAGCAACTAACTATCCAATAAAGAGAGTAAATCACACAGGTAAAAGAATATACAAACATACAACCATTTTATTTCAATAACATCGGTGTTTCTATCACATTATATTAATTCAATTTTTTAAGCTATATAATTTTACTGAAATATGTAGAAAAAATTTTTATAAGTAGGAAACATTATATTTAGAGATCAAACTATACATGGTTTTAATTACACAGGCTCTTCCTTATGTGGCAAATCTCAGTGTAGCTTGATTGTATCCTGTTATGTGCCTAAGCACAGATCTATAGAATTTATCAAAACAATTACCTGAACAATTTAATACCATTCAAGGGACCACAAAGAATGAACTGCTTTCTTATATGGAACCATAGAAAAAGGCTAGACAACTCTGAAATAATATAGTTGTGTAATACAGTATTAGTGATTTCCTTCTTCCTGGACAATGAGTCTAGGCTGAAAGAAATATATACTTTGATTAATAAGAAGTAATTAAGTAGAAAATCATAACATATTTTACCAATCTAGCAAAGGCAAATTAAATACTATAAATCAAATAAAATTAAAGGTATTAAAACACCAATTCCAGCAGAACTGAAGGAAAGATTGGAGAAAAGGGGGTGCTTCCACCAAGCCTGATGGCATAATACCTCCGAGGCAGAATACCTGAAGTTACATATGAAAGAAGATTGGGATACTTCACTTTCTTCATATACTTAGTGTTATTTTAAATAAATTATATTATCATTGTAAAATTAGAGATGTATCCAATTATCCATGAATGCTAAGAGATGTAATGGAAGTGATAGGAAGACAGTCCATGAAATATATACTCAGTAGTAATTCACTTGAGTTTGGAACATTTGAAGACAAACACAATTTTAATTTTATTAGTATACATAAGACAGATTTCATTTCCCCAGTGACATATATGCTTGATAAAAAAAAAAAAATCTTTAACAAATCCCAAATCCCTTTACCTCACCCAGCTGTTAAGTGACTAGGGAAACAGAAATGCAGATATTTGTTCGTACACATGACTATAATTCTGTCCTAGCTTTATTTGTATGCATTCTTGTATTAGTACAGTCCTAATGTATTTTACTTGATAAATTTTTATGCAGGGCTTACAGCACATTTTTCGACCACATGTTGGAACATTTGTGCACAAAAAAATTCCCATCTTTATGTTTGAAATTTATGGGAACACAATTAAAATGAGAGGGGTCCAAAGGTATCAAGATAATTACATTTTTCTAATCTTACTAAACAAGATAAATTACCTGCAGGCCCTCTTATAAAAGATGAAATCTTCATAATAAGTGAATTAATCAAGCAGCAGCTTGCTACTGCACTTGCATTTATAACAGAAATGATTCAAAGACTTATTTTATGGGGAAATTAATGGAAACAGGCTTTTCATTCTTCTGCACCAATTGAAAACCTCAGCAACCAGCTGCCCACTTGTCAAGAAAACAGAAAGAAGCTGGAAACAAAGATAAATAAAAACACCTTTTTCCTGGCACTTTTGAAGAGAAAAAGGAGCTCTCATTTACAGCAGCCATCTGTTTGTTATTTAATATGGGTGAATTACATGCTGTAATGAGTTTGTTTCTGCATCACTCAGTGCAATGGAACACAAGTTCACACTCATAATGTGCAGCAGTTTTTAAAAGCTAATCATTTAATTGGACACAATCGTCAATGACAAATGGAGATGTAAAAACTCAGCCAGCTGTAGAGTGAATATGTAATCATTGTGAAATCATATTATTTTACACGCTTGAAGACTCCTTAATAGTATCTGATGTTGGTCATCACCGCAGACTCTGAAGAATTGAAGAAACATGGTGAAAAACAGCCTTTCAAAATGGCTTTATATAAGTGGCCCATATAAATGCCTGTGTTAGAACTACCATTTGACTTAGGTATGTGAAATGTGTCTAAAGTGTTTATTACTATCTTAATTTTTGATTTGATTTTTATACATTTTCATATATTTCATGGTATACTAGGAAAGAATTATAGTTCAGGAAAAGCTTGGGTGATTTTTTTAAAAATCTGCTTTAGTTGATGCACCCACTGATTTGTTGCTTTTGCATATGACATCACACACAGATAAACATGGAGACTTGGGAGACTGCATGCCAACAGATTTTTTAAAATCCCACACATACATGAAAGCTCTACTTCAGGAAATCAGACCAGAGTGCCTACACCTGCATGCGTTACAATAATTTACACAGTGCTGTCTAAGTCTGTATTAGAAGAATAAAAATCTTCATCACGAAGAATTTAACCCCTGGATTCTCCACAAAGACTTATTAACATATGTCTGCAATGAGAATCATCTTCCAATGTCTAGGCATCCCAGAGAAATAAAAACTGAAATGAAGTTATTGATCAGGCCATTTTAGTACTTAATCATGCAATTGGTGTGTTTTCTATATGGCATTATTGCTGAGAATTTTATTACAATATGTATTTTCATTTTTATTGTCCTTTCAATAATGTTAGTCTTAGTGGAAAGTTCTCATGACTGAAAAAGGAATTGAACATGTCAGTATATAATCAATTGGATCAAAAATCTATGAGGCTATCTTTAAACACCACTTAATACTAGATTTTTAAAATACTTTTCAGAAGAGTAGATAAGAGATAACCCTTGTTTAAAAAATACCTTACTATCCTAACTTGACAAAATCATTTTAACCATTATTACTCAACGTCAATTAAAACAAAAATATTTATGTCTTACATAACAATGTGTATCTCCAAAAGTTACCTTTTATTGTTATATAATGTTCAGTAGCTCTTGATATGCTTAGAATTATACATATTCTTATTTTATATTCAAATACAGTTTTGTTTTCTGGGTATGCTAGCCCTTAAACAAATGCAACGACTTTACATGGTTTCTTTTTATAGTCCTTAGTAGCCTTTAGCACGGTAACTTCTTAATAAATGTTGTATAAACAAATTTGTAGTCTGTTAAGTAAGAGTAAGAAAGCTTTGAACTCTCACAGAATAAACACATAAAGAGGGGACATATTTTAATGTTTTCCTCATATTACTATTTATATGTAGAAACTCTTGACATCAAAATAAAAAAAAATACAAAAATTTAAGTCCACAACCAGAAAAAAAAAATAACATTAATTAAAATAAAGAAACACAGATGTTTGAAGACAGAGCAGAACAGCAACTTGAACATACTAGAATAATCACCCAGGAAATAAAGACAGATGCCTTGTAAATTAAGAAAACAGCCCAAATATGCAGTGCAAGTATGATCTGAAAGAAACCAACTGTCACATTCTTTCTAGTAAATGATTAACAGACAAGAGAGGAAAGCTGAGTAAATCAAGATGTGAAATACAGTATCAATGAAGAAACTCAACGTTAGCCCCAAATGTAAATTCGCACAAGTTCAATTAGCTAGAAAATTATCTTGAATGAATCTCATCTAACCACAATGTTTTAAGTTCCAATCTCTTGGACAAAGCTTCTGATATGAAGAAATGATTACATACCACCGAGAAACTTTTTGGAGCAGAGATCTATAGCCTTGTGAATCTCTCGTTATGGTTGAAATTCGATGTGTTGAAATTCAAATTACTCACACAAGACAATGCCTCATTTTTATTTTGCTTTTATTTACTCTCAGAGGACACTATTAGCTCTGGGAATCAAAGAAGAATACCAAGTGAAATCATAGCTTTAAAAAGAGAAATCAAAATTGATTCCTAACATCCTTTGAAGTGTAAGGAAGAGAGAGAGTGTGTTCTAGGACTTAGGTTCTTGGAAGGCGCATGTGATTACAACACCCCACAGTTGAAAAGCTTCTAATAGCTCTCATTGCCCTGCAAGTACACTAACACTGAAAGTTACATGTAATGTACATGTAATGTGCATGTAATGCTCATCTCAAATGTCACTTTTTACCAAAGTTTCCAGGACATTTTCAGTGTTAGTTACACTCTGTATTATGTCCCCACAGTGCACTGTAAGTTCATACTATTTATCCTATTAGAATACAGTTTTTATGTGTACCAGTTCGAGGAACTGTCTTATTCTTTAATTTGTAATGTTTTTCCCAGTGCCTAACACATAATGATGATTATATAATTGATAATTAAAATTATTCATAAATAATTAACTAATTTATCATTAATTGAACTGAATCCTTTAAAGGCAAAAATTGATTATACTTTTTAAATTTTACTGTACTGTACATAGTCAAGTATAAAGCAAATATTCAATAACATTTGTTGATTAAATAGCGAATGGCTACTTGGACATATGATGAATAATTTACAGATGTTTCATAGCTGCGTAAGTACCAAACACACGTTTCAGATCTTATTTTTCATATTTAGTAGAATTTCAAATCTTCAAAACTAAACGAAATCTCCAAATGGCTGATTTTATGCCAGAAAAAGTTGAGGCCATATGGCTAAGATCAATTATCCAAAGTCATCCAACTAGATAACCCTGACTCCCACACAATGTGTATTCTACATCAAATAGTCTTGAGAATTTAATTTTATAGGTCTGAACAAATGGCATCCTTTTATACGAGGTGAGAAAATTAAAACAAACAAGAGAAAGGGTTTGCCAAAAATACAAGTCAACATAGACAAAAAATTTTAGGTAGCAGTCATTTCTGCATAAAAATAGCAAGATGATAATTATGCCAAATCCTTTATAATAATCAGTGCCCCTCAGGTCAAAATATGCACAATTTAAAATATGCCAAAATTTATACAATGGTCATAATAAGAAGAATTAGGTACAGAATTGTATGTGGTAGTGACATTTCCATCATACTGGATAACAGAAGTAATACAAATATAAACTAATATTTTCTAAGAATCTTCTATATAAGTAAAAATTTAAGGCAAATTTCTTTTTTAAAATAATTATCAGCTGGGCATGGTGGCTTATGCCTGGCATCCCAGCACTTTAGGAAGCCAAGGTGGGTGGATCATTTGAGGTCAGGAGTTCAAGACCAGCCTGGCCAACATCGTGAAACCCCATGTCTACCAAAATACAAAATTAGCTTCAGAAATTGAACACTTTATTATCAAGAAAGTATCATGCCATTCAACTTATTGTAGCGTGGCAAAGTTAATATTTTGAAAATATTAACACATTATACAGATATAAATATGTACAATAACCTATATACATAAAACAGTGCACATAAAAATGCTTTTATGTTTTCCATATGGTTTCATGATTGTGATGGCTTTCAGTTTTTCCCCCACCAATTTTATGTCATGGCTCACAAGAAAGATAACATTTTTATAAAAAATTTAGGTAGGTGGATAAGCTCTTTGAGGTAAATGGCAGTCTGGGGACCCAAGACTTTAATTATCTCAGCAGCACCATTACCCATTTAAAGAAAATCAGCATTTCTTGGATTAGAAGTCTCTTGAGTTATTCAGAAGGAATTATATCTTTGAAGAAGACAAAATTATTATGAATTCCTTCTAATATTTGTGAACAACTCTTTGAAAAAACAGTGCTATGAATCATATATTTTCTAACTTATTTCACATAGAAGTATAATGCATTTTTACAGGAGTTATTTTATTTTGAAACAAGGCTGATTAATAATTTTTAATGAACTATAGAGATGAATCTCCCTCTTCCTCCTCTTTAGGTGTTAAGAGATTATATTAATTTCAGCATATGAGTATGGAAGAACACTACTGATTTTAATTCTTGTAAGTTTTAACGTACATTAGGAAGTTAAAGAATTCAGGATTTTCAAAACAGAATTCCATCCGATGCTCTGATCAGAGGAAAGTTCCGTGTAAGTGGAAGGCTTTCAAATTTGTTTGCCTCTCTATGAGCATACGACCCAAGATACCCTATGAGCACAGGCATGCCTAAAGATGTGGTAGTCATTGTCATTCTGAAGGTGATGAACTGTTGAAACAATAGCAAATATATTGCAAGGATCTCCTGATACATAAAAGTACCTAGGAGAAAAAGAATGAGCTGGTTAAATAAAGACTATTGTCTTTACATTTATTCCTCAAGTCCCTGTATGGAACAAAGGATGGCATCTTTGTAAAAGCCATGCTTCAACTTATTATGTATTTTATTCTATGCATGAGTCAATAATGTATAATATTATTTTCCTTGAAAAAATAGAAATGGATATGTTCTCCCCTGTTGCCAAAGTGACAGTGTTCAGTTTATTTTCAATCCGTATTTTATGCAGCTGTAACAAGCATAAAACACATTTCCAAGGGGTGTGGAATTGTTTTCATATGCCAAATTCATTGTGTTATAAAGTTCCAACAATTGCTAGCCATTTAGCAGACTCTTTAACATTTATATAGAAATTTACAACTACCAATCAGTGGGCTTACTTTTCCCTGGAAAGGAAGAAAATTTACCTTAGTTCCCACCTAAATTTAAACACCCTACAGTAATAAAGATATTGTTCAGAGAGTAAATTATTTCCTTTAACTGAGGAATTATACAATCATTTATCATAATGTCCAGATATTTTTCTTACTGATATTGTAACTCATCCATTTAACTGTCATGGAAGCCCCTGCATCTATGCTTCTAATTTAGGTGAAAAGAAAATAACCGGGTGGTCACAATATCTGAGGTAAAACAAAAGAGAAAACAAAGATTAAACATAATATATTTGCAGCAGAAAACAAATGTGAGACAATCTCAGAACTACACTGTGTAACTGACATACTGAATGTTTTGTGAAGAGTCATGTTTTCAGATATTTTATTTCAGACATTGCTCTGAACACTGGAAAGATTTGTCCCCTCTAGTTGATGAGTATAAAGAAGGACCATCACCAGTACTTGAACAAAATTACTAAAATTTTCCTTAAGAAGTATAGAACAATGGGTAAATTGATATATGTGAGTTTTCTCTTTTATATTATCTCCAACATTCTCTAATTATTTTCTTCTAAGATTCAGGTTTGATACTGACAACTTGTGGTTTCCAAAATTCTATGGACAATACAATAAACAAGAAGCAACATGTTAACTTCTCTGCTTCTGTTTTATCACGAGTTTAATTTTATTTTATTCCCAATCAATATATTATTATTTTTTAAATTATCCCTTGAGAAAGTGATTCATATATTGACAGAGAATGTTGCCAGTTGCCAAATAACACAGTTTTAAAATCTCCCCAAATGGAAATTATAAGAAAAATGCCCCTGCAAAATAAA
Source organism: Sapajus apella (assembly GCF_009761245.1). Lineage (NCBI taxonomy): Eukaryota > Metazoa > Chordata > Mammalia > Primates > Cebidae > Sapajus > Sapajus apella. Next base: position 17,617,544 of record NW_022436949.1, on the reverse strand, counting down.
TTTAAAATGTTACAAATAAAAACAGAAAAAAAAAATGCATGTGAAGATGGGACCTCCAGATTTGGTCATTTGAAATATGCGACCTGTAGCAAGTTATTTTCATATGTGAAATGGTGGAAATATTATATATCTCAAGATACTATTGTGAGGGGTAAACAAGATGACCTATATAAAGCATTTAAGCACATAAGAGTTTGTAGACTAAAATTTTGGAGTAAGTACAGCAGGGGCTAAGAGCATAAGCTTAGTCAGATTTGGGGTCTTATCTTGGAAATATTATACCCTACAAGATTATATCAAATATACCAATGTTTATGAAAAATCACAGATTATATGTTAAATATGCAATAAATCACTGTATATAATATATATTATAAATAATATGTACATATTACTTGTAATATGTATATGTATATACTTATAAACATATATACATACAATACATGTATATTATATTTGTGTATACAAATACATATAATATATAATACATGTATATTATATTTATATATAATATACATGTATTGTATACAAATACATATATTTGTATACACAAATATAATATATATAGATAAATATATATGCATATATAAATATATAATACAGTGTGTGTATAATATATAAATATGTAAATATATATACATATATGGTATGTTTATATATATAAATACATACACAAATACATATATATACATAGAGACAGAGACAGAAAGACAGAGAGTGACAGAAGATAGACATATATCATCAACTTTAGCCTCTGCTCATGACTGTGTCTCTATAAATGTGTATTTCACACAGATGTCGATTGAAATCTGCTTCAATATTTTGGTCCCAAAATCCTTGGCTTATTTTTAACCACAATATATTGTACTGCCTGGTTAATGACTTGGGTTCACAATCTTTAAGCCCTCCTATGTTTTTGACTCCAAGCAGCCACTGCTTAAGCCATCCTTTCATACCAGTTAGCTAGTGAAAATATCTGTGCCTATATTCCTCTTGATTTTGGTATTCCACTAAATATCCTTTTGCTGCTGATCTGATATTGCTGAGTACTGTGCAAAAATGTGTTGAGAATGGCAAATATTTCCATTCAACTTTTCTTTGGAGATAACACTAAATGATGAAATCTATAAGCTCCTATAATTTGCATTATCTCTTCTTGACTCACATACTTGTGATCTTTTTATTATCTAAAAATTTGAATATCACCTATGCTATCTTTATTTTTCTTAGACTATGTTTTTTTAGATTAATGTAACAGTAATATTACCTATGTTACTTTTCCCAAGTCATGAAAATTCACATTAAGCTTCAAAACTACAAAATGTAAAGTCATTTTATGATCATTTTGATTATTTTTAAGGCCTAGATACATGAAGATGTACCTACTTCAGAAGTGAGCAATATAGATGAATCCTTAAAGGACTGATTTCTATTATTCCATTTCTTAAGTTCCTCATTAATCAAAGAAATACAGCATTTTATACCAATATTAAAATACACCACATTATTTTCTCATATTTCTTTGTTTTTCATCATACATTATTATGTGAGTATGGATTTTAAATTTGCCCCCACAGCTCTGCCTTTGAAATAAAGTAATACATTTTATTTATTAGAAGAAGAAAGTGCCTAAGACTCTCGATTGACTAATATAATTACTCTTGAGACAAGAGCAAAACAGAAACCTAGTTTATTTTGATGTTTGCCAGCATACCTAAAATGCCAACATGGAAGAAGCTCAGAAGAAAAATGCTGGAATCTTTCAGGTGTTAAAGGGAGTAGGATAACTAAAAGCACCAAAAAGACAGCAAAATCAATAGATGTGCTGATCTATTCACTTTTATTACTGAACTTTGGGGTTTTGAGCTGAATTTCAGCTATTTCACATGTCCCTAGATATAATGAAGGGATGATATAGACTTCAGTAAGTTATGGGGTTTATCTCATACATGTGAATGCCTCATAACTTATTAGTGCCTGAAGCTATAATGAGTTATGCTACAGTTTTCATACAGAGCCTCCAAAGCTTGTAACTCACCAAAACCCTGGGCAATTTCATTTATTTAATGCCTTTTTAGTATTGGAGCTTCTAGTCTAGAATTTGTTAATTTTTTTCATAGTTACTGGTAGTGTCCCCTGTAGTATGTTAAATTCAAAAGGTCATAAGTCCCTATATATCTGGCTGAAGTGAACATTCTTTGCCACAACAGCTAAAGAATAATATTTGGGGGTGGCACACTAATACATCATGTCAGCCTGACATTTATATCATGAAGTTTACTGTTTTCTGGTGTTATTGTTCATAATATAAGCCTTTGACTTGTTTGCAATCACAGGTTGGTAGGATATAGTGTTCTGTTAAGCATCTCTGGTGGTAGTTTGCAATGAATATGTGACTGCTCTACAAATTTTCAGAGATGTTTTGCCCTTTCATTTTGGTAGGAGTATCGAGAAGATGATAAAAGGCTCTATTCGTCAAACGTTGTTTCTGTGGGAGTATCTTCAAATTTTCCTGGATTCTTTTTTCAGGTGGCTAGATGTGTATATATGTGGTTCATCATTCTGAACAATAGCCCTGAAGAAAATTGCATTTGTTGTAACTGATTCCTAAAAAAAGTTGTATTAAAAGTGTTCTTTTGAACATAGTAAAACAAGATTGCTTTGGGTCAGATTTGCTTTTTCACTGTATCACAGTTTTTAGTAAGTTTTGCCATAAAATGCAACGGACAACAAGTAATGAAGAAATTCATTAAGTGCTAAGATAAATCATTTTTAAAAAGCAGTTTATAATTATTTTTATGAGGAAAATTATTTAACTTAATGAATAAAAGTGTTCTTGAAAGAATTTAGCATTTTCTTATTTATAGCCCTATAAAAGAAATAAGATTTTAAGACCTAAAAACAATGACTTCATGATTAAATATGTCTACTTTTTTTTATTCCTTTCATTAATGGTTACCTGTCTGGAGGAACATATACATGCAATTCTAGCCATAATATACACTGCTTATATATTTTGCCATACATATAATAAGTTCCTACTCCTCTTAATATATATTCAATAAATTCAAACAAATTTTACAGGAGACTGAAAAAAAGCATAATTAAGAAGGACTTTCTGCCTGGGAACAATATAACACAGTCTATCCCAAAGTCAAATGTAATTATTTTTTAATCTTCTTTTTTACTGGAATATCTATACAGCTTCTTTCCTCTATTCCTATGAGCATTTGAGAGATGACAGGATTTGTATCTTACATTTGAAAAGCATTCATATTTGCTAATTCCAAAGCAAAAGTCGATTTAAAAAAGACCTACTTATACTAAAGTAGTTAAAATCCCTGGAGGTAACTAGTTTTTCCCTTAAGAAGTCAGATGTAATCCAGAAAAGCAGATAAACACCCATGTCATAGAACTTGACAGATGTAAAATTGTTTTTTTTAAGTTAAATAATTTTCATAAGTATGTATTTATAAATAAACTGAAAATAATTTAGTCTACTATTTTCCTTATTATGGGTGATTTCGCTCTAATAACAATTTTGTTACTTTCAATTTTATGTTTGTTTCTAAGTGTTGGTCATTTTACATTAGGGAGTAATTTATTATACTAGAAATGCAATATAAAACTAAGTGTAATGAGATGCCGACAAGCCAACAGGAAAACATTATAAAGGCAAATGAACAAAGACATACTCTAGTAAATACTAAGAGCCAAACTACAAGAATAAGAAGTTGTTTTCAAAATTAAGTGGAGCTGTTTGATTCTATTTTCTTACCTCCATTGTCTTCTTGCCACTTAAAAATAATCAATTAATTAACTAATTAAAATCTATATAGACCTGCTGAGTATGGGCTTGAACCAACATTTTAGTTTGCCTGCTGATTTTAAAATAAAAATAAAAGCAAGACAAAGTTTTTTTGGTTTGTTTTTGAAATGAGCCAAACTGGAGTATGCATTTATGTTTTTACCTGGAAGTATATCTGACTACCATCTCAGTTATATAAGTCATTTTCAAAGTCCATGTAAATACTAGATCTAGTAGGACATAGTTTATACCTGGATAAACTAAGAGTAGTAGGCATATTTAATATTTTAGAAGCAAAACAACCCAGTGTTAATAAAAATATCAATTTTAAAATATCTTAAAATTCTTAGATTATGTGGTCAATTGAGACTTGTTTGTAAAACATGTCTTACTAATCTGGAATGTTGGCTGATCGAACTTACACAAAAAGTACATTAAACAACCTGTGAATGAAAAAGATTTATAAAAAATAATTTAAAAATGATTAGAGTGCAAAATTATTGGAATTTTAGAATTAAAAAATGTTAAGCCCCAAATTAAAACTGAAAATGAGGCCTAGAGAAGTTAATTTAACTTGATCAAGGATATAAAGTTTATTAAGAACAATAATGAGATTAGATATCTTCGTATATTCCTAGGAATTTTTGTCTCATAATGTAGTGAAAAATAAGGACTTATTTCTTAAAATGTTGTTCAACCAAAATGCATGTTTCATATGTATAGCTTACAAATCACTAAGTATAAATTTAAGATATAAAGTGTGTGTGTGTGTGTGTGTGTGTGTGCGCGCGCACGTGTGTGTGCCTAAAACTAAAATGCATTAAGGAAAATATGGAATACTATATCCATATTTGTGTCATTTCTCCAGCCTTAAAGGAAGACATAGGAAGACTAGTCATGGTACCAGTATAATCCTAATTGTATGTCATTATTTTTACGGGTACCTAAAGCCAAGATGTTTCTTGGGAAAATTTTTTGAAGGTGCTATAGGATCAGGGGTACCTACTAGCTACTTTATCTCGATGAACATATCACAGCATTCCTTTCAATTACATTTATTTTATTTTAACTTTTTATTTTATTTATTTATTTATCTTTTTGAGACAAGGTCTCATTCCCTCGCTCAGGCTGGAGTGCAGTGGCACAATCTTGGCTCACTGCAGCCTCCGCATCCTGGGTTCAAGTACTTCTCCCACCTCAAGCTACTTCTCCCAAGTAGCTGGAATTAAAGGCATGCACCACCACACCAGGCTAACTTTTGTATTTTTAGTACAGATGGGGTTTCACCATACTGGCCAGGCTGGTCTTGAATTCCTGGCCTCAAATGATATTCCACCTCGGCCTCCCAAAGTGGTGGGATTAAAGGCATGAGCCAACAAACCTGACTTATTTTAACTTTTATTTAAGCTCAGGGTACATGTGCTGCTTTGTAACATAGGTAAACATGTCATGGGGGTTTGTAGTACAGAATATCTCACCATTGAGGTATTAACCATAGTATTCATTAGTTATTTTTCCTGATCCTCTCCATCCTCCCACCCTCTACCCTCAGATAATCTCCAATGTGTGTTGCTCTCCTCTGTGTGTCCATGTGTTCTCATCATTTAGCTCTCATTTATAAGTGAGGATATGCATTATTTGGTTTTCTGTTCCTGTGTTAGTTTGCTAAGGATATTGGCCTCCCACTCCATTCATGTTCCTGCAAAGGACATAATCTTGTTCTTATTATGGCTGCATAGTATTCCAAAGTATATATATTCCACAGTTTCTTTATCCAGTCTATCATCAGTGGGCATGTAGGTTGATTCCATATATTTGCTATTGCAAAAAATGCTGCAATGAACACACATTCATATATATTTTGTTTCTATAACACTCTTATTTAGAACCTTTGATACTAGTCAAGAAAAAAAAAGCAGTAGGAAAAAATTCATCACTATATACACACCTTTGTGACTATGTCTCCACAACTGAACTTAAAAGCAGTGATCTAACTCGACTACTGGTGTCCTCATGGACTATTGCAAATAACCTAGATATTTAGAGAGGATAACTGAAGAGAGGAGTCCAGAAGAATGCTGAGGCATTTATGACATTCCTATCGTATGATAAAGAATTGAAATATTCAAAAATTAATCTCTTTGTAAACTCTTCTTCTCATGTATATGAATGGAGAAATAAAGTGATGTCTTTAAAAACAGATAATTGCTTATAGACATATTGTTCTTTCTGTGTGACAAATAGGGCAAAAATCTGTTGCTAAATGTGCCTCAATAACTTTCACAGACATACACACATAAATGATATACCTAGAAGTAAATGATATATATGTCCACGTATATGAAAGAGCATGAAGCGAGAGACAGTGAAAGAGACAGAGAGAGAGAGAGGGAGGGAGAAATAGTAGGAGACAAATACAGAGAATGTTTGGAAATAGAGTTCCAAACACCTCCTGTGAAAAGTCCATATTGACCACAAATGCATTCTTCTGAAGATTGTACAACTAATGGTCAAGAATGTAGTCTTCAAATCTCTAAGTCTACAGATTTAGGTTTCAAATCCCATTTAAGCCACTCACTATCTGACCTTGGTTAGCCTCATTGTATCTTTGTTTTCTCATCTGTATATAGGAATGATGATGAGAATGATAGTTTCTTCTTCCTAAGTATGCCATAATAAAATGCTTAATATAGGTAAAGGACCTGACAAAACATCTGGCATTTAGGTCACCCATGTATTGTATCCATGCTTGCAGATACAAGCAATTAATAAATAGGTGTTCAATTCCCTCAAGGTATGTGTGAAATATGGATAGGACATGTACAAGAAGTGACAGGGTAAAAGGCAAGTAAGCCTCTTTTTGAGGACCAGATCTTTTTATTCTTTGTAACTTAATACAATTTCATTCTCTAAAGCAAAGGGCTTTATATTACAGATGTCTTCTAATCAGTTCTGCTATTTTCAGCCACACACACACACACACACACACACACTCACACACACACATATATATATAAACACACACACATATATATATATAAAAGTGTGTGTGTGTATATATATATATATATATATATATATATATAAAATTTTCCAAGCTACATTCAAATCTTGCTTGATTTTAAATTTATCAAAAAGGACCCCTGGATGGGTCCTTTTGAAAACAACCATGTGTATTCAAAAAAAAGAATTTGCAAATATTATGTACAATAACCAATGTGTACAGGGATATACATATTTGGCTAACTTTTTTTATTCTTCCAGATGGTATAGATGGTGGCTCTGTTTTTTGAAGGTCAGGTGACAATTACACTAACTATAAACATTCATTCACTGTGTACAGGAATGTACACATTGGTGCTTTCATATACGTTAGGTACAAATACTTGGAAGCAAACATTTTCTTTTTGTATTAGATAGTGGTCATAAAAGTTTCATTACTATATCCAACTTAGCAATAAAAGTGTGTTGCAGATGCTTTTCTGTAGAATTCAGATGCCTGTTAGATAACTGCTATAATGATGCCCTGGCACAGCAGAATTCAAGCAAAGTAAATTAATCCACCTTCTCCCAGCAGTCCATACATGGCATACGGGAAATGTCACCAGTGACGTGCTGTGGAGAGGAGCCTGTGGCTGAATGGCTATTTCCTTTCCTTCTAAAGAACTGTGAGTAAAGTTATTTGTAATCGGACGGTTTGGGTAAACCATTATTCTTTGCTTGAGGGAAGGCCTGTGCTTTGTTTCTTTCTGTATAATACGTATTTTTATGTATTTTATGATAGTAATTCTGTAAAATATGCATGATGCATTATATAAGTGCTTATAAATAAATTGGTACATTTATATCCCATAAAATCACATTTGTATATTCTAATCTCAAAAAGCATTTGATCATTTTAAAAGTCCTTCTGATACAAGAGATTGTTCTTTTAGCCTTTACTTTCTATCTTTCAATCATACAATTAAAAAATTGCCCAACACTCACCAATCAGTGTCTCAGAACTGTTAAGAATATTGTAACCCATTTAGCAACAGCTTTTGTTCCCTTATTTGGCACAATGATAGGAGAAGATATCTGTGAGCTTTCACTTGCCTTAGAGAAGGACACGTCACAGAAAGCTATTTCACTATAGTGATAGCTTAGTGCATTAGCAGGTACTTTGATCTTTATTGTTTCAAGCATTTGATTGAGCTACACTTCTGGGGGGAGACCATTTATTTTTCTAGGAAAAATATTTTTGAGTCATAATTTAATTTTAAGAAATGATTAGGGTAGAAATTTGGATGTCTTTATTGGCTAACTTTTTTTCATTCTTGCAGATGGCATACAGTGGCTCTTTGTGTTTTGAAGGTCAGGTGACAATTACACTAACTATAAACATCCATTCTATTCCACTGCTAAGTGATTTCTACTTTAAACTGCTCCTAAGTCTTTTCTCACCCACCTTAAATCCAATATTTATTTTAACCTTGAGCTGCCTAAGACCTTTAATAGGAAGCTTCAAAGCATTTTAAAAATCGTATCCTTTTTAAATCTTTCTCATTTGAATGCAAGTGCCTTGAAAGCTCAAACAGTGTTGGTTCTTATTGAAGTTTATAATGCTTTAGATATTCAAATCAGCTCTATGTCTTCCATTTGTTATGCAAATCTTTAAACTTTATATACTGCATGGTTTATCTACATTAATACAGCTTTCACTAACAGGTCTTACTAGCGCAGACATACACTCTAAAGGTGCACATTTTTAGTGTCTTGAATTACCATAAAATCATAAAAATAGTGTGTATTGCTTTACTCTGATCAGACTCAGTTTTATGTGGTTGTTGAAAGCCCTTTTACATTCCATTCTGTGTCTGGAGTCTGTGTATAAAACTGATTCAGAAAAAGCAAAGTGAAGACACCTGCTGGCTTATAGCACAAATACTAAAATATCTTAGAGCCCGCTGAAAGGAGAATTGGAACAATATGTCATTACTGAAGGCTCACTTGCAAGTTCTAATGTATTATAATGAAAACAGTATGACAAACCTAATGAGACAGTGAAGATTTGGGTAATTGTTCCTACAATGTATGGTAACTTTTCCAGCCGTTATTGGCAAACATAAAACCTAATGAGATTTTATTAATTTAAATGCAGTACATCTGCAAAACATTTCCTTCCTTGCGTTCTCCTCTGATAGTCTTCCTTTCCACATGGACTTGATCCTTTAAAGTTAATTGTTCTGTATAGTACACTCTCCAAACAAAACACTTGACATAAATGTGGATCAAACATTTTCCATTTATTTTTGTATACATTGTCCTGAAGCACAATATTACATTCAAGCTTGGGAAAGCTATCAATATAACATCTAATAATAGCATAATGTTTGTATTTATAGTAAAACTATTTTTGCTAGAATCTCCTGTTATTTTAAAGCTCTGGTAATGTCATTTTTTAAAATTTGTGATGGGAAAAAATAATTTCCTGTTATATTCAACCATATGTTTTAAATTATCAAAACACTAAAGATGAATAAAAAGCAGTATTCTGCCCATAAAGGACCTCTTATTCAAGTAATCAGTATTTGCTAATTTTTAAAGTATTAAACACGATCAGCAAGCTCAGTCTACTTCTCTGACATCTACAAGAAAATTTTTAAATATCTTTATATATTCAGCACAAATACATTTCTCTGAAAATGAAAATATTTTCATCTGAGAGAATTTTTAAAATTGCACTGTTTAAAACATGGAAAGACATGAAGAGAATACTAATTTGCTACTATTAATCTATAATTCCTGTCTATTTTCAGTGTAATTCAATTTGTTCTGTCTTTTTCAAGCTACAGTGTCATACACACATGATAGGTGAAATTTTGACTTTGCAGCGTTAGGTGAAAGAACATTTCTTGATGAAGGCGCCAGCAACACATTGCCAGCTCGTGGTAGAGAAAGCAATAGAGCTGTCAGGAAGTTCAAAAATTATATTGTCTCTGCTAGAATAACTGGAAAGAGATCATATTCACTTTCCCCCTGAGTTTTGCAGGTCATTTTGGATTTACAGTACAGCATTTTATTACAGTTTCAAAACTTTATAGAAAACTAAGTTGTCTATTTCATTGTTATCAAATGTTTTTTCATGCAAGCAGATACAATTGAATCAAAATATGTTTAAGTATTTTTGTGTTATTTTTCTAAACTCTGACTATTGACATCATAATTTAACAGAGGACTAATCATCATTTTATAATTTAGACTTCAGCTGAATATATTTTTCACATGATAAACAGGGTATAATTTGCAGAATACCTTGAAGATTGAAGTGGTCAGCAATTTTTCAATAACTTTTTGAAGGTTTGAGTCAAAATTGACGCCCCTCCATAAAAAGGAATGGATTGGCACTAAATAAAATACATTTTGGCAATGAGTTTAGAGCAACATGTTCTTAAATTTATGTTGGGTTTTATGCATATTGCTTCATTTTTGTGTTTTTCAAACTATGTCTGTTTCTTGGTAGAAGCATGTCTTGGAAGGCATTACAAAACAAGTTCTTACAGAGTAGACTAGGTAAACATATTGCTTTTCCCTCATTGAAATTGAGAGGTGATATACAATTTTATTAACGCAGTTTAGGGTATTTTGATATAACATCATCTAGTGGTTTCCTTCATTCTGTTACAATGTAATATCTCAGAGAGGAATATTTTTGCTGTAATAGACATCAAAGAAAACATTGGATAATGAAATTTTTCTGAATTTCTGTTGCCAAATATATTTGAATACTGAAATTTTCTGGTGGAAATATTATTAAAGACTGAGATCTTTGGATTAGTATTCTAAACATGGTTTTATATTGTTATCTTCTGATGCTGTTTCATTTACTCTGTAAATATGGTTTAAGCTTATGTTCATACCACTCTTTTTTTCATTTTATTACTTTTTAAAATTTAATTTTATTTATTTTAAGTTTCAGGATACATGTGTAGGATGTGCAGGTTTGTTACATAGGTAAACTTGCGCCATGGTGGTTTACTGCACCTATCAACCCATCAACAAAGTATTAAGCCCACATGCATTAGCTATTTATCCTGATGATCTATCTCCCCCTGGCCCCAAGTGTGTGTTGTTCTCACCTCTGTGTCCATGAGTTTCCATTGTTCAGCTCCCTCTTAGAAGTGAGAACATGTGGTGTTTGGTTTTCTGTTCCTGTGTTAGTGTGCCAAGGATAATGGCTTCCAGCTGCATCCAGGTCCCTGCAAGGGATATGATCTTGTTCCTTTTTATGGCTACATAGTATTCCATGGTGTATATGTACCACATTTCATTTATCCAGTCTATCATAGATGGGCATTTGAGTTAATTCCATGTCTTTGCTATTGTGAATAGCAGACACTCTTTTTCATTGAACCCTGGATGTTCTCTTCAAAAAGCATAATGTATAATAGTAACAGGCATATTAATTGTGTAATTACAAAAGCGTGAAACATTAAATTATGCAGATTCCTATGGTTTTGTTCCTTTTTAACAAGCAGAAAGTAGTCTTAATTCTGACTTTGTATTTTTTGTTTGTTTACTTCAGTCTCACTCTGTCACCCAGACTGGAGTGCAGTGGCACAACCTGAGCTCACTGCAACCTTCATCTCCTGGGTTCAAGTGATTCTCCTGCCTCAGCCTCCCTAGTAGCTGGGATTGCAGGCATGCACCACCAACCACACCCAGCTAATTTTTTGTATTTTTAGTAGAGACAGGGTTTCACCATGTTGGCCAGGCTGGTCTCAAACTCCTGATCTCAAGTGATCTGCCCGCCTCAGCCTCCTAAAGTGCTGGGGTTACAGGTGTGAGCCACTGCACCCAGCCTGCATTTTTAAGATACCTTAAAAATATATTCCACAAAATACATATTAAAGATTATAGAATTTATATGCATTTTTGAAAGATTTTTCTATTCAATTATTCAATATAAGTTTCACACATTCACAATCTCACACACACACACACACACACACACACACACACACACACACAGATTGAGGACTTTGGTTGGATGAATCATTTGGTTCTTTAGTGATAACAGTTAATTGAGGTGAGACTGTAAAATAATTCCTCAGTTACCAATTTTTCCTACCTTCCTTAATCAGAGATAGGAATTATTCCACTGCAAACTAAAATATAATGAACATGCAATAAGAATTATTTTTCATTATTGCCTTAGTTTTCCCATAAGGATTTTTTAGGAGCTGAGACTCAACCCTCATATACATTTTCTTCTAAATCTTTGCATTTTGGGTACAATGAGATGAGAACAAACTGTTAGGCTGACCTTGCTAGAAATTCTATATGCAACTTACTAGCTCTGGGAGTTTTGGCAAGTGCTTAAAAAATTTTGATCTCCAGTTTACCTATCTATAAAATCAAGATGAATATAAACACTTTACAAGATTGTTGAAAATGTTATGTGAAATAACACATGTTATATGTGTGCCACAAACTTTGGCACATAACAGAGTTTAAATACGTGCTCTCCCCTCCCATTTTTAGACCTTTTTTTTTTTGGCTAATTGTAGGTTAATGCAACTCAAACAATTCCTGCTCTTTTCATGATCACAAAAATGGATACCGTGACCATGTGCCACTTCCATACCCTTTGCAACAGCCCATGCTCTCTGCAAATGAAATAATATATATGTAATAAAAATTTACTTCCACATTATGAAGAAAACACACATAGATGCATTTAAAGTTCATTTTCCTTTTTTCCATTCCCAATGTCTAGCAATCATGCAGATTTTACCTTTGCTTTTCTAGATTCTTCCCACAAACAAAGTTGCAATGCTAAATGTGTCACAGAAGCAGCACTGTCTTTAAAAAACATGGTTTATGCAAGAGGCAAAAAAATAAAAGTGTTTGTAGGAAGTTTCAAAGATCAAAATGAATTTCCTACTTAGCTTCACTGTTAAATAAAATATGTGGTTTCCACACTTCTAAGAAGACAGGATTTTACTTTTTGGAAACTAATAAAAAAAATACTGATAGCAAGCAGTGGTGTATTAAGGGTGGAGGAAAGAGGAAGCAGTCTGATATCGTGACTATGATAAGAAAGTCAATTGTTGGCAGATAATTTAAAAATAATAGTAATACTGACTAAATGTCAGACCAACCTGGATCAATTTCTTTGTAACAAAGTTGTGAAATGCTTTTCAGTCATCATGTTGAAGGTCACATAAACTGAGCATGCCCAGATGGACCAAGTGTGCAACGACAGGTGGAACCTAAGTGCTCTGAAGGAAGAGTGGGGGCTGAATTAAGAAGCAGACACCCCATGGCAGGATCCAGGATCCAATCAGATCCAGCCCTGGCTTAGATCAATCCAAGAAAGTATCAGACTATGCCTCATTGCCCTATGGTTATAAAACCCTACCCAGCTCCTAGCTCTGGAAAATAGATTTGAGTGTTTTGTCCGGCCCCTTTGCCAGTCCACTTGCAATAAACCTTCCACACTGCAAAACCCAGTGCTTCAGTGTTGAGGGATTTCCATTGTGTGCAGGCAGCCAGGCCTAGTTTGGTTCAGTGACAACTACAGTAATTATAAACAACGCTAGTGATAAAATTCTTATTTACTCTATGAAGACTATACCTACCATACTACTTATGTTATCGATGGTTCTCAAAATGTGAATATGGAAAGCATTCTTCTGGCTTATATTTAGAACAATGTCAGTGGTCAGTGACCTTTGGAGGGTTGTTGGGGTATATGTTAGGTGACCTTATTCACAAATATTACTTAGGTCATATAAATCATTTTTTTGTAGTGAAAAGTATCACATATGGTCTTTCTGAATATCATATGCATACAAAAAATATAGTTAGCTTAATTTGCCATGGACATATATTTTATGTTCAATTTTTGCTATTGTGCTTGTCCTTGAGAGTATAGCAAGGCAATATCATTTAATGTTTAACAAAAATAACCTACCTTCTTCAATAACAGCTGATCCTATGGTTCAAGAAAGACTTCACAAAATGTATTGAGAGATGACTAAATTTTTTTGTCCATTTACTATGAGACATCACTCCTAATTCATATGCCATTTTACAGTAGTTGAAAAATGTGTAATAAATTCATAAATTAAATACCACTCCAACTAAGAATAATCAATCAAAAATGACAGCTGATTGATTTCTTTTGTAAATGAGAATATACTTATTGTTTAATTGATTTCAGTATGCTTAAAAGGTGATTTGAAAGTCATATATTCAAAAGAATATTGCTGCTGTGTTAGTGAGAATTTTAAAAGTTCAAAACTGTGACTCATTGACTGACTGGAGATCTTTTTTGTTTTTTTCCTGTCAAGAGAAGGAAATTTATAATATAGTCACTTACACTAAGAAAAAACTTTAAACTTAAGAAGTCTCCGTTTTTAATTTTATCAACAGTTTCTTCCCAGCTACTTTGGAGTTTGAATCAAATTATTTATTTGGAATGAAATGTAGAATGCTTCCTATATCATGAAAAAAATTATGTGAAAGTCTCCCTGAAGTCCTATGATTACAAAATTTAGGTAGCATAATAGGCAAGAAACAGATGGATTCACAATGCAAGAATATTTTTAAATAAACATTAATACAAGTTGGAATAAAATTCTTACTAAAATGCCATTTTAATCATGTTAACTGTTGTTGACTTTGCTACTTAAAACTACTTCATAGATTTTCAAAAGGGGAAAAATTAGGACAGAATATGATGAATGTATGGCATTTAACTCTATTATTTACAATAAAGTCATTTCCTAGAGAAAAATAGTGTTTGGTTTCATGAGACATAGTCTATTAATACTATTTTAAATTGCTCTTATGATATTTGAGTAAGTTTATTACATATGTCTACTCATATTCTCATTCTAAAATATGTTTCTTAGTTTATTTGATAGCCTAATAAGGGCCCACACTAAGGATGTTTTTTTTTCCTCTGGCTTGGTAATGATAAGTGTTTAATTGACCATTTGAAAAAGCAAGTTATTTCTGTAGTGGACTAAGCTAAGGCATAATCGTTAAAGATCTCTGACTCTCTATATATATACACACACATATAGACATAGTGAGAGAGAGAGACAGAGTGAGAGAAAGAGGAAAGGAGAGAGAGAGAGAGCTAGTTTTCAGTGTCTTCAAATTCATATTTTCCTGGTATTAACATATTACTACACATGCAGATAAAATTGTATGAAATATATTTCTTACTCTGATAGAGGATTGTGTTATTATTATAATCATAAACATATGTTTGATTTTTGCCAGGAATGATTTTCATAAATGACTGACTTAGGTTTTTATAGCATAAAATAGCGGGATGGAAATGCATGCTCCTTCTTACCTCCTTTTCTATACTCCAGTCCAGTAGAAATATATACAGGAAAGGCTTGAAAATCTAGCCATCACATTTGCTACTATAGGTACTTTGGCAGTATGTTGCTTATCAGCCTTGCACCTATTTTCCCAATGGTAAAATTGGACTATTTATACATTTTGCACCCAAGTTTGTGAGAAGTACGTAAGTTATAACACACGGTATATTTTATGTGGTCAGCATTTCAAGTAATATTAACTGCTTCACCCTTTCCCTTATTAGCACAAAAATGATAATGTATTCTTAAATTCTGCAAAGTAAAATTTTAATTTATAATACTGAAACTCACTATTCTTTTGTATTTATACCCATGTCTTCCCTCATCTTCACATTCAATTCCTTAAATTTCTTTACACTCCATGAGAATTCTGAGCTATGCCTATGAGCTATGCCTGAGTCCTCTGCTCTGATGTCTAATTTGTTTCCTCATAATAAATGTAGAATTTTGAGATGTGAAAAGATTTTAGACATAAAATGTGAGCTCTTTTGTTGCAGAAAACAAAATAGGCTATAGTAATTTGCCTAAAATTACGCAAATGGTGAGGGGTAGATTTTAAACTCAAACCAGTATTATTTTTGTTTCTTCCTGACATTGTTTTACAACAATATATTTTATAAATGTCTTAAATATGATTTTTCTCTAGTGACATGCAACGATATGAAAGAGTCACACTAAGAAAATTAAAATTCATTGATGATGTTGGATTCCAAGTCACATAGAGTGGTTGTTTACCTGATATAGCAATTCTGTCTTCTAAATTTAAGTTCCAAAAGTTACAGCTATGATATGGATAGATTATTTTGGCCTTAAAAAAAAACTTGAGGGAATTACAGTATTTTTTAATTTCATTACTGATGTGCTTTCCAGTTGTCCCTACCTCCTCTTCAAGGGTAATATGTGTTATTTTATCATTATGATATAAACTGGAAACTTTTTCTCATTAAAAAATTAGCACATGATCACTGAATTAAATACATCAATACACATCTAAACCTACATACATTTAGATCATGCTACATGTATTTTTCAACTGAAAATTGCCTTTATTTAAAAGTACTCATACTATAAAGTATGAGCTTACTACAGGCTTTTGAGAGTCTGTATAATATTTTTTGCATAAATGCATTATTTTATATAGTATATTAATCATATACAAATTACATATACACAGACATGCACACACACCATACTCTACATAAACAGTTCTAAACATATATGATTTTATCCTTAGAGTGAATTATTGAAACAGAAATTTGTATAAGTCATATGACAATTTATAAAGCATTAATGTTATCTCTTAAAGCTTGCACTGATTTCTATTTCCTTATTTGTCTAATTAATTTACTGCTCTGATGATATTTGTTTATTCCTATATTGCTACTACCTAGAGTTGGAACCTAACAGTCATGTCTAAACTTTATTTAATAATAGCTTTTGCCTGTTTTCAATGAAGGTATACTTTCAAGGAAGAAAAAATTCTATTTTTTCATAGATATTTTTCTTGTCTGATTCTTAAACTTTCCTTTACGTAATAAGGCTATAATTCCTGTTCTTCAATCTGCAAAATGTTACACTGGCAAAATTCGGTCCCTGAAATTAGGGGAAGACAGTATGAAGGAATCCCACCTACTTCTTACTTCTCTACAGATTGAGTTTGGTAATTCTCAGAAAGGACGTACATATTTTGATAAATATGTAGTGTTGTTTTTTTTGTGCTTTGTTAGCTTGTTGTTTGATTTTAAAGCTGTAATTGATTATGTGCCTTACATTTTGAGTTTTTAAGTATACATTATGGAAAATTATGGATCATTCTAATCTATACTTGAACAAAAACAGTTAGTTTTAGATGTTTTAGCAAATGAAACATTTGACTTACATCTGTACCACAAATAAATAAATAAATAAATAAATAAAATACACCCCATGGTGTACAAAATCATTTCTCCAAATTGATAATGTCTGTCCTTAAGATCTTAGCCAAGACCTCTGTTCACATTTGCCAACTGATGGCTTGCCAACATTTCTTCCCCTCTGACAGCTTTAATAATATGCCAGTAGATTTCACCATAGGATACAGCTAGAATGGGTAATGATTGTAGCTTTTCAAATCAAAACAGAAATAGAAAGTAAAAAAAAAGAAAGTAAAAATATAGTTAATTTCAACCATATATTTATATGTATTTCACTGAATTATCCACTCTGATTCCATTCCAATATTAAGTTATACAAATAAGTATTCTTCTCAGTTGGACTATTTTTTTTTTTTTTGTCTAAAATCTTGTAGGCATACCTTTCCAAGCATGCTAATATCAGTGACACTGAGAAGTAGAACCTCAGAGTAATAGAAAAATTGATAGGGCAGGGAGAGAGATCCAAGATGGCTGATCACTAGCAGCTCGGGATTGTAGCTCCCAGTGAAAGTGCAGAGAACGAGAGGATGCCACCCTTTCAGATGAATTTTTGTTGCTCACGCGCCAGGAGATTCCTAGCGGAGGAGCCCCACGGGTCACCAGCATGACTCTTGTGGCCGGCGAGGCGGTTTTGCTGCTGCCTTGGTGCGGGGATTCTTGGTGCAGAGTCAGAAAAGCACCGTCAATCTTAATGCTGCTGTTTTGGCCGGCACAGTGGGTTGCTCAGATTTTAGCTCTGGGAATCAACAAGTTGGACGTCCACTCAGAAACCCAATTATAAAGAGGGTAATTATAAAGACTACAGATGGATAAATTTATAACAAAGGGAAGAAACCAGCCTAAAAAGGCTGAGAATACCCAAAATCAGAATGCCTCTCCTTCTACAGGGGATCACAGTTCCTCATCAGCAACGGTACAAGGCCTGATGGAGAACGAGTGTGTTCCATTAACAGAAGCAGGCTTCAAAAGGTGGATGATAAGAAACTTCAGTGAATTAAAAGAACTTGTTTTAACCCAATGCAAAGAAACTAAGAACTTTGAAAAAAGGTTTGACGAAATGTTAACAAGAATACACAATTTAGAGAGGAATATAAGTGAATTAATGGAGCTGAAAAACACAACACGAGAACTTCGCGAAGTATGCATAAGTTTTAACAGCCGAATTGATCAAGCAGAAGAAAAGATATCAGAGGTCGAAGACCAACTTAATGAAATAAAAAGAGAAGACAAGATTAGAGAAAAAGGAATAAAAAGGAACGAGGAAAGTCTCCAAGAAATATGGGACTATGTGAAAAGACCTAATCTACGTTTGATAGGTGTACCTGAATGTGACGAAGAGAATCAATCCATGCTGGAAAATACGCTTCAGGATATTATTCAGGAAAACTTTCCCAACCTAGCAAGGCAGGACAATATTCAACTCCAGGTAATACAGAGAACACCACAAAGATATTCCTCAAGAAGACCAACCTCAAGGCACATAATCACCAGATTCACCAGGATTGACATGAAGGAGAAAATACTGAGGGCAGCCAGAGAGAAAGATCAGGTTACCCACAAAGGGAAGCCTATCAGACTCACAGCAGATCTCTCAGCAGAAACCCTACAAGCCAGAAGAGAGTGGGGGCCAATATTCAACATCCTTAAAGAAAAGAACTTTCAACCCCGAATTTTACACCAGCCAAACTAAGCTTCATAAGTGAAGGAAAAATAAAATATTTTGTGAACAAGCAATCACTCAGAGATTTCATCACCACCAGGCCTGCTTTACAAGAGCTTCTGAAAGAACCACTACACATAGAAAGGAACAACCAGTATCAGCCTTTCTAAAAAATACCAAAAAATAAAGAGTATCAACATAATCAAGAATTTACATCAACTAATGGGCAAAACAGCCAGCTAACATTAAATGGCAGTATTAAACTCACATATATTATTATTAATTCTAAATTTAAATAGACTAAAGCCCCCAATCCAAAGACACAGACAGGCAAAAAAAACCAAAACCCATCAGTATGCTGCATCCAGACCCATCTCACATGCAAGAATACACAAAGACTCAAAACAAAGGGATGGAGAAAGATTTACCAACCAAATGGAGAGCAAAAATAAATAAATAAATAAAAAGCAGGAGTTGCAATTTTTGCCTCTGATAAAATAGACCTCAAAGCAACAAAGATCATAAGAAGCAAAGAAGGATATTACATAATGATAAAAGGATCAATGCAACAAGAAGAGCTAAAGATCCTAAATCTATACACACCCAATACAGGAATACCCAGATATATAAGACTTATAAAGAGACTTATAGTCCCACACAATAATAGTGGGAGACTTCAACATTAATATTAGACAGATCAATGAGACAGAAAATTAGCAAAGATATCCAGGATTTGAACTCAGATCCGGAACAAGTAAACTTAACTAACATTTATAGAACTCTCCACTTTAAATACACAAAATATACACTCTTATCAGTACCACATCACAACTATTTACAGGTTTAAATGAAATATTGGTTGGCTGCTTGTTTGTTATTTTCTTCCCTCATTTTTTTTTTCATGTCTCTATTATTAAGCACAATTATAGACATACCCATTTTTAGACTGCATTCTTGCCCAGGCAATAAAGCAACACCCCCATTCTCTCTCCCTCTTCCTCTTTCTTCCTCTCCTTCATTTTTTTTATTCTTTTTTTCTTTCTCTCATTTTTTTTTCTTTAAAAAAGAAAAGAAAAATTGATAGGACAATGTCTTAGTTAAGACTGCTATAACAAATTACCATAGACTGGCAGGGCAGCCTAAACAAGACACATTTTCTTCTCACAGTTAGGGAGGCTGAGAAGTCCCATTTTAACGTACCTGAAGATCCAGTGTCTGGTGAGGACTCTATTCCTGGTTTGCAGATGACTGTCTTCTAATTGCATCTGCACATGACAGAGAGAAGAGAAAAAGTAAGCAAGCTCTAGTGTCTCTTCTTTTTTTCTTTCTTCTTTTTCTTTGTGAGCTCGAATCCCATTCATGAGGGCTCCAATAGCTTTGTCTAATTATCTGTCAAAGACTTACCTACTAATACCGTCACACTGGGAGATAGAGTTTCACTATATGAATGTTGAGGGGACACAAAAATACAATGAAAAAACAATCAACAGTTTCATTATTTGATCCATTACTCAGCTGTGCAATAGTACCATATGTGCGAAAATTAGCTATAGTTAAGTGATACCTAGAAAGAATTGATTTTGTTTTGAATAAACTCAAATGACAGAAATATTTCACATATTAAGTAAAATAAGTCTGTTCTTTAACTCTATTTTTAAGAATCTCTCACTTTTATGTAATATAGATGTAATTGCACTTGATAATTCACAATCCTCCTTTTTAAAACTATGAAGACAGATTATTTCGTAAATGAAGAATTTGGTCCAAGCCAATACTTTGTCTTTGGTTTAATGTCCCCAGTTCCTTCAGTGTTTTGAAATTATGTGATTTTTAGGACTTTATACTATTTGGCTTTTTCTGTGTTTTATGACATTTGAGCCACCGAAATAGGGTTAACCTGTGCTTTTTTAGAAATGCTTTGGATATCACTTACCACTGTGAAGTATACAATTATGGGTTACATAGCCAGAACATAAGAGAGATGTACATACAAAAATATTTTAAAACCCTTTCACTTTAAAAATATTACAATTTAGGATTCAGACAATGCTTAAAACAAATCATAACGTCCGGGTGCAGTGGATCACGCCTGTAATCCCAGCACTTTGGGAGGCCGAGGTGAGGGGTTCACGAGGTCAGGAGATTGAGACCATCCTGGCAAACATGGTGAAACCCCGTCTCAACTAAAATACAAAAATTTAGATGGGCATGGTGGTCTGCGCTTGTTGTCCCAGTTACTCAGGAGGCTGAGGCTGAGGAATGTTTGAACCTCGGAGGCGGAGGTTGCAGTGAGCCGAGTTCCAGTTCGCACCCCTGCACTTTAGTTTGGCGAGAGCTCCATCTCAAAAAAGAGGGAAAAAAAAAGTCGTTAGATGTGACTAATGTATAATAATACCACACAAACATAAAAAAAGCAGTTGCAGTTTCTCCCCAAAATACATTGTTATGCAATTCCAAACAGATTCATCTTAGCCTTTTTTTGTTGTTGTTGTTCAGCCCCAAAGTGCTTTGATCTCCAAAGTTGTAACTCCTTTAGCATCAGACTCTGTGAAAACCATCCTTGCATCTGCTAAGTTAGCTGCATGTATTTCACTCTCATGTCTTATCAGAGGGTTGAAAGATGGCCTGTTTCAACACGTTCTTTTCATAAAATATTAACAGAAAATAAATAAAATACCTTGCAGCCCCTATCCTATTAGTGCATGTTTAGCTACTAAAAAAATAAAAAATAAAAAAATAAAAAAAAAAATCATGTTTTGACAATACTGACAATACTCCTTTATCTCTGTGGGTCAATAATCAGACACCAAAACATTTTATAAAAGATAACCTGCTAATAGTCTCACAGCTGAATTATTCCTCCCATACTTACAAAAAAAAAAGTTACAGAGGAGAATGCATGCGTTTCAATAATGACAAACTAAAATTATTTTTTAAAGGTCACAGTGCATTGAAGTGAGAGAAGAAACAAGAAGCATACTGTGTGGAAGCTGAGTGACAAATAGAGTACACAATTTGCTTAGGGTCAGACACTAAAGTTAGTAAAGGGTAGAACTAAAACTTAATGAGATTTAATCAGGCACAAAGTACATAGTCTTTCGTTGATACGTAGTTACAAAGATTTTGAGTTTTACAACTAGGAGAAAATAGGCATTCTTGTCAAAAACTCAAATCTGAACTAGATCAAACAGAAGTCATATATCTACTTTTGAATTTAGAAGAAATATAAGAGAGTAGCATGGAGTATAACTAGGCAGTTATGAAATGAACAAAACTATTGTCATGACAATGGCCTGGCTACTTTTAAAAATGAGTCACAAGGAATAGAAAAGCAGAATGGATGGTTAATTTACTGATTAAAAAAAAGACAGAGGCACATCAACTGATTGTATTATATGAACATTTTAGAAACAATTAAAAATAGATGATTAGAGAAACCTGAAATACTAACTCAATTGATAACAATAAGGAATTGTTGCTAATGTTTGAATGGTTTGATAATATGGAGTATGTCTTAGAAAAATATTCTATATATCTTAGATATACATACTGAAGTAATTTACTGCTAACAGATATGAAATGCGGATTTTTTTTTAAATAATCTGTTTACTTAAGCAAGTGATTAATTGGGTAGGATCTCCATAAAATCAAGTTGGCTGTAGTGATGGTACAAGAAAAATCTTTATAATATACTCTGTACTTTTTTGTGTTTGAAAATTTTCATATTAAAATTACTTTAAAAAGTATCTCTATTTTTAGAAGCATTAACAAGCTATTTGCGTATATATTTCTATAAAATATGTCAATTTCCTGATGTAATGGGTGCCATCATTTTACTAGGCAACATTTACAATTGTTTAAATAATACTATTATTTCTTAAGTTTCATTGTGCTTCTATCTACCATGCTTCTTATTGTTTTGGTAACATGTAATCAGAAGTAAAAAGGCAGTTTCAAAACCATTTTTAAACAATGAGAGTATTTCCATTAATAAGAATTTTATATCACAGACATGAAGTCACGGTCTTTTTTGGTGTGGTGAGGTTGTCAGATATTCTGTCTACATTTTCTATTATTAGAATGAATGTCAACACAGAGGAAAGGTTGTTCATGCTGTCACAGGGCGTATACTTAGACTACGTCTGAACATTATTTTTCAAGAAGACTGTTCAATGATTTGATCACTTGTCAGAAGCATCCCACTGAAAAATCTGGCAAAGCCTTCAGATTTCTTTTCTTTTCCATCGAAAAAACAATGAACAAAGGCCTCAATCTTCATGTAATATTGAAATCCAAGTATTTTTTAGACAGCCTTCTGAATATTGGGAACTATATAGAATTTGGTTTAGCCTTTACCCACCTCCATCATTCCCATTACTAATTTTATTATTACCGTTACTACCACATGCTTAATCCAATTTAAACCAATTTTGGGGAGATTAGGAGTTGTTATATAATTCAGTGTAAAAAACTTTAAAAAGTACTCTTACCACTTTATATACCAGACAATGCTGATAAATATATTGTGGAGAATATTTTTAAGGGGATAGTATCCACAGTGGTATATCTGCAATTTTTCCTAAAATTGCCTTCTGTTATTGATTGAGCCATTCTGTAGCTGAAAATGTAGCTTCCAAAGTACTCCTTGTAAAAAGGATATCACATTGGTTATCTCATTTGTTTACCCAACATTCCTGTGAGGCGGTAACTTCTTCCAGCTCATAGGAATGTTGGGTAAACAAATGAGATAACCAATGTGAAAATCCCTTAAGAATTTCAGGAACAAGGTGCTGCAAGAGTCCGATGTATTATTACATATTATAATTTGTCAGATTCATAGGATATATATATATATATATATATATATATCAAACACATTTTCCATATTATAGAAAATGTGTGCCATCTTATACTTCTCAAATTATCCATATGAATGTTGTATGGATACATTCTTGTGCTATTTCATCTTCACACATGTTCTTTTTATCTAATGGAGGAAAATCCATGTATATTTGCATAGACATGGGAAATATCAGAATTTTTGACAAGAATGGATTGGAGATGCAGATCCAGCTTTTCAACTTCTAATGCATCACCACAAATATATATGTATTCTTCTTTGGTACATAATATGTAGATACGTTTAAGTGTATGCTTTTGGTCCAATCACTTAAAACTTTACATGCAGAATTAGACTTCTTTGAATAAAAGACATAAATGGGTTATCATAATTTATTAAAGTAATTTCATAAAACCTCAGTTTTGACCCATGGTTATATCTATAGAAAATTACACTGCATTAACCAATTTAAAAATATAATGTTAAGTATAAAATTTTTCTTTTTGGTGTCACAGAGAAAAATTAGTAGTGGGACAAAGGATCTCTCAGCAAAGCAATTCTTTCCACTTCCTGCATAAAGCGGACTCCCACTAGCAATCTTGCTATGAGAGTACAACAAACAAAGGAAAGCAGACAGATTTATTTCTTATGCAGTTGGGGTTGTCCTTACTGCTGTGTCTGATCTCCGTTGGCTGGAGCCAGACCTCACAATCTAAACTATAACCCGACTGGCTAATAAGTTGAAACTTTTCTAAATAGGTAAAAGCAATGGAGAGCAAAAAAGGTAGTCCAAATAAGGAAGGGACATAGGCTGTGAGCTGGGACATGCCTGTGAGCATTTCCAGCACAGATATCTTGGTTAAAGAACAAGGACACAGAATGTACTACCTGCCTGTAAGCATGTCTAACAGCTACATAGGATTGCACTTTTAACAAAAAGGCAAAAAGGCTTTAGGAAGAAAGTGTTTAAAACAAACTATGTTTCTTAAACAAGAAAGGAAATTTTGAAGAGGAACTTTTTTTTTTACTTTCCACGTATAATAAAGGTTTTAAATAGCCAATTCTTACCACAAACTATATGGTAAGAGATATCTGCCTTTGTCCCATAATTATGTCCTCATTATAGCCTGTTTTTGGTTTTAACTTGTATTTGAAGAAACTTCTCATTCATTAATTTAGTTATGTATCCTGATTATCTCCTACAAAAAATGACTTTAAAAGACACATATGCAACTTTCTTACATTGAGGTATAAATCATTGCTAAAAAAATCATTGGTAGGGAGATTTGAATGTTAAGATAGATCAAAAACGTAAACTTCTCGCTCTGCATGATTGGTGAATTTCTACTCTATGATTACAATTTGATACTACATAGGGTGGAATAAATTGGAATGGGGCAAAGTAATATTGACAGCTATTATTTTCCACCCTTGTGTTTAATTCTTACCAAATAGTACTGCAAAGATCTGCAAAATGCAAGGGCTCCATGAATTCTTATCAAAAGGATTGGGGGACAAAACACAAGAAGATATATCATCCTGAAATTTCAGAATGCCATGTTAAGTTTTCATAAAGGCTTCCAGACAAGGGCAAATATTTTTATTTTATTGTTTTTTTTTCATTAGGTAGAATGGCATTGGAATGGTCAATAGCATCCAAAAAATTTGTAAGACAAGGTACTTTAAAATTCTGAAGGATTTTTTTCACATTTCCAATACTTTAAAATTCTGAAGGATTTTTTTCAAATTTCCAATTTCCTCTTCAGAAATCTGAGCAACTAAGAAGCAAATAAGAAGTTAGAAATTTTCAAAATATAAGACTGAAAAAACATATTTTCCTTATAAGCTTTCTTACCAAAATGCAATTTTGATACTTGTCACATATAGGATTCTTGCAGGATATAATATTCTCACAAGAGTTATGAGTGAAAAATTCAGGTAGGAATAACTGCCTACTTTTCCTTTCTGCACACATTTGTCTTGCTTTTTATTCTCCCACCTGTAATGCTGTTCTTTAAACTTACATGTATCTGTGTGTTTGTCTCTGTCTGTATATAGGAGGAATTTTTAAAAACATGTTTCCAACCTGTCTCTCATCTATTCTTATTTAAAAGACAGGAAAACCCATCCTTAGAACTAAACTGAAAATAAAACATCCACCATGCCAGAGGTCTCTCTCACCTATCTTCACATCTATTGTGCTATATTTAAATCCCAACACTTAACACGTTCAATACACATACTTTACTGGAAAAGGGACTTTTACAAAGGGTGGGGGCCAGTTGGTGAATTTATGGTGAATTTGGATAACTATGAAAAGCAAATTTGCAGGACATAATCTAGACTCCCACAGGGGAAACAAAAAAAATAGAGCTTCAGAAACTCTTCATATCAGAGCTGTTGGGTTTTTAATAAGACAATCAAACCAAACCAATCAAACAACTCATTATTTCAAAACCTGAAGTCGGGTTTTAAAGCCTGAACCTAGGCACAAGGAACAAGGCAAACGCCCTATTGATGGTACCAAAGGCAAGTGTTCTACAAGTTGTAACTTGTTCAGATCATAAAGGTGAGAAAGTATGGATTATTTTTCCTTTGTTTTCAGATTATGTCTTCCATTATTTTCTAGCAGCAATAATGACTTATGATTGTTTCCTAATCTATTGATATCTATAACTATTTTATTCCAACTTGGTTTCATATGCCATTATTGTCATTAGTTAATGGGATTTGCAAATTTATTCCAGCCACTTATAACCATTACCATTGCCTCATCTGCACTTTGTTATAAACACAGACACCTTCATGATTTTTAAAGTATAAAATCAACATTCAAATAGGATTCTCTTTATTTAAATAGACTTATTAGAAATTTAAAGCAGATGAAGATGATTTCAATGAAATGAATAAATAATTAAGGCAAATCTCTACACTTGTCAGAAACTCCATATTAAGAATCAGGTGAGGGGAGACAGTCTTCTGACAGAGCTGTCATTTTTTTTAGTTAAAGGTAATGTTAATTTTTTTTAAATCTTGATGTTCTTTTCAAGTTTACTTGATCAAACCAAAAGCCCCCCAAAAAAGCTGCCAGATAACTTACACAGGTAATAATCAGAACCTTTAATCACACATAAAAGAAGCCATTCAATTCTATGTTGCAAAAATCGTCAGCTGGTTGGGAAAGCAGATTTTTGTACTTCAAGCAGTTTTAATCATTGATCAGGTTATGAAATAAAATAACAGATTGCATTTTACAAACTGGTCACTAGCAATGCCTCGTCAGCAGACCTAGACAATAATCCCAGAGTGTCGTAGGACTGCAGTCGTTAATAACCTGGCTTGTTAGTTGAAAGCTGGCAAAGTCTCAAGCATTTAAGAGGATTACTGCTATAAGCCACATTAATTTTTTTTCTTAACATTCAAGTCCATGGTGATGAAGAGCTACTGTAATAGAAATAGTGAAGTCAAACAGAAAACAAAACCCTCTGCAATTCCTCTTTTTTTGATTGGTGACCGATTTTACAAGAGGAAAATAAAAGTCGGATTTATCACACTAAGTTGGAATGTTAATTTTTGAAGAAATAATTTTTAATTGCAAATCCTGCAAGATAAAATAAGACATTATTTTAGAGAAGCCTTCCAAAAGGATTTATTTCTATTAAGACTTGTTCAAACAGATTTTTTTTTTAAATTGGTCTCTTTCTCACTTACTATAGAAAGAATTAGGCAGAAAACCCAATAAAGTTAAAGCTTCCAACTTTTGACCTCAAAGAAATTTATCAATTTCATGTCACAGGCAGCAGAGTATGAGTTAAAATTATAGATGCTGGGCCAGAAAGTCTGAGTTTGCATTCTGGTTTCATCATCTTAGGGTAATTGCAAGGTCTTGGGTAAATTATATAACCTCTCTATACCTCAGTTTCTTCACCTGTGAAATGGAGAAAATAATAGCACCTGACTCTTAGAATTGTTATAAAATTACATAATTTAATATTTGAATAGTTCATAAAGCAATACCTCATGTATAATAAATACTATATACAGTTTATAAAATTTTTAAATGAAGATATAAATTTTAGAAAATATAAGTCAGGGTAATAATAAAATAAATAAATGTTAAAATATAATGACCTTTGCTGGTGGATATAAATCCAAATTAGAAAATATTCAATTAAAATTATTCAAATAATACAGTGTTTACATACATAGCCAAACAAAGTCTAAGTATGTACAGCTCTGAATTTTCCATATGTAAGATAATTTCCATATAGTCACAGAAAAGTTAATTCCATTAACTAGAATTTTTGAGAATGTATATTCAGTTAATTTGAAAATTCTTAAGTGAGAGTATTATGTACTGTGCCAAATATTAAGGCTTTGCTGAACAGAACATTATTTTTGAATACTCAAGCTCTTAAAGGGTCAGAATACCAGACGTTTTTCTTTACGATGGAAAAGCTTATGTCTTAGCTTACTTTCACACTGCTATAAAGAACTTCCCTGAGATCCGGTAATTTATAAAGGAAAGTGACTTAATTGACTCACAGTTCCACATGGTTGGGAGGCTTCAGGAAACTAACAATCATGGCAGAAAGATTGCAGGCACCTTCTTCATGAGGCTGCAGAAGAGAGAAAGCAAGTGTGTGAAGGAGGAACTGTCAAACGCTAATAAAATATCAGATCTTGTGCAAACTCACTTACTATCATGAGCTCATCATGGGGGAAACCACCTCCATGATCAAATTGACTCCACTAGGTCCCTTCCTTGACATGTGGGGATTATAATTCCAGATGAGGTTGGGGGTGGTGGGGGGACACACAGCCAAACCATAGCAGCTTAGGAAACACACCGGCAACTTGTTAAATATGTATCTTTGGAGATTCTAACTCAGGTGTTTTGTTATTAAATCCACGACTCTGCACTTTAACAAGAGTCACAGAATATTTTGGAAGTTCTCTTGAGTACATATTTTGAAAAACAATGTATTGTCAAGTATCACCACTATAGAAAACATTAGTAATTTTGCTAATTTTATCTCAAGACTACAAAACACCAGGAAATTTAAATTGACCCATAACAGCAAAGTTTTCCTTAACTTTTGTCTCCTTTTCAAAGGGTAGACTGAATAATATTAACAATTAAATAAAATAACATACATTAGTGGTTAATCTTTTGTGATTATTTAGATTTTGACCACATTATTATTAAGGATTGGGTGAAGAGAGAGTTAAGATATGATGAGACTGTTTTACCAAAGATACATGAAAAGAAGAACCAGTATATTTTCTTAAACTTGTTGATAATCTTGATTCAGATAAACTATGCTACCCTAGTCATTAGTTATTAATACTTCTGTATTTGAATAGTGATTACAATCGAACCCCTTGGAGAGTATTTTTTTAAATCATCAAGTGTAATTCAAATTGTGTTAAAATTTATTTGAAATTGGTATAATTGTATGCACAATATTAGAAAAAGTTGAAGAAATGCTTAAAGTACCTGGATACCCCACTATTCAATTGAATGAAACCAATATGAAGCTGGGTGGAGCGGCTCACGGCTGTAATCCCTGCATTTTGGGAGGCCAAGGTGGGCAGATTACTTCAGGTCAGGAGTTCAAGACCAACCTGGCAAACATGGCGAAACTCCATCCCTACTAAAAATACAAAAAAAAAAAAAAAATTATCTGGGTGTGGTAGTGCATGCCTATAGTTCCAACTACTTGGGAGGCTGAAGCAAGAGAATTACTTGAACCTGAGACACAGAGGTTGTAGTGAGCCAAGATCATGCCACTGCACTCCAGCCTGGGCAACAGGCTCAAAACGAACAAAAACAAACAAAATCAATATGTTAGTAAAGGGGCCAGAAGATGGAGAATAAAATAAATCATATGCAAATTATACTATGGTTCGTTCCTATTAAAATTCTTACAAGAGTTTGTGTGACTATATTCTTAGTAAGTTAATTTATACTTATATTTTTTAACAAATTGTACAATTATTTAGAAGAGAATCCAAGCATTAACTAATCAATACAATAATTATATCAGAAGGACTTATTTTGTGTATCTGGCAAGGAGATACCAAATAAAGACAGGGAGGCTCGGTCTCTATGTGCTCTGTACCAACTTCCTCAGTGACTTATTTAAGTCAGCTTAACTTTTTAAAGATTTTTCCTTGACAATAGATAGAGATAGCTAATATGTAAGGTCTTTTTCACTTTTGTGATTCTTAGTCCCCCAATTATTTGTGACAATTGTCCCTTTATCAATGGATTTGTTCACTATAGATACAGTCAGGTCCTATGGGCATGAGCAGCCAGCTAGTTTTTGTAGCTCTATTATATAGCATGCCCAATCTAATCACTGTGACAAAATTTAAATAATATTAATTGACGCTTATTGAGTTTACACTCTGCCTAGATGTGTCCTGTAATAGTGCAATTAATCTTTACAAAATCCTTAAGAAGTGTTTATTTCCATACTGTTTTTAGGTGAGATAAGCATCCAAGAGATAAAATAATCTAATCTGTTCAAGATTATATAGTTCATAATTGACAGTGCCTAGGTCTTAATCCCAAATCTCTGGCAACAGAAGCCTTCTCTAACTACATTAATAAATTGTACGAAACTAGAATCAATATGGCACATTCCCAATCTTCAGCTGAGAATTAAAAGGTAAGCAAAACTGCCTTGCCACAAATTCATTTCAAACTTTCAAATAATAGGAATTACAATAGAGACTCCATGTATTTATACAGGCTAGTTTAAAAAAGTCTCTTTACCGTCTCTTGTCCCAATCTACCTCTCCAGTCTCATCTTCTAGTGCACTCCCGTGTGCATCTAGAACAATTCCAGTAATACTGAATTATTCCTGCTTTCATGAATATTCACATGACTTTGATGACTTTATTCATGATTTCATATAGAACAGTGGAAATTTTCCATGCATGGAATTTTTTCTTTCTTTCTTTTTTATTTTTTTTTTGATGGAGTCTTGCTCCGTCACCAGGCTGGAGTGCAGTGGTGTGATCACAGCTCACTGAAACCTCTGCCTCCTAGGTTCAAGAGATTCTCCTGCCTCAGTCTCCCAACAGCTGGGACTACAGGGGCCCATAACCACACCCAGCTAATTTTTGTATTTTTAGTACAGACAAGGTTTCATCATGTTGGCCAGGATGGTCTGGATCTCTTGACCTGCTGATCTACCTACCTCAACCTCCAGACCTGCTGGGATTACAGGTGTAAGCCATCACACCCAGCCTTACACATGGAATTTCTAACTTTCCGTCCACATCAAGATCACTAAACTTTCATCTTCCAAGTCACTAGTCTTCTTTGAGACCCTATAAATGCCATTCTAGTGAAGGGACTTCTCAACACTGAGTTTACTGCTCTTTTTTGTTATTCCCTTTGCTTGTATGCACTTAGTTCATACCACTGTTTTTGCACTTTCTTTATTCTTCTATAATTAACTAATTTAGGCAACTCCCCCACTAGATTGTGACCAACTTAAGCAGCTGTAATATTTCACATAGATTGCAAGTATTTCACCTCCTGACACAAGACAAGGGGATGGAATAAATAAATAAATAAATAAATAAATAAATAAAACATTTATGTAACAGTTAACAAAACACCTTTCAAATTCAAATATGATAATGGTGTAATTGTTTACATATTTGTTTGTGATGCTGTCTCAACTCCCCTCCAATATCATAACTTATAATGTTGAGATTACATTCTACTAAAAGTATCTTTTGTTATAAAACAAACAGATTTTGTGATCATATGATGATCCTATGTGGTATATTTTTAAACTAAATTGGGAAAACCGAACAATCAGATCTTGTTTCTAAATATCATTCTCCAATAAAAGAAACCAGAGTTTCTTAAAGAAATGTTTCATTCTAGAATTAGAACAGGGATAATGTAATATGAGCCTGGAGCATCTTTCAGCGCTAAAATGTCAATTCACTAAAGATAAAAAGAAAAAGAGAGAACAGAAGCATAAAATCATGTGAGTGGGATACAGGAATGAAAGAGCTTCAAAGGACAAAGCTGGAACAATATGAACACCAAAATAAATAGGTTAGTACAAGGTTATAACCCAAAGTATAAAATGCATATTCTTGAGTTTATACTGCTATAAAAATGATTGAATATAAAATATGGGAGGAAGAGCAAATCTGTGTAGAAGTAGTTCAAATAACATATAAACATACTTTCCCATTCAGGAGTTGGATCTTAATTCCTCTCCTCTTGAATGTGGACTAGACTTAATGACTCACTTCCAAAAAAGGAAAAGCACTATCTTTTCAGTGGAAAAACTTGGCAGCCACCACCTTAAATAAACTGTCACCATTTAGATCATCGGTATAAGTCTGTTGATGTCAGGTATCACCTGATATGATGCTATAACAAAAAGGGACTTCCATCTCTATGACATTATTCCCAGAAATTTCATAAAGCTAGTTGAATCATGAGAAAGCATTACATCAACCCACATTGAGGGGCAGCCTACAAAACACTTAACCAGTGCTTTTAAAAAGTGCCAAGGTTATGGAAACAAGGAAGACACAGAGAAATTGTCTCGGACTAGACTATGATGATAATGACTAAATACAATATGTTTTTTTCTATGGGGTTCTGGAATAGAAAATGGACATTAGTCAAAAAAACTGATGAAATCCAAATAAAATATGTAGCTTAGTTAGGGGAAAAATTGTTAATAATTCTCCTGCTCAGTTTTCTTTTCAATCATATACTTTTTCTGTATGCAAATATCAAAGTAAGAGGGCATTGAAGGAAATAAGGGAGCTGATTTAGCATCAAAAACACATTTTCTTGAAATGTCAAATTTATCACCATGGTTGGCCCACTAGCCTCACTATCTAGATAAGGTGCCACAGTACTGCATGGGTACAGATAATAGTAATCAGACCACTTTCAATGGGCTGTAACTTGAAGCTATTAAGTTGTTTAACATAAAACCTATTCTTCAGAAGAACTCCAGAGAAGAAAGTGCTTGCAAAGCTAAGAAATATCTTTATTTGCCTCCTGCTTTTCTATCAGACTCTGGCCCATATTCAGAAAGGACAAATATTTCCAGAACCAAGATTCACTGATGAGGATCTGAGAGATTTCTACTCCTGAGAGAGAGGAAGCCTCCCTGATCTTCTTAGCTTGAAGGATAACGTATCTTTTGTTCTCAACCCAGTCTTAAAGTAAACTTAGTCAAAAGACATGTTTGATTTATGTTAATGAAAAAATGTGAAGTGTGTGTGTGTGTGTGTGTGTGTGTGTGTGCAGAAGTAATATGTGCCTCCTAAATAATTTTATTAGTGTACTTCTTGAGCTGATACAGTATTTCCTTCAGAATAGGTAAAATACAAGGTGCACTCTGTATATGAATATCTACAACAATGTATCGTAGTGATTTCTGTGCAAAATCTTTTTCTTGGTAATGAAAGTATAATTTCTTTATTCTTTAAGTTGATCAATATATAAACTGCTACAAATTAGTTACCTGTAAATTAAATTTTAATTTTGAATCTAATTATATGATGACATTTTAATATTTAAAATTAATGTATTTTTCTTCTTTATATATTTACTGACGGTTTTAAAAAATAAAATATATTTGTCATAATATAAATAATTTTTAACAATTTTTAAATTATTACTAAACTATTAGACTTAGTAGTTCTTATACAAATGTATTATAACATGTAGAGGGCTAGATAAGTGACAACCTATTTTTTTATTGTTTTTATACTTTAAGTTCTGGAGTACATGTGCAAAATATGCAGGTTTGTTACATAGGTATACACGTGCCATTGTGGTTTGCTGCGCCCATCAACCCATTATCTACATTAGGTATTTCTCTTAATGCTTTCCCTCCTCTAGCCCCCCACCCCCCAATAGGCCCTGGTGTGTGATGTTTGCTTCCTGTGCCCATGTGTTCTCATTGTTCAGCTCCCTCTTATAAGTGAGAACATGAAGTGTTTAGTTTTCTGTTCCTGTGTTACTTTGCTGAGAATGATGGTTTCAAACTTCATCCAGGTACCTGCCAAGGACATGAATTCGTCCTTTTTATAGTTGCATAGTATTCCATGGTGTATATGTGCCACATTTTCTTTATCCAGTCTATCATTGATGGGCATTTCGGTTGGTTACAAGTCTTTGCTATTGTGAACAGTGCCACAATAGACATATGTGTGCATGTGTCTTTATAGTAGAATGATTTACAGTCCTTTGGGTACATACTCAGTAATAAGATTGCTGGGTCAAATGGTATTTCTACTTCTAGATCTTTGAGGAATCACCACACTGTCTTTCACAGTGGTTGAACTAATTTACACTCCCACCAATGGTGTAAAAGTGTTCTTATTTCTCCACATCCTCCCCAGCATCTGTTATTTCCTGAGTTTTTAGTGATCAACATTCTAATTGGCATGAGATGATATCTCAATGTGGTTTTGATTTGCATTTCTCTAACGACCAGTGATGATGAGCTTTTTGTTATATGTTTGTTGGCATATATATGTATATATATATATATATATACACATATATATGTATATATATATATATATATACACACATATATATGTATAAACAGAATCTCCAAATTTTATATATAATTATATATATACATATAAAATTATATATAAAATAAACAGAATCTCCAAATTGTATATTTATATGTTATATATATTATAATATATATTTATATATTACATTATATATTATATATCATATTTATATATAATATATATTTATATAGATAATATATATTATATATTTATATAGATTATATATATATTATCTATATTTATATAATAATATAGATTATCTATATTTATATAATAATATAGATTATCTATATTTATATATATAATATATATAATAATATAGATTATCTATATTTATATATATAATATATATTATAAATATAAATATAGATAATATTTATATATATATATATAAAATTTGGAGATTCTGTTTATTATTCCTACATCAGTTTG
Source organism: Sapajus apella (assembly GCF_009761245.1). Classification (NCBI taxonomy): domain Eukaryota; kingdom Metazoa; phylum Chordata; class Mammalia; order Primates; family Cebidae; genus Sapajus; species Sapajus apella. The sequence continues at coordinate 17,582,910 of NW_022436949.1, read as the reverse complement.
CCAAATACCATGAAAATCATGAGATTCCACAATTTGTCAGACTATAATCTTCAGTTTCATAAAATTTTCAGGAATTCCCAGTTGCTGTATTTTGATCACTTTGATGGAACTTGCATTAATAATGAGTAAGAGCTTTAAGTATAATTGAGACCAGGTATGGAGAATATGTGTTTTTTCTCATTTATCTCAAGTAGAAGAAACTAATTTAAAGTATTTTTCAAATTCCATAACACCTGTAGTGTCCTGTCTTATGAAAGTCTTCTATAAATGTTTGTTGATAGTAATGACCAGAAGATATTTCTCAGATGAACTTATTTTCAAGTTGGGGGGAAATAGGGGAGGGATGGTGGGGGGTGGGGAGCTGGGGAGAGATAGCAATGGGGGAGATGCCAGATGTAGGTGATGGGGAGGAAGGCAGCAAATCACACTGCCACGTGTGTACCTATGCAACAATCTTGCATGTTCTTCACATATACCCCAAAACCTAAAATGCAATAAAATAAATAAATGGGAAAAAAAAAAGAACTTGAATATTTGGCCTTGTATATATTCAGAAATATATAACACTTTTCCAATGTCCTCCTATTTAACATTTTTTCTTCTTTGATAAACAAAACATTAGCAATCTAACTGCTGCTTCTTTATTTTTCCTAAGAATAAACAATGTATATGTGATGTATATTAGTCAATCCTTGTTAACATCATTCTAATGGAAACATTTATGAATGCAGTTTTTCTTTCAACCTCCAAAATCAAATATAACAGATTATATTGATAAGTATAACATAAATGCACATTGCAAATACAATTAAATTTCTTTTCTCTGGAATCTAATTTCAGAATTTATTGATAACTCCTTTTAAAACAAAATTAAGTACAATTAACTTATTATATTTAATATTGATTTTAAAATCATAAACTATTGAGGTGAGAATTGATATAGATTTATAATATACCCTTGCACTTCTCGATTAGAGGTCAAATCTTATTCTACGATTCATTTTCTGATTCACATGCCAAATATGGTATGTTGTACAGATAAATGTTATCTAAAATGATAGTTCTTTACTGATAGTAAAGTTATATGTGTTTTTCTCTTTTCCAGAGAACCAGGCACATAAAACACAATTTCATTCTGTATCAATAAAAATGTTTCTTTGTAAGCCAATCCATGAAAAAATCCCATAAGCTATATGTAATGACAGATTAATATGCAGTAGTTAAGAGGCAGATTACCTTGAGCCTGCAAGTCTGGAAAATGATTAAGCAACATATAGAAACATTCTGTTGAGGAATTCAAAGATTCGGTTAGGTCTGTGGATTAGTAATGACATCTTTACTACCAGTTTAAGTACAGGGAGCCTAAATTCTCAGCCATCTGCTGTTTTGGATCTGTTTTCCAAGAATTGCTGACATGATAGCTAACAGATTTAGGAGATATATTCAGCTTGCAGTGACCCAGTATGTGACAGTATTCATATGTCCCAATACAAAGTGGCTTTAGAAAAAAACCAGGACATTATAATGTGTATCAAATTGCACCTGTGAGAAAAAATACTGAAATAATATCACTTTAAATAGATTTTCTTTATTTTTAAAGATAATTTCCCAAAACAGAGATATAGTAAATGTAGAGTTGGTATTAAAAACTTGTTGATGTGTTTGTGGAGTGGCAGAGTTACAGTTGTTTCATAATTAGTAGAAATCTAAACTTCTAGAGTCCTACTTTCTACAAAGTATTGAAGGTTCATTTTACTTATCACTTCCGAACCAATTAAAGATCTAGAAACAATTAGTGGAGCTATCTTTCATGAAAATTATAAAGAGAACATTTTTTACTAAGTTTCACATAATTGATATTATGAAACAAAAGCAGTTCTTTTTATTATGTTGAATAACTATTAGTTATCTGAAGAAGACAATAGAATATGCTAATTCATAATGGTCAGGATTTTTTTCTCAGTTAAAATGAATTAAGAAAGGAGATTGATAAGTATTCTGAACTAACCTGGCATCAAAGGAAATGACTTATATAAAACAACAGCAATGACAATTAAAACCCGAAATATTCATACTTGTCTATTTTTTTTGTGTCAGAGAGCTTAACAGGATTGAGCTCTCAATGATATTTGGTGAATGATTTAACAGCATAACAAAGACTCATATCCAGATATTTTCACTCAAAACTAATCCTTTTCCCCATTCTCTATCTACCAAGCTCTTTTGTTGTTTTGTAACATGGTAGATTTTGTTTGTTTACTTGTTTGTTTATTGAAATAGGTATGTACTTGCTCACGTCTACTAAAGAAACTGCTAGTTAAGACAGTCAAAAGTATTAAGACATTGTTCTTTCTACTTGTATTTGGAATAAGTATCAGGTGGAATCAGAAGGTGTCCTCTTGTCGCTGGCACTAAAAACAGTCCATTAGTTGTTCTTCCTGAAATGAAGGTTATTTCTTTGTGCCTCTGTTTCCACACCTGTGAAACAGAACTAATGATAATAACTAAGCAGAATTCCTGAAAGAATCGAATAACACATGCAATGGGCTGTTTTCAAGGTAGAAAGTTATGTTCTCAAAGTGCTCATGAATATTATCTATTAATGAATCATTATCTGCATTTTCAGATAAGAGAAATGAGACCTAGAGTCTTTGGGGGCTGTTTTATATTTATATATTTATTTTGCAGTTTTGTATTCCTTTGTCATATTAATCATTTTATCTAATCATTGCAACTCCTATAGAGGATAATATCACTCTCCCCAGTGCCCAAACAACCTCTAACCATAGCTCATGGATCAGTTGTCCAAGGTTTTCAAACTCCTGAGGACTGAATGGAGATTTTATTCAAATTGCTGCCTCTGTCTTTGTCCGTTTTTACCACTTCATAAGTAGTGATATATTTTACAGCTCTATAATGTTGCAACTTAAAAGGAAGACATGTTTTATTAACATTTTATCTAATAATAATAGGTAAATATATAAGAAATTATATGTATTTGATAAAGCAGCCACATTTCTGTATTCTGTGTATCAACTTGCAGGCTGATCATTTACTATGTATATAAAACTCAAATGTCAGTGAGGGAAAAATCATTTGTTCAAATTCTTCCTGTCAGATACATATTAACTCTGTAATTATAGGGAAAACATGTAACACTTAATCTCAACAATGTAACATATTTATTTATATATAAGAAACATTACTTCTAAAATTCATGAGTTCTTCAGAAAAAAATTGTTTATGAATCAAATCCTGTTCCCTAAGAATGTGTATATTTATGTTTCAATTTTGAATATCACTCACCTAAAAAACAGATAAAAAGAAACTCCTGATCAAATTTGAATAATACTGACCAAATTTACCCTCTGAATATGCAACTAAAAATATCAGACAAAAGATATGCAACTGTTTTTCAGACATAGGAAAACTGGCAGTGGAAAACAGAGCTCTGTGACAAAAGGGAAACAATGTGAGCCTAACCTGCCCCATCGAACTGCCTGGTAGAATTTCCAAACCACAACAGAGGGATTGGAATTGGGAATGCAGATGGAGCATGGTGATCTTCCTGAGCAGAGAAGTTGAAGCTGGAAGACCTTGGAGTCCAAGGAGGCTGCAATTAACAGGACAGAATGACCAAGAGGAGAGCCTTATAGACACAGGGCTGGAAATCCAAAGAGTAACCCTCTTGAGTCCGACTAACCAGTTTCCAAGGATTAGTATGAGAAAACAATGTGAGCATGGGGAGAAGAACAACATGAAAGGAAGTGAGGAAACTCACTGGAGCTCATAGAGTGCTAGGAATTGTCTGTGCCCCAAAGGCCATATTAGAAAAATCTGATCATTTCGAAATGTCAGGTAGAATACTCATAAGGGTATTGTCTCATTAGTAGAAAAAAAAATGCTTGGTCTGTTATCATGACAGAAAACTTAAAGCCTCTCTGGTTGTTTTGCCCACTGATTGATGCATCTTCATCGTGTCGATGGTCTTTACCATTTGGTACACTTTTGCAGTGGCTGGTACTGGTTGCTCCTTTTCATGTTTAGTGCTTTCTTCAGGAGCTTTTTCTTTTAATTTTTAATTTTTTTTTTTACTTTAGGTGTATACTATATCTAGCATTTCTCCCCATGTTATCCCTCCCCACCCTCCCCACACCCCGCTGTCCCTCCCCTACTCCACCCAACTGCTCCCAGTGTGTGATACTCCTCTCCCTGAGTCCACATGTTCTCGTTGTTCAACACCCAGCTATGAGTGAGAACTTGAAGTGTTTGGTTTTCTGTTCTTGTGTCAGTTTGCTGAGAATGATGGCTTGCAGATATATGCAAGTCCCTACAAAGGACACAAACTCATAATTTTTTATGGCTGCATAGTATTCCATGGTGTATATGTACCACAGTTTCTTTGTCCAGTCTATCATTGATGGGCATTTGGGTTGGTTCCAGGTCTTTGCTATTGTACACAGGGCTGCAATGAACATATGTGTACATGTGTCTTTATACTAGAATGATTTATAGTTCTTTGGGTATACACCCAGTAATTGGATTGCTGAGTCAAATGGAATTTCTATTTCTAGATCCTTGAGAAATTATCACACTGTCTTCTACAATGGTGGAACTAATTTACACTCCCACCAACTGTGTAGGAGTGTTCCTATTTCTCTATATCCTCTCTAGCATCTGTTTTCTCCGGATTTTTTAATGATCGCAATTCTTACTGGCATGAGATGGTATCTCAGTGTGGTTTTGATTTGTATTTCTCTAATGACCAGTGATGATGAGGATTTTTTCATATGTTTGTTGGCCTCATATATGTTTTCTTCAGGAGCTCTTTTAAGGCAGACCTGGTGGTGATGAAATCTCTTAGCAATTGATTGCCCATAAAGGATTTTATTTCTCCTTCACTTATGAAGCTTAGTTTGGCTGGATATCAAATTCTGGGTTGAAAATTCTTTTCTTAAAGGATATTAAATATTAGCCCCCACTCTATTCTGTCTTGTAGGGTTTCTGCTGAGAAATCTACTGTGAGTCTGATGGGCTTCCCTTTGTGGGTAACCTGACCTTTCTCTCTGGCTGTCCTTAGCATTTTTTCCTTCATTTCAACCCTGATGAATCTGATCATTATGTGCCTTGGGGTTGCTCTTCTTGAGGAATATATTTATGGTGGTCCCTATTTCCTGAAGTTGAATGTTGGCCTGCCTTGCTAGGTTGGGAAAGTTCTCTTGGATAATATCCTGAAGAGTGTTTTCCAACTTGGTTTCATTTTCCCTGTCACATTCAGGTATACCAATCAAATATAGATTTGGTCTCTTCACATAATCCCATATTTCTTGGAGGCTGTCTTCATTTCTTTTCAGTCTTTTTTCTTTAATCTTTTCTTCTCATTTTATTTCGTTGAGTTGATCATTTTCCTCCAGGATCTAGAGGAACCAATCCAAAAGCCCCACAATGATAGATTGGATAAAGAAAATGTGGCACATATACATCATGGAATACTATGCAGCCATAAAAAAGGATGAGTCGATGTCCTTTGCAGGGACATGCATGAAGCTGGAAACCATCATTCTCAGCAAACTCACACAAGAACAGAAAACCAAACACCACGTGTTCTCACTCCTAAGTGTGTGTTGAACAATGAGAACACATGTACACAGGAAGGGAAGCATCACACCAGGGCCTGCTGTGCCTAATGTAGATGACAGGGGGATTGATGCAGCAATCCACCATGGCATGTGTATACCTATGTAACAATCCTGCACTATCTGCACATGTACCCCAGACCTTAAAGTATAATAATAATTTTTTAGAAGAAGAAAGCCTCTCAAGCATGATTTCCCAGTAGTGACCCTATTAACAATCCTGCACTATCTGTACATGTACCCAGAACTTAAAGTATGGTAATAAGATTAAAAACAAAAAGAATGCCTCAAGCCTGGTTTCCCAATAGTGAGCCTATCAACAACTGGATGGGATAATTCTTTGAGTGGGGCTGTTTTATGTATTATTTTTAGCAGCATCTCTGCTCTCTATTCACTAAATGCCACTGGCGAGCAACCTCACTATTTATGACAACCAAATATGTCTCCAGAAAATGACAAATGTCGCTGAGGGGGCATCAGAAACATCACCAGTTGGGAAGCACTGCTCAAACATCAGACTCTTTTCAAAAAACTTAATTGCATCCAAAAACAACATCCAGAAATATTTATAGCAATGCCAAAATACTCAGCATCAAATAAATTTAATATCAAAGTAAACTTCAATATGTCTGGGATCCATTTAAACATCATCAGGCATGCAAAGGGACAGGAAAACACAACTCAAAATGAGAATAAAAATCAATCATTTGAAACAGGCACAAAAATAAAACAGATTATAGCAGTAATACATCAGACTAATAAGTTATTATATATATAAGTATATATATATTTCATACATTCAAGAAGACAGGGGAAAGATTGACCATATTAAGGAGAGACAGAAATGATATTTTACAATAAATCTAAATTTAATTTGTACAGTATATTGGATTAAAAAATACACAAGTGACATTCACAGGTTATACATTGTAAAAGTAAAGATTACTGAACATGTCAAAATTAAATGCAGAGGGAAAATAATGAAAATAAAAAGCGAGGAGTGCATCAGTAAATTGTGGGACAACTTCAAGGAGTGGAATATACAAGTTACTGGCACCTAGGGAGGATAGCGGGGCAGCAAAAACATTTTCGATGATGACCAAAATTTTTCCGTATTTCATGTAGACAATAAACCCATAAATGAAAGAAGCTCATTAAACTGCAAACACAAGGATCAGAGAAGAAATTACATATATATGAAAGAAGAGAACAATGACAGCTGACTTCTTACACTAAAAAATGCAAGCTAGAAGAGAGTGGAACAATAAAGTGTTGAAAGATAAAAACAACCACAAAACTAATAATTAAAAATGCCATAAACTCTAAAATTCTATATTCAAGGAAAATAAATTTTAAAAAATGTGAACTAAAGATTTTTCAGACATGTAAAAAGTGAAACAATTTATCCTTAGCATAACTGAATTATAGTATATATTAAATAATGTATTTCTTGCAGGGGGAAATCATATCAGATGATCAAATGAAATATTCTTTGTTTTTCTTTATTTTTTGATTACTGTTTTGTTTTGTTTTTTGAGGCAGAGTCTTGCCTGTCACTTCGGCTAGGGTGCAGTGCCATATAATCACCACTCACTGCAGACTCAACCTCCTGGGGCCAAGCAAGCCTCCTGCCTCATCCCCCCAAGTAAGTATGACTACAGGCACATGCTACCATGGTTGGCTAATTTTTTTATTTTTTATAGAAACAGGGTTTTTTCATGTTGCCCCGGCTGGTTTGGAACCCCTGGACTGAACAAATCCACCCAGTTAAGCCTCCCAAAATTCAGGGTGTGAGTCACGGCACTCGGCCTACTGTTTTTTAATTACTGAAATTTTACAAAAATTTTACTAAACATTTCAGAGTTTCAAAATTACTATTTAAAGCCATAATAATAACAATGTAGACTGGGATTAATAACACATGTGAAGGAAAATGTATTGTAAAGCTGTTTCATTACATGTGAAGTGGTATAATTTCATTGTGGTAAGTTAAAATTATATGCTATAAATCTTAACACAATGACTACAAATAAACAAAAAAGAATTACAATTAAAAAGCCAACAAAGAAGATGAAATAACAATTTTTAAAACTACTGAATTAAGGCCACAAAAGACAGAAAAGGAAAAAATAGTAAACTAAAATAAATAGTTGTATACAACTAATCATAGCAACACACATTTTATTAGCCAAAACAAATCATATGTCCATCAACAGGTTCATCGACACTCATATGTCCATCAACACACATACATCCATCAGCATGCATATGTGCATCAACAGGTCCATCAGCATTCATACGTCCACTAACACTCATACGTCCATCAAGACTCATATGTCCATTAACAAGTCCATCAACACTCATGTGCATCAACAGGTACAAGAATAAACAAATTGTAGTATACACATGCAATGGGCTGGTACTCAGCAATGAAAATAACTGCACTAATGATACATATTACACATGGATTAATTTCTAAATCATTACACTGAGTAAAAGAAGCCAAATTTTAAAAGATTATGTAATTTCATTTGTATACAATTCCAGAAAATAAAATGCAGTTCGATGGTTGTCTGGATATTAAAGAAGATTTTGGGATTGATAGAAGTGAGAGATTCCAAAGGACTATAATAAGCTTTTTGGTATGATTGATATTTTCATATTAGTGACTGTAGTGTTGGTTTTATGGATGTATATATATATATATGTGTGTGTGTGTGTGTGTGTGTGTATACAAGTGCTTGCACACATATATGTTTTGTGGGTATATACATATATAAAAATGTATCAAATTACTCACTCCAAATATGTATATTTTATTATATTACCATTATCACCTGCAAAATAATAGAAATATTCATTTTTAAAGTGCAGATTTATTATTTATACATCTAATATAATTTTTGACAAAATAAAACATTATATTCTATAATAAAATATACTATAAATATTATTTTATATAAATATTAATATAACTTAAAAATATAACTTTTAATATTACTTGGATTATTCTGAATATATAAAAATAAACAAAACCTCTAAAGTATTTTAAAATTATATTTAGTGCCAGAATTACTCTCTCTCTCTCTCTACACATATGTGTGTGTGTGTGTGTATATATATATATGTGTGTGTGTGTGTGTGTGTGTATATACACATATATATACATATATACACACACATATATATATACATATATACACACACACATATATATACATATATATGAAAAGAACTTAAAGAAAATAATTGAAGAAAGAAAAAGTATATCAAACAAAACAAAGTAGAGTTCTAGCATGCACCCTTAAAAGAAACTTACAGAGAATCACTACCATCAGCAGTCATCCAAATCAATCTAAACATATAGAATCAATTTGTTCTCAACTCTTCTTTAATGTAGTTCCAGCTATGCTCTTTGAATTTTTAATATTATTCATTTGTTGAAATTGGCAAAGAGAAAACGTAGAAATAGCATAAGTCATCCTACATAGATAGCATGGGGAGAAATGCCAGATATAGGTGAAGGGAAGGAAGGCAGCAAATCACACTGCCATGTGTGTACCTATGCAACAATCTTGCATGTTCTTCACATGTATCCCAAAAGCTAAAATGCAATAAAAAAAGAGATCAATATTTCTATTCTAAATAACACGGTCTAGTTCAACAGAATGGTTTTTGAATTTAGAGACTGAAACTTTAAATTTGGGTCTGCTCAACCATTTATACATTTTGTTTTCAATGTTTCCCAAAGTTAACTTTGGTAGAATGTGAACAATGCAATCATAAATTCACCAGTAAATACATTTTATTAATTTTGAGACACCATTTATTGAAATGACCAAGGAAAGAAAGGAGGAGTTATTCTCTAGAATTTGTTACATGTTCTTAGTGAAATGTTGAAAAGTGATCTCAGTTTTTATACTTTCCTTCTGGTTTAATTTGTTTTATTTTTTGGTACTCATACTTGTTTGGCTTCAAATACATTTTAAGGAGAATGGGTCATATTTTTCAATTTTATCAGTAGCATTACAATGTTTGATAAGAAAAACTACACCAGACTTCCATAATATTTAAGAAAAATAGATTTATGCCTTAGATTTTTGTCAGCAAATGAGAATAAAATGTTTGCATTATGCTATGAAGAATACTGATCGTTAGTGAAATAATAGCTGCAATCAGATTCAACAAAATATATTGGCTTTATAGACTATTAAATATGCTTTTTATTTTTGGAGTTAGAGCAATTTAGGTAGGTCGTGTTTTGAAGTATCTCTTATACAATAATGGTGATTTAGTTGTCCTTTTTCAGATATAGAGTTTCAATCCATTTACTCAAAATGTGGAGTAAGATAGAGTTCAAGATTTTAGATTCTAGAACTATATAAAAGAATTGTGACCATAGGTCTTCCTAACTCTGTGTGGTTTGGGTACAATAACTTAATCTCCTTAAGCCTCATTTCACCTTCTGAAAAATTGAGGAAATAACATCTACTCCTTAGTTATTATAAGGATTAAATAGCATGGTGTGTTGTTTTGGATTCCACCAGAAGCACAATCAGTGACAAGGATCCTAACACAAGAAATTTATCATGGTGGCAATTCCAGGAAAGTCTGGTGGAGGCAAGTGAAGTGAGACTGAGAGAGGAAGATGGCTAATAAAGTTTGCAATATCAAGCAAACATCACTGAAGGCTGCTAGAACTTAAATCTGCTGTATTGAACAAGTGTAAGGATGTTGGACTGTGTGTCTGTGTATGTGTGTTTGTGTATGTGTGTGTGTGTATACATGTGCATGTGCTCATGCATGCCCACTAATATTCAGGTAATTCCATCCCAGCTGAGTGGGCTCTGGTTCCAGAGAAGGTCCTGAGGCAAAGACATAGATGGAAGTCTAGTCTGTATGTTTTCAATGATACTCTATTCAGAAAAATACCCTGCTATTCATTATAACATGTAATGCTTAACAGAATATATAGAAATAATAAATAAATAAGAGCTATTAGCTATTATTAAATAATATGGTTTCTGAGATGACTCGGTATCCTTCTCTGGGAAATGGAGATAACAACAAGACATTGTCTAGGAGCCTCTGTGAGATTTCAATGATAACACACGTACACTGTCTAGCTTACAGTTAATTAGGCTTATTAGTGGAATTAATCTATGCTATTTATATTTCATCAATAATATCACTTTATTATTATCATGCTATGAATTCAAAACTTTGGTCCTACCTACAGTCTGTCCTAATAATGAAGGTAATTGGGCAAGAAATAATTCAATGTCACATGAATAACAAAGTTTGAAAGATCAAATGATAGTATTTTTACTATTATGACTCTTGTCAATACTGCTTTTGTACCTGACTCAAAAAATATATAACAAAAGCAAAGTTTCACACAACTTTTCCAAGAGTTTTCCTATCTAAAGTGGTCATTTTAAACACTTCTCAAAAATGTTGAACTGCAAATTTCTAAAGAAATTCCTGAACTCACTTGCAAGTAAAAACTGCAAACGTAATTTATTTTAATTTAAAAAAATCAAATTATCTTACATAACCTTGAATCTTTAACACTAACTTGAAATGACTTTCTTTTATGCTATTTGCAGTTTTGAGAAATGTAATAATCATACATGCTTGGTACTTGTGATCTTTCAAACTTTTATATTAAGTATTTTGTAAATTATTTCCCCCTGAAACAAAAGGTCAAAATAAAATCTTTTTTTATTCTTCAGGGTTTAATAATACCAAATTAAATCCTTAAAAGCCATAAAACCATAGACCCAGGGAACACTTTGGAGACTGTCTAGTACAAACACACCATTGCACAGATGAGGAAATTAAGGTCCAAAGGGGGAACATGCCTGGCCAAGGTTACATGGCTCTTTGGCATATTGTACTTCACTAAGTTGCCTCTGCTGATTCTTTCATTTTTAAAAGTCATAATAAATATGTTTATTTCCTTTACCTTGGAAGAATTTCTTAATATTTCTTAAATGTAGTGTTTTTATATATTATGTAATAATATTACAACTGTATAAGAGTTACTCTGTGCTAGGCATTTTTCAAAGTACTACAGGTATTTACAAGTCTAAGTGTTTTGCAGGCATTTACAAGTATCTAATGCTTACACTAATCCTATGAAGTTGGTACTATCATCATCACCATTAAAGGATGTGATTACTGAAGCCTACACAGATTTTGTGACTTAGCCTAAGGTCACAGAGTTAGTAAATAACAGGGCTAAGTTTCAAACCCAAGCAGCCTGGCTCCAGAGGCCATGTTCCTAATTATTACCCTGGGCTGCCTCTTATTACTCATACCAAAATCGCAATAATGTAGATCAAACAAATTGAGGACAGGATTGGCATTTCCATTATTTTTAAATCATGAAAAACATCAAGATATCCAGAACTCAGCTTCTTGTGTATAAATATTTATTTGCTCTGCCGCACTGGAAGAGTCATAGTGTTTTGTTTGTTTTTCAAATTATTAATATAAATATGGGGAGGGGGAGCAGCTATATTACTCATTTCATAAAATTATTCAGCAAAATATTAAAATATATATGGAAGTTCTTATAAACTGTGAGGGCTGGGCACCATGGCTCATGCCTGTAATCCCAGCACTTTTGGAGGCTGAGGCAAGAGGATCCTTTGAGCCCGGAAGTTGGAGACCAGTCTGGGCAACACAGGGAGACCGTCTCTTAAAAAAGTACAAAAATTAGCTGATGTGGTAGTGTGCACCTGTAGTCCCAACTACTTGGAAAGCTGAGGTGGGAGGATTGCTTGAGTCCTGGAGGGAGGTCGAGGCTGCAGTGAGCCATGATCACGCTACTGTGCTGCAGCCTGAGTGACAGAGCAAGACCTTGTCTCAAAAAAATAAAAATGAAAATGAAAAATAAAATGTGAAGACGTGGGTAATGGTTAGTTATTATAAAGAGAAAAATCATACAGTGTATGATACACAGTCAATATTACATGAATAGTAAATTTTATTTGAAACTTGAATTTTTAACAATGAAAATATTTATTTTACTGAAAAATCAATAGGTTATACAACATAAACAGAAATAATGGAAAGATAAGAAGGGAAAAAATCATCCCTTTTTGTGGATGATTTTTATAGAAGTGTGTCCTCTTTGACTCCACCTCCACATTCATTCAAGCAAGCCATGCTTTATCCAGCTGCTCCAGGCAATGCCTGAGCACAACCTGAATATTAGTACTGGCGTTCTTGCATGACATAGGTATCCTCTAAAAAACAACTTTCGCTTTGGAGTTTCCCATTGGCCTAGCAAAGATTTTCTTAGACCTGTGTTGAAGTCCGGGGTCTAAGGCTCCTCCTGCCTGATTATTTCTTCCTTCTTTTCTTGCACTGGTGTAGACTGCCTCATGGTCTTGAAGACTCTTCTTGATTTCTCCAGCTATCTCCCCTTTCATCCTTCACAGACTTCTCCTTCATGAGCTTCTTGCACATTTAAACTAATCTTAACAATTACTTTTTAGATAATTTAAACTAAGGTCGCCATTATGCCACCATTCAGAGACTACCTGCACTTTCATTTAGTGTGTAGCTGTGGGTGCTGGGGCCAGCTCACAATGGCTTGCAAGAGCCAATTGTGTGTATTTCTTTCCACATCTGGTAGCTTCCCAGACTTTACATTAGTTTGAAGTTGGCCATGTTAAGAATATTTACACATGCAATTTCTTTCCTCTCCAGGTAAGCCATTGGTTAAACATTTACAAACATACCACCTATGTATATATTTTATGCAGGTGAAATAATATATTATTTGGAAGCTATTTATTCCAATTTTAAACACATGGTAAATAGTTTTCCCATGTCAATAAATATTCTGCTACTAAATTATGTTTAGTGGTTTCATATTATTCCATCTTAGTAACAAAGTATACTATATTTAGCTAATTTTCTAATGCTGAATATTTCTAAATATTGTATGAAAATATTCCAGGGTAAGGAATATTAAACATTTAATTTTTTTTGATTGTCTATACAGGTTAATTTTTAAAATTTAACGTTAAACAGCAAAAACACAGTAATGGTTTTTGTAATAAATTCCAATGGTTATCACACAGAAAGCTTGAATCAACATAGCAACTATGTTTTAATGATACCAGACTGCTCTGTTCAAACCTGATCCTGCAACTTGTCAGTCATGTGAACTTAGGGACTTTGTTTGTCAGCTATTTTTTTTTCTGTAAAATCTATTTAATAATCAATTGTATCTTATAAGGTTTTTGTGAGTGTATAATTAGTATACATAAAAGACTCAGAAAATAGTTTAGGGTATTCAATAACCACTACAGATCTCCATGTTATTATTACTATTGAAATTATAATTTAAACATAATACAAAGCATTGATAAGTGGAATTTTCAGGTATTATGTTAGACATTAGCCCAGAATTTCATATACAATTTTTGTTTTTGTGTGTCTGTGCTAGGGTAAATAGCTAAAGAGATAGCTCTTATAATGGCACATAAAATCACACTTGATACATGATAATCAATAAACATCAGGAATTATTTTTCTCACTGACCATATACACACTTCATTGGCCAGAAGTTGCCACAGGTGAGTGATCTCTTTATTCTGCCAATAATGTATAAGGGTTCAGGAACCTTATACATACTACTTATTTTTAGAAACTAAATTATATAAATTATTAATTATTGTCCCTGCTCTGAAGAGTTTATGAACACTAAAGCAGTTTTCAGCAAACTAGGACTTGTAGGCCAAATCCATCTGGCCTGATGCTTTTGTAAATAAAGTTTTATTAGACCACATTCACACTCATTTTTTTAAAATGTATCACCTGTGGTTGCTTTTGCCATACAGCTAAGTTGAATAGTAGCAAAAAGACCATATTGCCTGCAAAGCATGAAACATTTACTGCCTGGCCCTTCACAGAAAAATTTTCCTACTGCTCTAAAGACTATGGTGACTGGCAGTATGGAAATTAACCAACAAACACACAACAAACAAAACACAATGCAATCAACTGAGATTTCTATGAACCAGAGTAAATTGATAAGGTTAGCACATATGAAGGGATTAACTCTAGTTGGGGGTTGAGAAGGAGAATTCAGATTCTTTGCAACAGCAAACAATGTAACCTAATAATAATATCGCTAATCACTTCAGTAACTCTAATTCATAACCATCATGCATTTAAATTACTGGTAAACTCTACCAGTTTAACAAAACTACTTAAGTTTCAAAGGCTTAAGGCATTTTTTCAAAGAAACATGTCCTAAAATGCTGTTGTGCTAGGATTTTAAAGAAGAGCCAAGTAAAGAATTAGAGTAATTATGTGGAAAATTTGGGCAAAAACCACACATTTACCTCAATTACAAGCAATTTTCAAAATTACTTTGCCTGATATAATTTGATAACATCTTAGATTTAAAAAGAAAACATTTCTGGAAAAAATGTTATTCTTTAAACTTGAGGGCTTTTGTCGTGTAATGGCTGAGTTAAATTTTTTAATTTAATGCGTACCAGTATTTTTAATATGCCATCATTAAGGGTAAGAAGTAAAAGGCAGTGGTAGTATCAAAATTGTAAATTGTATTTCACCCTTTCCCTTCTTATCTAATTGTTTTGCTTTTAGTTGACCTCTGATTATTAGCTAACTAGACTTTGTTCATCCCTAGCCTGAAACAAAGTGGCGAATGTTTTATAAGAACAAGTCCTTGTCTTCTCTTTTAGCATTTTGCCTTTAGAGTATAGAGGCGAAGAACAAAAGGCCACTGCTTAAAAAATTCTCTAGAGGCAATCCTAAAAACCATATATCTCTATATAATTTAGGTTTTTAATCACAGTTTTAATAAGTTAGACTAACTAAAAAGCTTTAATTTACACTGTGGTATTGAGAAACATGCTTTAGACATTTTCTGTTTTAATTTCCACAGTGGTTGATAGAAAAAAGGTTTTTTCCTTTTACATTTGTTGAAGAGTATTGAGGACCTTAATGTGCCATATTGACAGAGTAATAAAAATAGCAAATTGCATTTCAGGCCTTGTGCCAACATCATTAAACTCCCAGTCATGCCCAAAACAATAACGGGGAAAAAACAAAAGCCATAGCTGTCCTCCAGCTCAACTCTGATCCCTGTTGAACTGTGGTCAGTAGCCCCTGCCTGAGGTTCCTTTTTCTTTGAACTCTTTGAACAACTGCTCCAGAATAGTTTGACTTCAATTATGTAAACAGCTTGCCCTTCCTTTGTCCCAAGTTTGTTTGTTTGTTTTTTGGTTTGTTTTTCAAAAGCTTTATTGATAATAATACCTGTTGTATAAGTTGGCTGCTTAAATCTCACTAAGGCAAAACAAATGAGTGCCCTCTCCCCTACGCAGCCACACTACTCTTCATATTTACATGTGAAGAATTTAAATGTGCCAGAATTAATACCCCTATAGTTGAATCAGTGACCCAAAAAGACCCATTCCAGAATTTTAATACTGCACTTGTCCATGGCAAATTGAGCAATAGAAGGGACTGTTTGATCCACTCTACCAAAATACAACTCTGTAAGGTGTCAGAATACATGAAACAGTAAATCTTCAATGCAGTCCACTCCATTTAAGGTCAATACATCAGAAAAGGGTAACATTTTGTGGCTAGAGTCATATAGTGCTAAAACTTTTATTCCAAGAAACATAAAACAATGTTTAAGAAAGACATTAAACTTTGAATTATTTTAAAAAGCAGATCCTCTTAAAAATATTTTAGTATTTAAAAATATACAGATAAGTGTTTTCATATTACAGCTCTTAATTCAAACGCACATTATAGGATAAATTTAGTATGTCAGAATTCATTTAGAAATGGAGGAACCTTTAAAAGCTTTCACTTTTAATAAGCATTTTCTTTTTAGTTAGAAAACATATTCCACTTAAGTAAGAGCCAGTTGAGTTATTTGTAGAAGAGCAATCAGAAAAATCATGCCATATATACTCAGGACAAAATTTTGATCTGCTACTTTTTTGAAAATCCTTTGTAATAGAGAGTAGTTTAGTATTACTGTTCGACATTACACCACGCCATCTTCAATTGCTTTATACAATATCTCAGGAAATGGTTCAGCAGGTTTGCAGTAGCTAAAATGAGATTCATCTCCAATATCGATTCACTTATCCCATGACAGCACTCCCATCTGGAAAGTCCTCAGATCCTTTGAAATCCTCATTTTTGTTCAGTTGACTGTGAACTTAGCTACCTGCTCTTTCGCAATTGCAATATGTGGGCAAGATTTCACTAAATTCCTTCATGAACCATTTAAACCAACCTACATTTAAGGACCTCTGGGATCTGTAAACTTAAAATTTTCAGATAGTTTTCTCCCGTCTGCTTTAATAAAACGAATTATGAAATAACCTAAACATTTAAAAAGTAAAAAAAGAAAAAAGAAATACTATTCTTGCATCTTCTGCATGGTAGAGAATGATGTACCTAATACGAAACCAGAATTCTAATTCAGATGACAGGACTATCACATATATCATGGTGTGTGATTACCATGTGGTATATGTCTGGGATGATAAATTAGTCTTTTATGCCATCTGCACTGAAAATCTATGTTTCCACAGGCTGGATTTTCCTACCTTAAACAACGAGTCAATAATGGTACCAAGTTCTCTTACTAAATCAGAAGATAATTGCAAAACATGGGAAGAAATTATAAGAAAGGACAAAGAAAAATCCTTTCGGGTAACCATGGGAAAAAAGAACCAAGAGTAGAGAGAAATATGAAGATCAAGAATTAAACCGCAGTTTGGAGAATTAGATGAAGTTATCCATGGTTTTACTTCGAACAGAGAGTGGGAACTAGCAACTTAACAAAAACTACTGCTTCCATTGAACTAAAATGGTTTATCTTGAACCAGAATTAAAGGCTTAGTGAAACTTAAGATTAGTGAACTACTTTTTCAGAGACGGCAGGAAAGGGGAACAAATCCATCGAAAAGGTATAGTGGTTAAGACTGAAATCCTCTGGTTAAAAAAGCTACTTGGCTATTTATTAAGAAACTTTATTTAAAAAAAAATTAAAAAACACCATAAGAGTGTTTTGTTAAAATTAAATGTCTTTGAATGGAATGATTGGATATATCCACAGGAATGATAGTTTTAAGATAGTAGATAAATATACTCCCTCACCTACTTGATAGAGTTAAGTAGACCAGAAATAGATTTCACTGAACAGAAGTTTACAAGCTTTGTGGAGTAGATTTCTGTTGATATTTCCTGGCATCTACTTCCCTTGTTCTGGTTAAGACTTGCACTCTTTTTCCTGAGGCCTGTTCAATACAAACATGAAATTTCTGACTATAGTTCAGCTATGAGCCCATGATCCAATCACAGTAGGAGTGAAATGGTGAGTCTTTTACTGGGACTATAGCAAGAGGCTTGCTCTTTTGATTTAGAAGAGGTGAACCTGGAGGTTCCAGGGGCCACACTAGGGCCTGGGAATTAAACAGACTAGAGAAAAGAGGAGCCAAGGAATTGAGAGAAATGGATGCTGCTGGTCTCAGAATTGAGTTAGATATGACCATAGAACTTTTCAATTGCCCAAGACAAACAAACAAAAAAAATCCCCTATTAATTAAAGTTTATATTGGAATTTCTCACTTTTATAACCAAGAGTTCTGATGCATATGGGAATAAGAACTGGTGAAGACTTTGCTGAATTGCAAGATGATGCCTCATGTAAATAAAGTCGCTTCTAATCAGCTTCATGCATAAATGTAAATCTAGTGCATATTAGAAGTGTTGCACAAAAATACAAATCTAGTGTTGTAAAAATTTATATTTATTAAGACAAGCTAAAAATATAAATTTTAATGTGAATTTTCCTGACTTCTAAATGCTGCTTCTTAGCTAACATATTTAGGAATACTGTGGAGACTTAAAGTCATGGTGTGAATTTTGAGGTGGTTGCAGATCATATTGGCTCAGTAAATACAAATCTGATAACTTTAAAGAAAGTGCTCTTCAAAATTCTTTGTAGACTCCAATGAAAATATGAAAGTATACTCCTGAGGTTATAGCCTCGGGAAAGAGCTAAATCTCAGCTTTCAATATTTCCACAGGGACATACGGGAATATACTGAAATATATAAGTAATAATGCAAAGCCTAGAATTAGTTTGTTCATCAGGACTTCAGTTATGTCTTGCTTCATAATAAACAGCCCCACAATCAAGTGGTTTAAAGTGATAACTATGCGGTGTCTCTTAAAAATCTGTGTATCAGTTGGGCTCATGTGGGCAGTTCTGCTCCATGTGGTGTCAACAGGAGCTGCAGTCATACAGAAGCTCCTTTGGACTGAAATATCCCAGATGACTCACCCACACAGCCGGTAGGTAGCTGGTGCTGCAGTTAGTTGATAGAGTTAGTTGGTACTGCAGCTTGGGCTATTCAGCAGATACTTCAGTTCCTTCATATGGCCTCTTTTTATGTCTTCAGCTTCTTGTAACGTGGTGGTTTCCAAGAGAGAGCAATCTATGTATGCAAAAATTAAAGTTGTAATTTACTAGGTCTCAGCTTCGGAATGTACCCATTATCATTTCTGCAATATTCTATTGATCAAATGAATCGCAGATTTATCACATACACAAAGGGAAGGAAAATTAACTGCATATCTTGATGCGGGGAGAAGCAAAGAATTTGCAGCTTTGCTTTGAAATTACCAGGAAATTTCATCCATTTGATGTGCTACTCCTTCATTTATTTATCATTTTATTTACTTAGTCAATACACATATACTGATTATTCACAACATTTTACATACTTATCTAGATAATAGACATACAGATTTTTAAAAATGTTGTGGTTTTATGTCCAGGGCACAGAAATTGATAACAACTCTTAGTTTGTTCCTAGAAACTTTTATTCTGAATCTAGGAGCTATCACTGAGAAACCCTTTATAAAGCATTAAATGCATGGAGGATAATTGCCAAATTGCATGATATTTAATGAGTTACTTTTTATATAAATCCACACAAACTTCTAAAATTCAATGTATTAATTAGGTATTGCCAAATAAAATGGAATGTGCCAGTGGCTAGTGCTACAATACAGTTGCATAACAAACCACCTCAAAACTCAGTGGCTTAAAGCAAGAATAATTCATTCTTGCATGAATTGAGTAAATTTATCCATGCATCTGTGGGTCGGCTTGGACTCGGCTAATTTAGCTGGTGTTGGCTGGGCTTGACTCCAAGCTGAAATTGTAATCCATGCCTTCTACGTTTGTCTCTCATACTTCTTAGCCTACTCTGCTAAATGAAGGATGTTTGTCTCATCGTGTCAGTGAGAGAAAAGCAAGAGGGCCAGTTCAACTGTGCAAGCCAGTTTCAAGCCTCTGTTTACATATGCCTGATAACATTCCCTTAGACAAACCTGCCATGTACCTCAGGGCAACATCAATTGAGCAAAAAAAATATACTCTATCTATAATAGAAAAAATGTAAAAAGAAAAATAAAATTTGAGAAAAATACAGCAATCTATATCACAGGTGAAATAAGTTGTTAACCAAAGACTTCATTGATCACTATTTCCCTAGATTTTTCTTAAAGACTACCATGGAGTGAACTCTATTTTCCCATTAGTTTTTCAGTGTACATAATCAGATGTCTATTGATTAAAAATAATTTCACAATCAGTTTTTAACATTATGTAAGAAAATATTTTTCTGATCTTATAATTAGTTACATTAAATTATATGTATATATCTATACATTTTATAGATAGAACTTAAAAGTAAAAAGAATTTTGGTATCAAGATATGATTTTATTGTGGGTCCTTGATTTGGAAAATTAGGCAAATATTAAGATAAGGAGGGGAAAATGTCCTTATTAACAGTAATAAATATTTTCTAGAATTCCCTATTTAGGGCTTATTTACTTATAGTCTGAGATTCCTTAATAAGTCCTTACTATGAAATAAACTCTATCTTAATATTCTTCTATGGTGAGTAAATAGTTTTGTTTCCACAACTTCAGCTCTTAAATTGCTCTATTTCCCAATCTGTTAACAATCCAAGCAAATTTACAAAACTCTATGAAATTCCCATCTGATTCTGCAGGGTGTCAAGATGCTTGAAGCTCATAGAAAATACTGCACATGAGTAACTATAATTTTGCTTTAACTATAATTTCAATAAAAATGTGCAATTCTGAATATTAATAAATTTATCAGTAACACACTGCAAATATACAAACAAAATAAATCCATGGATTAAATATTATACATTATTTTCTAAATGCCATAAATCTTAGTCCCCATACTAAAAAAATTCAGCAAAATTCATTGTTTCTTGATTTATTCTTCTACAGTTTTATGTACATTCATAATAATGATAACTATAACTATGTTTGTATATTTATTGCATAATAATAAAATATTATATATTCTATAATATATGATCAAATGTAAAAGTATAAGAAATCGTAATTATCATTATCCCGCAACTAACACATTTAGCTCCTGTACTAAGAGCAGTGTTTGGAGTTCAATCCTCATTTATACAGCTGTTATTATCATCTGCTTTTTATTAATGAGACAACTATGACACAGACAGTTTTTGTATCTTGCAAAAGAGATCACTCAGAGAGCTAAGTGGTGGAAGCAGGATATAAACTAAAGAAGCATAGATCATATCAATATATATATAGAAAAATGTCCATATTTTAAAACTATAGTATCACATTTTTACTGAATTATTGACTATTTCTTGCTGTTGAAAGTTTTTTTTTTTTTAATAAAGCTCCAAATTCCATAGGTTTCTATAAATTTGATAAAGTGTTCATACTTAAAGATATGTTTCCTCACTGGTTATCACCCTTCTGTGATATTTGTATGGTTATAGCATAATTTAATTAACTCATCTCTCGTTGATGAATATTTATATTTTTTCAGCCTTTTTCTGGTATAAGTAATAATGTAATAAATCTTTATAATGTTCTTTACATTTAAGAGAGTCTTTGCCATAAAGTTTTTGCTAGGTCAAAGAGAATTTTTAAATATAGTATTGACTAATATCATTAAATCACTTACCATAATTAATATGTGGGACTACATGTTTTCCCACAGCTTCCCAGAAAAGTATTTTATCAAATACAACTTGTATGTTTTCTGTCTTAGAGATGACAAATAGAATCTCAATGTGGTTATATTTAGAAATTTTCTCAATATTGAATGTGGTTAAGTATGTTTTTACATACATCTTCAAGAGACATTGTATTTCTTTTCCTTCTCATTGTCTCTTCAAATCCTTTGCCCATTTTTCTACTGAACTGGTCATATTTTTTTCAAAGGACTATTTATACATGAAGGAAATTAGTCCTATGTGATATGTTTTCAATCTCCCCAATCCCAATTTTCATTTATCTTGTGATTATTTTTCTATTACTCAAAAGATTTTTGTTTTTTCTCTCTTTGTGCATTTAAATATAGTCAACTATATCAATCTCTCAGTTTATGACTCTAAATTTTGTGTTATGTTTTGAAAACCCTATCTCAATCTGAGTTAATACAATAATTTCCCCATAGATGACTTTAAAACACTTATGGTTTCATTTCATTCTAAAACATTTAGTCCATTTGGAATTTATCATTTTTGCCTTTTAGGAGTTACCGTGTTTTAATTTTAAATGTGCTATTTTCAACGAGGGTCAGGCAGGCTATTTTATTAAGTGAATATTAGGACCTACTTTTTTTTGTTGACTCTTCAGAATTCTTCTTAATTTCAATGACATCTTAAGAAGTTATTTTATGTGCTATACCTTTACTGACTCAGTAGTTAGCATTCTTTTTGTGAGCTTTTTATACAATGATGCACAAACTTCCGAAAAAAATAGCTGTGATTGAATTATACTTGTTACTAAAAAATTGCTGTTTTTGAATAATAATTTTTCTGTACTACTTACTGAATATCTTTTGATTCATTGAATGCTTCATTTATCCACCACCACGAGTTGAAATTCTTGATATATATGCGGGCTATCGTCATACAAATATAGGTGAGACTCAGAACTCAAGTATATTAAAAGCAAGCAAACCAGTAGTTTCTACTCTTTGGTTTCTACATTCCTATAAAGTATACCTTGTAATGACTCTCAAAATTAAATGTTGACAGCAGCATGCCAGATAAATTCACCAATAATATCTAATATCTAAAAATATCTAATAAAGAGAAGGCTTTGATTAATCTTTGAGGATCAATTTACTAGAAAGTTATCAAGCATTAAAATGATATTTACTCAGACTAGTAACCAAGAACAATTGATGGCAAGATCATGAGAAATCCTTTTTCATGGCATAATGGAAGTTGAATTAGTTGGTGTACCTTTTTTTTTCAATCAACTATGGTTCTGATGAACTATTCCTTCTCTTCATCATCATGAAATTAATACCTTAATGCTATGACTGCTTTATGTGGGATATGAAATTGTACAAGATTACAAGATTACAGCATCACCTGAGAACCTGGTAAGATTTTGGGTTCTAGACGTGATGCTGCTGCAAGTAAGCTTTGAAATCTCAGGCAGGAGATCCTTCATTTGTAGACAGGAATTGGAATAAATGATATCTAATTTCACTCTCTGTTCTAAAATGGTGTGATCCTTATCTTTTTTAAACATTCATCTGGAAACACTGATTACTGGATAATTTAGTTCAAACAACTGAATTTGACCTCAGAACTAATTTGTTTTGAAGGCTGATTTTCCAAAACATTGTATGAACTCTCATTTATTTCTTTTACTTCAAAAAAACCTAAAACAATAATCATTTGAAATTCTACTCCTTGAGATAAGCCATAAGATATTAACCTACAAAAAAGTAAATTGAGTGGAACATCGTGTAAATAACAATGGAGAATCACTGCATTAAAATGTAATTGAGTAATTTCTTAGCTTACAAAAACCTATAACCAAATATCAACTCACAAAGTGTTCTCTTTCAGTTTTGAGTCCTTCTAAAGATTCAAACTAGCATATTCTGCCACATCAATTTACTCTGTTTGTAGTAGAGCAACCTTACTGAACTTTGACCAATCTATAGCTCCAAACCATCTGCTTCCAAAGGAAAATGATGCTTTCTTCAATGAAAGACATAAAAACACCAAATATAAGCCTAATTGCCCAGCTGGCTGAGTTTAGAAGAAAACGCTGCAAAGCTGATTGGTGAATTGATTTTGCCATTTGCTGTGGTTTTCTGCAAGCATCTAATCAATTGGATAGTTTGTGCTGACCCATTTTTGGGTTATTGTGTTCTCTCTGTAATATTTATCTTCAATACAATTTTAGCCTTATGTATTTTTATACATTTGTAAAATGAAAGCACTCTCTCCTTATGCTGATTCTAGAGCTTTTTATATGCCAGGTACATATAATGTAGAGGCACATATAATTTAAAAAATTAATCTAGTGTTCAGCATAATAAAATGTTTCTCTATCAAGTATAGTTAGTATAGAAAATGGCTAATGCAATTAAGCAGAGGGATAAAATTTTTAGATCCAGTAGTATAAACACTACATTGATTATAAATTTTAGACTTTTTTCCCTTATATATTTGTCTCATAAATTCATAGATTCGAGAATTTGGAAGTAACCTTAAATGTCCTCTATTCCAAAAGGCATCTGATGTTTGAATTCCCTCTGCAACATCTCCACCATGTGGTTATCTGGCCTAAGTCACCACCAGTGAACAGGAAACACAATACGTCCTGTGGAAATCAATTTTATCTTTGTTTAGTCCTAACCACTGCATAGTTCCTCTTTATGTTAAATTCAAACTAATGTATTTGAAACTATTAACAATTGGTTTTAATTCTGAACCATTAGTGTCTAATACACTGGGCCTAAATAACTCATTAATGCTCTCTTACCATTAATAATCTTCTAATATCCCAAGAGAGATATCATTCGAATCCCTGTACATTTCTGGCAGATCTCCTCTGAACATTCTATAATATGTTCATACTCCTATTGAAATGTGGAGTTTGAAGCTACACATTATGCACTCAGTAGTGACTGATGACCAGAGTAAAGGCAAATTATTACTTCATTTGACAACACTCTTGACATGAAACTTCCATTAATGCAACCGAAACAGACATTGATATAAACTGCATACTACTGAACTGTTGTCTATAACCCTAAATTGCTTAAAAGATATATCCCTTTTCTGTAATTATGCAATTTGCCTTTGGCTTTCTATACCTACTGGAGTACATTTGAGTTTGCTTATATTAAGTATGAGCTATCTGTTTTATCCTTTCACTCAAATTAAAAGCAAAATGAATTTGATTTAAATATTTTAATTTCATATTTAATATCCTTAATTCATTAGTAGCTGTGTATGAGAATAAAATATGATGATAGCAGTTTAAACAAAATAAAAGTTTATTTCTCTTTCATATGGAAAACATTAATAGGTGCATAGTCCAAAAATGCCATAGTGACTCCATTGTGCCACCAGTAGTACTCAGTTATTTTTATCTGTTTTTATTTTCTTTAAATCTGTGGTTATGTATGAGTTCAAGGAACACAAGAAAATGTACCTATTATTCTGGCTTGCAATGAGTTCAACTAACACATGGTGTTCCTGCTGAAGAAGAAAGGGAGACTACACACTAAAGAGGAAGAAAATAATACACACTGTTTCCTGGCATACATAGAATATGAACAAGAATTTTTTAAACTATTAGACAATAAATCAAATCATAACAAATTCCAAAGGATTGGGAACCATAAAAAATGATGCTTTACATTTACAAAAATTAATGCTTGAAATACATATGGCAATAAAATATACACTCCTGGTAGAAGTTTAAATTTGTTTAATAATTCTGAATGTTATTTTGTTATAGAGCATAGAAAATGATTAATGTAATTAATTTAGATTGAATATTTGTATCTTAATACTCAACAATTTCATTCCAAGTAGAATCTCTTTATTTCCCAGAACACTTGCCCTAAAATGTTTCTAATAGTATCATACTGCAAAAAAGATTCCAACAACATCAGAAAATATGAATGACTTGTTTTACATAGATAAACCTTAAAAGCACGAAGTGTCACAATAGTTTAAAGGCACAAAAAATTGTAAGGACATTTCTATAAATAAATCAAGAGTATATAAACAATTTATTATTGGTGACACACATATGAACTGCTTTCAAAAGTTAATGAAACTGAAGGTTGATGAAATTAATGAAAGAGATTCCCTTTGGGGGAAGGGAGGGAGATAAAAACCATGGGGGGCAGGTCAATGGGGAACATAGGTTTTGTAAGTGATATTCTACGTCTCAGGTTGAGTGCCCATTATATTGTTAAAACTCTATGCATACATTGCATATACTACTTTATATATAACATGCTTCATTGAAAACATGTAAAAGTCAGACAAAATATCGATACATATTTATTAAAAGAAACATATGAAACAACATGGTAAAGAAAGGTTCAAATAAAGACATAGATATATAAAGAAAATGCAAACTAACTGTAAGTAAGACTTAATTATGAGACCACATAGCATTTAATAAAGAGCCCAAGTCATCAAAGGGACACATTATGTAATAATACAAGGCACAATTTAAGAATATATGACAGTCCTAATTCTGTCTGGAACAAATAACACAGTAAATGAAGCAAAAACTATTAGAAAGGTGAGGAGAGATCTATTTCAATATTTTATGCATTTATTGATGTTCCAGAATACCTGAAACAGGACATGTAATATTTGTTATTAAAATTTGCCTTTTTTAAAGAATAGAAGAGGTTATTGTAGTGGAAAATTTATTATAACCAATGAATTCGGGGGGATATTATAAATAAAAAATTAAAAACATAATTTAAAATTCCAGAATACACCTATATATGCATATATATACCTCCACTTTTACATGTATTTCTATATATAATTATCTATGAGACATGCTAAATTTTTTGAACCATAAGTATTTTAAAAGTCAAATTATGATCATAACCTAATAAAATTAAAAGCAAATAATAAATTTCTCATATTTCTTATCAAGTTAAAGAAAATAGTGAAGTAACTAAAAAATAATTCCCGTTAGTTTACAAGTGGAAAGTGGAAATTCACAAAGATAAGAGCTAAAATTGAATAAATAGGAAAAGAGCAAAGATAAATATAACCAGTCTTTTCTAAGTATGAAAATGTTATTTAAAAGCTTTGTGAGACTAAAGAAGCAAGAAAGAGAGTGAAAATAAGTTGTTAAGGGAAATTAAAACAGATATAAACACAGATAAAAGTTAGAATAAAAATGCAACACTATATTAACAAATTTTAAATTTATAGTAACTGAATAATTTACTAATAAACTAAAAATACCAACATTTATACATAAATAATAGAAAAACACAATAGAATAAATGGAAAATTTCGTTTGAATTCTAATCGTGAGAAATATACTAGAATAACATTATTTCACCACTGAGCTCTATCTTAAATTTAAAGAATATAGTATTACAAATAGGGAAATTGTTGTGAAGTTACCTTATTTGTTTAATACACATGCATGTTATTCCAAAATAAAATAATGATAGCAAATAAATTAATATGCCTGCAAACATCATATAAACTATAAAATACTAAATTTACTTTAATGAAAACCAAGAGCTAGATCAGAAACTTTTTGGTATTGTCATCATTATTTTTGTAGTGAATACAATGAAAAATAAAATATTTGCATGATAAAGTAAAAAAATATAAACATATAAGACTTAAATATATAATAGTTGTAAATACATAGAGTAAATAAAATGTTTGAGGAAAAAATGACATTCCCTTCCTGGTGAGAACATACTGTAGTTTGAAGAAGTCTAAAATACTCTGGGGGACTAAGGAATCTTCTAGAATTCACTACTGTGACTGAATATGAAATAATACTAAAACATTTAGCTGTTCTTATAAGCGGTAAACACTTAAGATTGAAATGTAAAAATTATTCTAAAAATAATAACAACAAAAAAGATAAACTACTTTGTAAATAGTTAACAAGAACAACCTAGGTTGTATACACATAAAATTGTAGTAACTGAAAGCCATACATCCAGGTAAGACCAAATGCTGATATAGAACACATTTATGAATAAAATCTTAATGCCATAAAACAGAAATTCTCTAACTTCCAACTACACATTTAAGTTTATTTCAACTAATATTCTGACAGGATTGGCATTTTGGGATGGTGATGTTAAAAATTAAATATTATAAAATGAATTAATAACTAAGATTTTATGAAAAAGAAATAGTGAGATGCATAGAAAAAATAAATAGATGTAGCTATGAGATGAAATGTAGAGAAGGCAGTAATAGA
This sequence comes from Sapajus apella, assembly GCF_009761245.1. NCBI lineage: Eukaryota > Metazoa > Chordata > Mammalia > Primates > Cebidae > Sapajus > Sapajus apella. Next base: position 17,554,898 of record NW_022436949.1, on the reverse strand, counting down.
ACCAAATTAATATGAGAATTTAACATATATAAGTGTATTTCAATTTAGTAAAAATGTGATTTACTAAAGTTGATGCTGCCATAATTATTTGTAATTCTAGAAGCAAATAAACCTTACGCTCTATCTTACATTTTAAAACAAAATAAAATGCAATTATACTACATATATAAACTTTTGAAGGTCGAAAATTTAAACTTATAGAAGAAACTATAGTCAAATATACTGACAAGCACAGTGGACAAGAACATAACCAAGATGGCATAAAAGTATAAAAAATTAAATAGATTTATTCTTATGTAATTAAAACATGACAAAGGACATTATAAACTAAATGAATAGATGCATCATAAATTGGAAAGTAAATTCATTGCAATGAAAGTGGCAAAGTATTATTACTTACAATACATAGTAAAATACTATAAATGAAAAAAAAGAAAAGATAAAAACAAAAATGGTGAAAGGAATTGTATAAATCTACAGAAGAGCAAAACAAAGTATAAATATTATACAGAAAATGTTAAAACTCACTATTTATCAGATAAATTAACATTAAAATATAAATAAGGTACATATTTTTAGCTTCAGACCAGCAACAATAACAAAAGCTAGCAATAACACACATACCTTGAAAATATATAGAAAAGTATTGTGCTTTCTTACTTTGCCAGTAGAAATGTATATTGTGTAGACGTCTTGAAAAACAATCTGATGAAATCTATTAAAAATAAAAGAACGGTTACCCTGCACCTCCAAAAAAATCACACCTAGGAATCTTGCACACAGAACTAATCTTATATGCAAAGACATTTGAATAGGATGTTGTATTAGTTCCTTTTCACACTGCTGATAAAGACATACCTAAGACTTGGAAGAAAAAGAGATTTAATTGGACTTATAGTTCCATATGGCAGGGGAGGCATCAGAATCATGGCGGGAGGTGAATGGCACTTTTTACATGGCAGCAGCAAGAGAATAAATGAGCAAATGCAAAAGCAGAAACCCTGAAAAAAACATCAGATTTCATGAGGCTTATTTACTATCACAAGAACATTATGGGAGAAACCACTCCCCAGATTCAAATCATCTCTCATTGGATCCCTCCCACAACAAGTGGGATTTGTGGGAGTACAATTGGAAATGAGATTTTGGTGAGGATGCAGAGCCAACCCATATCATTTCACCCAGCCCCTCCAGACTTCAGGTGCTCACATTTCAAAACAAGTCATGCCTTCCCAACAGTCCCCAAAAGTCTTAACTCATTTCAGCATTAACCCAAAATGCCACAGTTTAAAGTCTTATCAGAGACAAGGCAAGTCCCTTCCACCTATGAGCCTGTAAAATAAAAAACAAGCTAGTTATTACCTAGACATAATTAGCGTACAAGTCTTGGGAAAATATAGCCTTTCTGAAAAGGAGAACTTAGCCAGAACAAAAGGGTTATAGAGCCCATGTAAGTCAGAAATCCAGTGGGACAGTCAAATTCTAAAGCTCCCAAGTGATCTTCTTTGACTCCAAGTCTCACATCCAGGTCACGCTGATGCAAGAGGTGGGTTCCCATAGTCTGGGGCAGCTCCACTCCTATGGTTCTGCAGGGTATAGCCCCTTCCTGACTGCCTTTACAGGCTGGTGTTGAGTGTCTGTGGCTTTTCCAGTTGTCAGTGGATCTACCATTCTGGGTTCTGGAGGACAGTGGCTCTCTTCTCACAACTCCACTAGGCGTTGTCCAAGTAGGGACTCTGTGTGGGGGCTCTGATCCCACATTTTCCTTCCACACTGCCCTAGCAGATGTTCTCCATGAGGGCCCCACCCCTGTAGCAAACTTTTGCCTGGACATCCAGGCATTTCCAGACATCTTTTGAAATCTAGGTGGAGGTACTCAAACCTCAATTTTTGGCTTCTGTGCAATTGCAGGCTCAACACCACGTGAAAGCTGCCAAAGTTTGGCCCTTGTACCCTCTGAAACCATGGGCCGAGCTGTATCTTGGCCCCTTTTAGCAATGGCTGGAGCAGCTGGGATGTAGGGCACAAAGTCCCTGGGCTGCACAAAGCATGGGGACCTGGGCCCTGCTCAATAAACCATTTTTTCCTCCTAGGCTTTTGAGTCCGTAATGGGAGGGGCTGCTGGGAAGTTCTCTGACACGACCTGGAGACATTTTCCCCATGGTCTTGGGGATTATCATGAAGCTCCTTGTTACTTACGCAAACTTTTGCAGCTAGCTTGAATTTCTCCTAAAAAAAAAAAAATTGGTTTTACTTTTGCAGCATTGTCGGGCTGCAGATTTTCTCAACTTTTATGCTCTATTTCCCTTTTAAAATGAAATGCTTTTAACAGCACCCAAGTCACCTTTTGAATGCTTTGCTGCTTTGAAATTTCTTCTACCACATACACTAAATCTTCTTTCTCAAGTTCAAAGTTCCACAAATTTCTATGGCAGGGGCAACTTGCCATCAATCTCTTTGCTAAAACATAAGAAGAGTCACCTTTGTTACAGCTCCTAACAAGTTTCTCATCTCCATCTGAGACAACCTCAGCCAGGAACTTATTTTCTATATCACTATCAGCATTTCTGTCAAAGCCATTCAACAAGTCTCTAGGAGCTTCCAAACTTTTCCACATGTTTATGTCTTTTTCTGAGCCCTCCAAACTGCTTCAACTTCTGCCTGTTACCCATGAGGTGATAAACTGAGAATTATGATTAATATATTCTGCTGCATTTGAGGTACAAAGCATTAAAATATATGTTGCTATATTAGAGGGTATATTAAAGGGAAAGATGACGACCAGAAGTGAGACTAGTTGCCAGTACATAGACTCATGTGTACCATAACCTGACATAGTAGCTACTCATTTAAAAAGTATTTAAATAAATGATTTTTGAATATAGCTCATTAAAGGTATTATATATTGCTGGTATTTGAGCACCATTAGAATTTATAAAACATCTTTTAAATAATATATATTATATATATGTGTGTATATATATATATATATATATTTGTGAGATATCGTGTGCATAATTATCCTTTGCTTGTCCACCAAGCAAGCAAGTAGCAGCTATGCAAGGTATAAACTTTTTCTAGAATCCTGTTCCTATGGCATTATTTATTTTCTAATAAAGAAACTATCACTGAATGCAATACAATTTAATATGTGTGTATTTTACTTTACGTCAGTGAATAGCATGCCAATGATTATACTTTCTTTCATAAGTACATCTTCCAATGTGTTTTAAAAAATGATCTACCAGTATTTGTGTTCCGTAGGCTAAGGCACATCTTCATCACCAGCTAATGTATTTGTTCTCAGTAGACAGGAGCAGAAACGACTGAGGATGTCTCCACATCTGTCTCCTCCAGGTGGCAGTTGCACTTCCTTCCCCACTGTTTTCTTCATTAAGGCTCATCTAGTCTTTTAAAAATTGGCAACTGTTTTGCAAAATTTGAACATTTTTCCCCTCCAAGGAATAGATCAGAAAATTTGTAGGACTGATTAAATTAAAAAAATAGTTATCAAGTAAGCTACATGGCCTCAAAGATATTGCTCCCTGTTGCTCAACCTGAGAGTGTAGTTTACTGACATGATCTTCAGCATCGTAAACAAATCTTCAATCCAAGAAATATTATTCCATGGGGGATTTGGATAAGTAGTTTGAAAAACATACTATGTATGTTTTTACCAAAGCACTGAAACATGAATCATCCTAGGAGGAAACATATTTCCCTCCCTGCAAAATCTTTGGAGCATGTAAAAAAGTGACTGGCATATATACAGTGAATATATATAATTGGATGCAAAAGTCCATAACATCATAATCTTTATGTTGAGAAATAAATGCCTTCTTAACTTTAAAATACTGGAGAAAATCATTTCTATGTTCATTTTTTAAAAAGATGAAAAATTATTTTCATAATCTCATTTACTCATTGAAGAAATAATTGCTGAGTTCCTTCTGCGTTTAAGGAACTGGGCTAGTTTCTGTGATGATCAAATACTACTTTTGGGAAGTTTAGATATTACTATGAGAGATTATATGTATGTAGTAATTTTAGTATGAAGTGAGCAATAAGAACCTTAAAAGAGGCCAGGTGTGGTGGTTCATGCCTGTAATCCCAGCACTTTGGGAGTCTGAAGTGGGTGAATCACTTGTGGTCAGGGGGTGGAGACCAGCCTGGCCAACACTGTGAAACCTCAGCTCTACTAAAAATACAAAATAGCTGGGGCTGTGTGGTGGTGGGCACCTGTAATGCCAGCTACTCAGGAGGTTGAGGCAGGAGACTCACTCGAACTTTCAAACCTGGGAGGCAGAGATTACAGACTGCAGTAAGCCCAGATAGCTCCACCACAATGCAGCCTGGGCGACAGATGCATTTCACCTCCAAAAAAATTAGAAAAGAAAACAAGAAAGAAGTTTAAAAGAAATGCTGACTGGAGAGTAAAGTGTGCTCAGGAGATAATTCTCATAAGCTGAAGTGACCCTGGGTAAAAGCATGTTTCCCTCCTAGAATTCACATCATTGCATAAGTTTCCCCTCGAGTGTGAGTTGGGCCTAGGTAATTGCTTCTATCCAAAAAAATAAAGTACAAGTGGTGGGATGTAAGGTCTAGATAGGGTCATAAAAGACTGACTTGACTGTTGTAGGTGCTGTTAGACTTTCTCTCTTGCGTTTACTACTAAAGCGAATGGCAGCAGTGTGAGGTGTCTTACAGAGGAAGGAGCCCATGTGGCAAAGACGGAAGGTCAGTTTCTAGCCAATAGCCAGCAGGGGGCTAAGGACTTCAGCCCCTGACAAACTGAATACTAATGATCATGTGAATGAACTTAGGAAATGGGCCTTCTCACAGTAAAGAGGGAAGAAGACTGCAATCCTGATCGATACTGTGGTCACAGCCTTGTGAGGGACTCTGCACCAGAGGTCAGTGTTGTGTCTGAATTCCTGACTCACAGAAATCATGAGATAATAAATATTTGTTGTCTTTTTTCTTTTTTTGAGACGGAGTCTTGCTCTGTTGCCCAGGCTGGAGTGCAGTGGCACAATCTTGGCTCACTGCAACCTCTGCCTCTCAGGTTCAAGCCATTCTCCTGTCTCAGCCTCCTGAGTAGCTGGGATTACAGGTGCCTGCCACCACACCTAGCTAATTTTTGTATTTTTAGTAGAGACGGAGTTTCACCATGTTGGTCAGGCTTGTCCCCAACTCCTGACCTCATGATCCGCCTGCCTCGACCTCCCGAAGTGCTGGGATTACAGGCTTGAGCTACCACGCCCAGCCAATTTTTGTTGTCTTAAACCACTATATTTTTGGGGCAATTTGTTAGCCAGCAGCAGATTACTTTTAGCCTGTCTCAGGGTAAAGGAATTGCAAATTCAAGTAACAATATTTGGGAAACTTCTATATGCTAGACAGCAGGTACGCAGTAGTGCACAGAACAGATAAAGAGCTGTGCTTGTTAACCTTCTGGTGGGCTAATAAAATATCCAACAATAATTATACAAATCATTATTTAATTTAAGTTGTGCTAAGTTCAATGAAGGAACTGTGTAATGTGCAGTGAGCATGTAAAATAAAGTTACCCAGTGTAAGCTTGGGGCTAAGTAATGACTTCGCTCAAGAAATGATATTTAATCATATGAAAAACCTGGGTAAGAGGTGAGAATGCTATATGGGAGGAAAAATAGAAAAGCCTCCTTTTAGACAGAAAAAGCATATGGAAATACCTTGGGGCTTGAAACTAGTGAGACAAAGACTTTTAAAACTTGTGGCAGGGGCCAGGCCCGGTGCCTCACGCCTGTAATCCCAGCACTTTGGGAGGCCAAGGCGGGTGGATCACGAGGTCAAGTGATTTAGACCATCCTGGTCAACATGGTGAAACCCTGTCTCTACTAAAAATACAAAAAAATTAGCCGGGCATGGTGGCACATGCCTGTAATCCCAGCTACTTGGGAGGCTGAGGCAGGAGAATCACTTGAACCCAGGAAGCGGAGGTTGCGGTGAGACGAGAATGCGCCATTGCAGTCCAGCCTAGGCGACAAGAGCGAAACTCTGTCTCAAAAAAAAAAAAATGTTGTGGCAGGGTGCGGTGGCTCACGCCTGTAATCCCAGCACCTTGAGAGGCCGAGGCAGGTGGATCACCTGAGGCCAGCAGTGGGACACCCGCCTGGCAAACCTGGTGAAACCCTGTCTCTACTAAAAATACAAAAAATAGCCAGGCATGGTGGTGGGCACTTGTAATTTCAGCTACTCGGAAGGCTGAGGCAGGAGAATCATTTGAACTTGAGAGGTGGAGGCTGCAGTGAGTCAAGATCACACCACTGCCCTCCAGCCTGGAAAGCAGAGTTGGATTTCATCTCAGAAAAAAAAAAAAAAAATAGAATTTTACATGTTGATACCGTTATGTATCAACAAGTGTTGAAATTGTTTACTAAAGGCAAAGATAAGATGTTTAAGAAATTTAAAGAATATTAAAAAATCATAGGTGATATTTTGGAGGAATTACTCTTATGGAGAAAACACAAATTTTAGGAGACCAGTTAGGAAACAGAGAGATGATGTTGATTTCATCTCAGGAGGCTATGATGATGATAGAGAATGACAGATAATACTATATAGTATAGAATGCAATCAGGCGTGTCACTAAAACTATAAAATTATAAAATATCTCGATTTTCCAAAGACAGAAACATCTACGAAATATATTTTTTTTGCTTAATCAAGCAGAAGTACTTAATGCTGAGTTGATATATATAAGAAATTTCTTCATATAATGGGAAATAATGCATGAGGCAGAAAAGTTAATAAATATTAATTCTACTTTGCTACAGATTTCACTTCTCTAGAAAAATGATTATACAAACTTATGTTGAAGGCTTTGGTTTCTGTCTAAACATTGTTTATTATAGTTATATTTATATACTCATTCTTCTATTTTAATTTCTAGCATGATTACAACAATGGACACAAATTGAAATATTAATGTTTTTCAAATCATGTGAGGAGGAGGAAAGGATGTAGTGTATAATAGCAGAGTTATTACTCTTATTTCCTCAACATTTTCTTCCAAAATTTCAAAGTTCAGTTTATCAGTGACATAAAATAGTACAACGCAAGACATATTAAAAAAGTAAAATTTGCCAGTGAGAGTTGAGGGAAAATCACCTTCAACTTCAATAGCATAGATTCCAGAATGTAATCTAGCCTAATTACTTGAAAAATAATTTTATTTTCAACGTAACCTTATATGAAGAAGTATTTCATATTAAAAAAGGTTGCATATTATTCAGTTATTTAAAAATATTGTAGTCAGATGATATGATTTCTGGACTACATCTTTGTTAAAGAGACTATGTAGGAGGATTTTTGAAATCTTATTGGACAGTTTTAAGAGTCACTGAGAGGAAAATTTAAAATAGCATACTTTATCCTGATATGGTACTTTACTTTCCGTTTTATACTCTACCCCAAATAGATAAAGAACAATTATAAATTTTCTCTAGATAGATCCTATGTTATAAAGATCAACATAGGAAAAAGTATATACTACAAAATGATGTCTTGTATGAAGGATTTTAGAAGATAATAAGCATTTATCCATCTTCAGAGGACTATGAAATTATTAACTTTCCTAATGTACAACTTTTTTTTACAATAGCAGGTTTTGTGGTTGTATCATATTTTCCTGATCCCTTTTATTATTCTAAGGGCCAGTACTAAGAAATTTGACTTCATTTTGAATTTGATACCACCTTCAACTTCAGACTCTGTGATTCTTTTAATAAAAGCATATCGTGTTTTGCCAAATGCTTGTGCTTTCCCAGGAGTCTAGTTCCCTGCCTTCATTTAATGATTATTGGGCATAATTGTTCAGGTTTCACTGATTAGCGGCTGTCACCTTGACAGCCGTTTTAACCTTATTCTGATAAAGGGCAAACACTGTCTCATCATCTTTGGGTTATTACACTTGGTTCATACTCAGTGATTATTGACTCTGTACCTCCAACCCAGATTTAAATAAAAGGCCACTTATACCATATTAGACAACCCATGCTTTAATGTTATGAAGGTCATGCTATGTCAGGAGCTGTTAAGTCATCAAACTACACGCCAAACATCTGCTCAAGGTTAGCATTAAACAGACCCCCGGAAATATATGGTAGAAATACCATAAAGCTATGTATCAAAAAATTAGAATGTACAATATTGAACAATATTGGAGATAAAACTATCTAAAAATTGTATTTGGAGGACTGTTCCAATCATCACATAGATAGGGTGCATAGAAATTTCATAAACAAACACTTACTAATCATCTACTGAACAAAAAAATACAGGATTCTAGAAACAAGAACCAAAAACAATGAATGATTTTACCCACCTTTCTGCAGCACCTAAGGAGTTTCCTTTAAACAAAAAACAAAAATAAAACACTGTAATGGGAAAATGTGTGAACACATTTTTATAAATTTGTGGTGTTGAACACCATATTTTACTGAGCACCTCAGACAAAACATTTATGCAATGTCTTCCATAGGAAAATTTAATTCTGTTACACTGCCAAAAACACTAAGGAACTCAGTCAAATAATATCTCCTTCCCAAAGCTTGGCAGGAAATTTGTGCTGTTCTTAAGGAGAATGTGCTGCTATCAAGACATCTGCCTTTGTCATTTACAGACCAGCTTACTACTGAGAATTATTTCACAGTGGAGCTCTGAAGTGAATAATAACCAATAGAGGGAACAGAAGAAAGTCCACTTGTTCCTAGGGCTGAGTTACCACTGAATCACTGTTTCCTATGTTGACTAATTAATCGATTACTATTTCCACTCATTATTGTATTGGTTTTCATTACAACATGAAGCAATGGCTATTTTGTTTCCTTTTTACGGTGAAGGAAGCTGAGGGTCATAAGATTTCAGAAATTTACCCAGGTATTAAGAGGTGAGGCCAAAATTAAACTTGGGTTTACCTGGTGACTAACAATCTAAAATTAGTGAAACTATTATTTTTATAAATCATGTATCTCATGACTTATCTTTCTTAAAAAAAAAACATTATTAACCTAACTTGTAAGAATTGAATGAAGTAAATTCTTTTAACGATGTGTTCTGAGGTACAGACTTCTGGCTCACTTTATTTACCAGAGCATTTAAAAGGCGTGGATAAACCAATCATTTTGAGCTCTATGGAAAACATATACAGGGATATTTTTGTCCTAATAGTGACAGAAATTTGAATCAATTATATATTGTTTAAATGTTTTTGTGTAAAAGTTAGACATTTGTACTTAGTATATAACTAATTATAATTATAAGGTATTATGCAAAACAAATGCTAGTCATAGCTTACTAAGATTCAGTGTGAGGGCACAATATATGATATATGTGATACCACAAACAATGGAAAAAATGAGAGCTGCTTTGTAGAAATTGTTGGGAAAACATATTTACTAACTAAAAAGAAAAAAATAATAAAACACCGAATTTCTACATTAAATTTTTAATTTTTGTTTTTATTTCAATAGTTGTGGGGGTACAGGTGATTTCTGGTTATATGAATAAGTTCTTTAGTGGTGTTTTCTGAAATTTTAGTGCATCTGTCACCCAAGCAGTTTACCTTGTACACAAATGTGATCTTTTATTCCACACCCGACTCCCAATCTTTCCCCTAAGTCTCCGAAGTCCATTATGTCATTCTTATGCCTTTGCATCCTCTACTTTACTTTTTACAAAGCTAAATGATTAAAAAGACTAAAGACTAAAATATGAAATGTCAAACTCTAAAACTAATACCAAGAAACATAAGAAACCAGTTGATATGGTTTGGCTGTTTCCTCACCTAAATCTCATTTTGAAATGTAGCTCCAATAATTCCCATGTGTCATGGGAGAAACCTGGTGGGAAGTAATTGACTTATGGGAGCAGGTCTTTTCCATGATGTTCTCATTATAGTGAATACATCTCATGAGATCTGATTTTTTTTATAAAGGAGAGTTTCCCTGTGCACATTCTCTTGTCTGCCACCATGTAAGATGTAACTTTGCTCATCCTTTGCCTTCTGCAGTGATTGTGAGGCCTCCCCAGCCATGTGGAACTGTGAGTCAATTAAACCTATATCTTTTATAAATTACCCAGTCTTCGTAATTGGTTGGATACATCTTGGATATGTCCTTATTAGCAGCATGAGAACAGACTAATGGTGCCAGAAGGAACTTGTTAAACTTGACCTGAACAGCACCATCTATAATGTGACAATGCGATGGATTTGATTACACTGAAATTAAATAATTTTGTTGAAAAAAGGACACTGTGAATAAGCATAGGATTCATGAAACAGATTGATAGATGTTATAAAGAACATATACATATTGATAGATGTTGTGTGCAACTCACAAAGAATTAACGTTCTTTGGCTCTACTTTCAAAATAGGCCCAGTACCCCACCACTTTCCACCACCTCCACTGCCAACACCAAGTTCAAGCCATTATCATCTCACCTGATGCTGCTGCCATGGTTGACCAACCTCCCTATATCCACATGTGTCCATCGACTGTCTTTTTTCAACACAGTAGCCAGAATATGTTTTTAAAATTATAAGCCAGAGCATGTCATTCCTCTACTTGACAATTGTCACTTGTGTCCAATATCACTTGGAGTAAAAAGCCATATTTCTTCTTTGACTAGATCTCCTATTACCATTGCTTTTCCTCTAGTCTTCCTCTTCCTTAAACACCTGCATCCTGTTCCCACTGTAAGTTTGGCTTGCTTCTTCCTGGAATATCTTCCTGGAAGATATTCCTTCAAATATCTTCATGAGTAATAAATATCCCTGGCTTCTCCAAGTCTTATTTAAACTCATCTTTTCAGAGTTTCATTCTAATCACCCCATTTATTCATGTAACCCATCTTCTCCTATTTTCCTTATCTTGTTCTACTTTACTTCTTTTTCTTAGTACCTATCTACTTATCACCTTTTAACACACTATTTCATTATCACATTTATCATTCACATGTTTATTGTTTCCTAGCCCCCACCATTTATCCACCCAACCTCCTGATCCACCAAATAGAATGTTAGTTTCATATTAACATAATTAGTCTCTTGTTTCCCAGTGTATTCTAAGTACGTAAAACAATGCCTACAACATGGTAAGTGCTTAATGAAAATCTAATTAAAGAATGAATCAATGGATGAACTAAAAAATAAAACTATAAGGTATTTTTGAAAACCAATGAAACAGAAAGACATAAAACTCTGTAGAAACCTGGGCATGGATGTGAACAAATGTTTAAGAGTAAATTTGAATGGTAAACAAATATAAGAAGAGATATACAAATTCACTAGAACAATACAAATTAAGGTAATTATGAAAATTATCTGTAAGAGATTAGAAAAATTTAAAAGTTGGATAATCCCATAGTTTGATGATATTCTGATAGTAGTAAACCTCTTCATGTACTATTAAGGGATATAAACTGGTATAGGCATTTTGAAATGTAATCCGGCAGTTCTTCACTAAGTAAGTTGTGTTCACCACCCATGGCTTAGTGATCTCTTGGCTTGATATTCATCCCAGAGGAAGTATATATGAAAATATTTATCAGAGTATTTTTTGAGCCAGCAGGAAATTGGAAGTGACTTAGTTATACATAACTAAAGAGGTGGATAAATAAAATATACAAATATACAACATGAAAACCTATGAATTAGTTATAAATCATGAATTAGATGTATATAAAAATAGTAGTTATAAAAATGAATGCTGAAAAATATGAAGAAAGAACATAACTAAAATGCAATTTAGTACATGCAAATTAACAACTCAGCTCTACATATTTTATAAGAGCATGCATACACTCAAGAATGTAGATCAGCCACATACTAGTGGTTTTTTTGTGGGAAAGAAGAATGGACACAAGGTTCAAAACCAAGTGTAACAGCATTTCCAACAGAACAGGCATAGAAAAGGCTTCTGGGCTTACCTACGGGGTTATTTGTGGCTTTTCTTGCTTCTATGAGTTCCCTTCTTCTTTAAGCTTTTGAAATTCTTCCAATAATTTTGGAATAAAATCTCCATGTTATACCTCTTGTATGAAATATATAGAATGGCTTCTCTTTGCCTGACTATATGCTAGCTGGTATAATATTTTATGTCATTTGCCTTTGATGACTGAGGGTTATAATTAAATCAATCTTCTAAAGCTGAGAGAAAAAGAAAAATAAAGAAAAATTGAAAAGATAGGTACATCAGATACATTTAGTAAATAGAAAATAATGTTGATTTAAAATATATTCATTAATTAGAATATATTTAAATATTTCTTCACCTAAATTTTCAGTTTGCTAAAATAAACAAATGATAACTACAGCAAACTAAAAGCTTTCTACAAGACAACAGATACAATCAACAAAATGAAAAGGTAACCTATATAATAGGAAATAATATAAAAGTATTTACAAACTGGATACCTGATAAGGGGTTGATATTTAAAATACACGAAGAACTCTTATAATTCAATAGCAGAAAAACAAATAACACAATTAAAAATGGGCAAAGAATCTGAACAGACATTTCTCCAAAGAAGACATAAAAATGGGCAACAGGGTGGAAGAGGAAGATGGCCTACTAGGAACAGCTCAGGATTGCAGCTCCCAGTGAAAGTGCAGAGGATGAGTGGACTCACCCTCCAGATGGATTTTTATTGCCCACGGACCAGGAGATTCCCAGGCAAGGATCCTCACGGGTCACCAGCGCGGCTGTTTTGGCTGGCGCAGTTGTTTCGGCCGGCACGGCTGTTTCACCCGCGTGGCTGCTTTGCCCGTGCCCTGGTGTGGCGGTTCTCTGTACAAAAGACACTGGTCTGGGTGCCCTCTTAACTGGCAATTGGAGCCCTGAGATAGCAGAGTCACTCATTCATCTGAAATAGCGAGCCAGTCCAGGAGATTCCTAGGCAAAAAAACTGCCAGGAATCTCAGCGCTGCTGTTTCAGCCAGCTCAGTGAGTTGCCACACGGGAGATCCTGGCGCCTTTTCAACAGGCAACTGGAACACTGGGAGAGATCCCGTTCAACAACAACAACAAAAAAAGACTTTGAGTCAGGGAGCCAGGTGATCAGGGTCGGCTGGTCCCATCCCCCCACCCAAAAAAAAAAAAAAAAAACATCAATTGAAAACGCTCTGGGTTGAGAGTTTCACAGCAAGCACAGCTGAATCTGGGATGGTCCAGCTCTGAGGGGGAGGGCCGTCCCCCATTACTGAGACACTCCACCACTACGAAGGCAGTCTGACCATCACTGAGGCAGCCTGCTGTTGCTGAAGCAACCCGCCATTACAGAGAGAGTCCGCTATTACAGAGGCAGGCCACCATTGCCAAGGCAGTTCTAACTACACCCATATAAGCAGGACTGCAGGGAAGATCACACGGCAGCTGGGCGAAGCCCACAGCAGCTCAGCAAAGCCTCTGCAGGCAGACAGTGACTAGGCTGCCTCCTCACTGGGCAGGGCAGCCTTGAAAGAAAAAAAAAGGCAGCAGCACAACGGAAACTCATAAATAAAGCCCTAACTCCCTGGGACAGAGCACCTGGGGAAAAAGAAAAAAAAAAAAAAGGGAGTTTATGAGTTCTGCTGCAGCAGACCTAAACGTACCTGCCCAGCAATTCTGAATGAACAACGGAGCTCACAGCTCAGGACTTGAGCTCCAATAAAGGACAGACTGTCTCCTCAAGCAGCTCTCTGGACCCCATATATCCAAAGAGTCACCTCATAAAAGAGAGAACAGGCTGACATTTGGCGGGCATCCTTCTGGGACAAATATAGCAGAAAAGGAAACTGGTAGCAACCCTTACTGTTCTGCAGCTGCTGCAGGTGATCCCCTGGCAAGCAGGGACTGGAGTGGACCTCAGCAGTCCTACAGCAGAGGGGCCAGACTGTCAGAAGGAAAGCTAAACAAAAGAAGTAACTTCAGCATCCACAAACTGGAAGTTCACTCAGAGACCCAATCTGAAACTCAGTAACTACAAAGACAACAGGTGGATAAACCCACAAAGATGGGAAGAAACCAGCACAAAAAGGATGAAAACACCCGAAACCAGAACACCTCTCCTAAAAGGGATCACAGCACCTCACCAGCAAGGGAACAAGGCAGGATGGAGAAGGAGTGTGATGAAATGACAGAATCAGACTTCAGAAGGTGGGTAATAAGAAACTACAGTGAGCTAAAAGAACATGTTCTAACCCAATGCAAAGAAACTAAGAACATTGAAAAAAGATTTGATGAAATGCTAATGAGAATGGACAACATAGAGAGGAATATAAGTGAATTGATGGAGCTGAAAAACACAACACGAGAACTTCGCAAAGCATGCACAAGCTTCAACAGTCGAATTGACCAAACAGAAGAAAGGATATCAGAGGTCGAAGATCAACTCAAGAAATAAAATTAGAAGGCAAGAATAGAGAAAAAAAGGTAAAAAGGAATGAACAAAGTCTCCAAGAAATGTGGGACTATGTGAAAAGACCTAACCTACGTATGATAGGTGTAACTGAATGTGACAAAGAGAATGAATCCAAGCTGGAAAATACTCTTCAGGATATTATCCAGGAAAACTTCCCCAACCTAGCAAGGCAAGCCAATATTCAAGTCCAGGAAATACAGAGAACACCACAAAGATATTCCTCAAGAAGAGCAACCCCAACGTACATAATCATCAGATTCACCAGGGTTGAAATGAAGGAGAAAATGCTAAGGGCAGCCAGAGAGAAAGATCGGGTTACCCACAAAGGGAAGCCCATCAGACTCACAGCAGATCTCTCAGCAGAAACCGTACAAGCCAGAAGAGAGTAGGGGCCAACATTCAACATCCTTAAAGAAAAGAACTTTCAACCCAGAATCTCCTATCCAGCCAAACTGAGCTTCATAAGTGAAGGAAAAATAAAAACCTTTGCCAACAAGCAAGTACTCAGAGATTTCATCACCACCAGACCTGCTTTAAAAGAGCTCCTGAAAGAGGCTCTACACGTATAAAGGAACAACCAGTAGCAGCCACTCCAAAAACATACCAAATGGTAAAGAGCATCAACACAATCAAGAATCTGCATCAACTAATGAACAAAACAGCCAGCTAGCATCAAAATGGCAGTATGAAATTCACACATAACAATATTAACCGTAAATGTAAATGGACTAAAAGCCCCAACCAAAAGACACAGACTGGCAAATTGGATAAAAAGCCAAAACCCATCAGTGTGCTATATCCAGGAAACGCATCTCACATGCAAGAATACACAAAGGCTCAAAATAAAGGGATGGAGGAAGATTTACCAAGCAAATGGACAGCAAAAAACAGCAAGAGTTGCAATTCTCATCTCTGATAAAATAGACTTTAAAGCAACAGATATCAAAAGAGACAAAGAAGGACATTACATCATGGTAAAAGGATCAATGCAACAAGAAGAGCTAACGATCCTAAATATATATGCACCCAATACAGGAGCACCCAGATACATAAGGCAAGTTCTTAATGACTTACAAAGAGACTTAGACTCCCACACAATAATAGTGGGAGACTTTAACACCCCATTGTCAATATTAGACAGATCAACCAGACAGAAAATTAACAAGGATATCCAGGACCTGAATTCAGACCTGGAACAAGCAAACCTAATAGAAATTTACAGAACTCTCCACCCCAAATCCACAGAATATACATGCTTCTCAGCACCACATCACACCTACTCTAAAATTGACCACATAATTGGAAATAAATCACTCCTCAGCAAATGCAAAAGAACGGAAATCATAACAAACAGTCTCTCAGACCACAGTGCAATCGAGTTAGAACTCAGAATGCAGAAACTAACTCAGAACTGCACAGCTTCATGGAAACTGAACAACTGGCTCTTGAATGTTGACTGGATAAACAACGAAATGAAGACAGAAATAAAGATGTTCTTCGAAACCAATGAGAACAAAGACACAACATACCAGAATTTCTGGGACACATTTAAAGCAGTCTCTAGAGGAAAATATATAGCAATAAGTGCCCACATGAGAAGCAAAGAAAGATCTAAAATTGAAACCTTAGCATCAAAATTGAAAGAGCTAGAGGAGCAAGATAAAAAAAAATCAAAACCTAGCAGAAGAAAAGAAATAACTAAGATCAGAGCAGAACTGAAGGAGACAGAGATACAAAAAAACCCTTCAAAGAATCAATAAACCCAAGAGCTGGTTTTTCGAAAAGATCAACAAAATAGACCACTAGCCAGATTAATAAAAAAGAAAAGAGAGAATAACCAAATTGATGCAATAAAAAACAATAAAGGGGATATCACCAGAGATTCCACAGAAATTCAAACCATCATCAGAGATTATTACAAACAACTCTATGCACATAAACTAGTAAACCTGGAAGAAATGGATACATTCCTGGACACTTGCCTCCTCCCACGCCTAAAGCAGGAAGAGGCTGAAACCCTGAATAGACCAATAACAAGGTCTAAAGTTGAGGCAGCAATTAAGAGCCTACCACCCAAAAAATGCCCAGGTCCAGATGGGTTCACAGCTGAATTCTACCTGACATACAAAGAGGAGCTTGTACCGTTCCTTCTGAAACTATTCCAAATAATCCAAAAAGAGGGAATCCTTCCCAAATCATTTGATGAAACAAACATCATCCTGATACCAAAACCTGGCAGAGACTCAACAAGAAAAGAAAACTTCAGGTCAATATCCATGATGAACATAGATGCAAAAATCTTCAATAAAATACTGGTAAGCTGATTGCAACAGCACATCATAAACCTTATCCACCATGATCAAGTAGGCTTCATCCCAGGGATGCAAGGCTGCTTCAACATATGCAAGTCTATAACGTAATTCACCACATAAACAGAACTGAAGACAAAAACCACATGATTATCTCAATTGATACAGAGAAGGCCTTTGACATATTCAACAGCCCTTTATGTTAAAAATCCTCAATAAAATAGGTATTGACGGAACGTATCTCAAAATAATAAAAGCTATTTATGACAAACCAACAGCCAATATCATAATGAATGGGCAAAAACTGGAAGCATTCCCTTTGAAATCTGGCACTAGACAATGATGCCCTCTCTCACCACTCCTATTCAATAAAATACTGGAAGTTCTAGCCAGAGCAATCAGGCAAGAAAAAGAAATAAAGGGTATTCAAATCGGAAAGGAGGAAGTCAAATTGTCTCTATTTGCAGACAACATGATTGCATATCGAGAAGACCCCATCGTCTCAGCCCAAAATCTCCTGAAACTGATAAGCAACTTCAGCAAAGTCTCAGGATACATAATCAATGTGCAAAAATCACATGCATTCCTATACACAAATAACAGACTTAAAGACAGCCAAATCAAGAATGAACTGCCATTCACAATTGCTACAAAGAGAATAAAATACCTAGGAATACAACTAACAAGGATTGTAAAGGACCTCTTCAAGGAGAACTACAAGCCACTGCTCAATGAAATAAGAGAGGACACAAATAGATGGAGAAACATTCCATGTTCATGGTTAGGAAGAATCACTATCATGAAAATGGCCATACTGCCCAAAGTAATTTACAGATTCAACGCTATTCCCATCAAGCTACCAATGACCTTCTTCACAGAACTGGAAAAAACCACCTTAAACTTCATATGGAACCAAAGAGAGGCCGCATAGCCAAGTCAATTCTAAGCAAAAAGAACAAAGTGGGAGGCACCACACTACTGGACTTCAAACTATACTACAAGGCTACAGTAATCAAAACAGCATGGTACAGGTACCAAAACAGAGATATAGACCAATGGAACAGAACAGAGGCCTTGGAGGCAACACAACATATCTACAACCATCCAATCTTTGACAAACCTGACAAAAACAAGCAATGGGGAAAGAAATCCCTGTTTAATAAATGGTGTTGCAAAAACTGGCTAGCCATATGCAGGAAGCAGAAACTGGACTCCTTCCTGACGCCTTACACTAAAATTAACTCCAGATGGATTAAAGTCTTAAACATAAGACCTAACACCATAAAAACCCTAGAAGAAAAGCTAGGCAAAACCATTCAGGACATAGGCGTAGGCAAGGACTTCATGACCAAAACACCAAAAGCATTGGCAACAAAAGCCAAAATAGACAAACGGGACCTAATCAAATTCCACAGCTTCTGCACAGCAAAAGAAACAGTCATTAGAGTGAATCGGCAACCAACAGAATCGGAAAAAATTTTTGCAGTCTACCCATCTGACAAAGGGCTGATATCTAGAATTTACAAAGAACTAAAACAGATGTACAAGAAAAAAACAAACAAGCCCATTCAAAAGTGGGCAAAGGATATGAACAGACACTTTACAAAAGAAGACATACATGAGGCCAACAAACATATGAAAAAATGCTCATCATCACTGGTCATTAGAGAATTGCAAATCAAAACTACCTTGAGATACCATCTCACGCCAGTTAGAATGGCGATCATTAAAAAATCTGGAGACAACAGGTGCTGGAGAGGATGTGGAGAAATAGGAACACTTTTACACTGTTGGTGGCAGGGTAAATTAGTTCAACCATTGTGGAAGACAGTGTGATGATTCCTTAAGGACCTAGAAATAGAAATTCCATTTGACCCAGCAATCCCATTACTGGGTATATATCCAAAGGATTATAAATCGTTCTACTATAAGGACACATGCACACGACTGTTCATTGCAGCACTGTTTACAATAGCAAAGACCTGGAACCAACCCAAATGCCCATCGATGATAGACTGGACAGAGAAAATGTGGTACCTATACACCATGGAATATTATGCAGCCATCAAAAATGATGAGTTTGTGTCCTTTGTAGGGACATGGATGAACCTGGAAACCATCATTCTCAGCAAACTGACTCAAGCGCAGAAAATCAAACACTGCATGTTCTCACTCATAGGCGGGTGTTGAACAATGAGAATACATGGACACAGGGAGGGGAGCACTACACACTGGGGTCTGTTGGGGGGAAATGGGGGAGGGACAGGGGGTGGGGAGGTGGGGAGAGATAGCATGGGGAGAAATACCAGATATTGGTGAAGGGGAGGAAGGCAGCAAATCACACTGCCATGCGTGTACCTATGCAACAATCTTGCATGTTCTTCACAGGTACCCCAAAACCTAAAATGCAATGAAAGAAAGAGAAAAACATATTGGCAACAGGCATACAAAAAGGTCCTTAACATCACTAATTATCAGAGAAATGAAAATTAAAACCACTAAATCCCCTAAGACCAGTAAGGATGGCTATAAAAAGTAAAACAAAAACAAAAAACAGAAAACAAATATTGGTAAGGCTATTGAAAGAAGGCGACCCTTGGATGCTTTTGGTGAGAATGTGATTGGTATAGTCATTGTGAAAAAAATATGTGGAGTTTTGTAAAGAAATTTTAAAATAAAAATACCATACGACCAGCTATCCTTTTTCTGGGTATATGCCCAAAGGAGATGCAATCACCACCTTGTAAAAATATCTACACTTCCATGTTTCTTGCATCAGTATTCACAACCCCCAAGATATGGAAGAAAACTAAATACCTACTGATAGATGAA
Source organism: Sapajus apella (assembly GCF_009761245.1). Taxonomy (NCBI): domain Eukaryota; kingdom Metazoa; phylum Chordata; class Mammalia; order Primates; family Cebidae; genus Sapajus; species Sapajus apella. The sequence continues at coordinate 17,535,311 of NW_022436949.1, read as the reverse complement.
TGGATAAAGAACATGCAGTATATCTCCACAATGAAATATTATTTCTCCTTAAAACAAGGAGATCCTGTGATTTGCCACAACATGAGTGTACCTGTAGTACATTACATTAAGTAAAATAAGCCCCACACATAAAGAAAACTATTGCATTATCTCAGTTATATGTGAAATATATATATATGAATTCAAATATACAGAGGTACAGAATGAAACAGTGATTACCATGGCTGGAGGTGGGAGAAAAGGAAATAAGGAGACGTAAGTCACTGGATACAAAATAGCAAACACATAAAATGAACAAGTTTAGCGATCTAATTTACAAGAGGACTAAAGTTGGTGAAGTTCCATTGGATTAGAGATTTTTGTTAAATTAGATTTTAGCTGCTTTTGTCACAGAAAAAGTAACTATGTGAGATGATATGTTAATCTGCTTCACTATGGTAACCATTTTGCTGTCTATATGTATTCCATAATGTCATATTATAAACCTCAAATATGCACAATAAAATTTATTTTTAAGAGATTTGGATTTGTCAATAGTTTATTATGACTATCTATCATCTGGAGTGAAAGAGAAAGGTATATATAGATCAGGGAAATGACTGTGGAATATTGTAACAAGAGTGGAAGAAGGTAGGCTGCCCCCAGGAAGGGAGTATAGTTTGGGGTGAATCAGTTCCTTTATCTGAGGGAATTTCCTGGAAAGTGTATCAGCTGTCAGGTCTCAGCAGCCAACACTCCTGGCAGATGGAGAATGAATAACTTAGTCCTGAAGAAGGAGTCTGAGCAGCACTACATGGTGGCCACTATGATGCCAAATTTCTGTCACACAATCCATTACACCAACCCATATTTCCTCCCTGACCATGTGTGCCAATGCTCAGAATGGGTATGCAGCTAGAATAAAAACTGGAAGAGCAAGCTTTCATCCTTCTTTCTTCCTTCCTTTTTCTCCTTAACCATATTTTTTAAAAAAATAATTAAGGAATTGTGTTTCTTATTGGCAGCACTTAAGAAGTTTAGAACCATACTCCAATCTTTAATTCTCTTGTTCATCTCTTATTTGATGCAATTTTATTATATTTTTAATATGTATTTAGTAGTTAAAAAGTAAAACTTCATTTTACCTTTAAGTTCGAAGAACGTCTTATTCAGCTAAATATCTTTCCAGTTTTCTGTATCTAAATATGTATCTTGATATCAAAATAAAATAAATGCCATATGATGACAGCCTCATGACAGAATTCCAAGAGCTTCCAAGAGGAAGTAAAATGCTAGCTACAAAGTATCAAAAAGATACTTTGTGAAAAATTCTTCACATCTAGTTTGTCTTGCAAGCAAAGAGGAGAGAGCTATTTTTCAGAAGGCAATTTGTCAGCAGGGAAGCCAAAACATTTCCATCTCTTTTCGATAAACATGAATTATATTCTTCAATGGAATTTTTAAACTCATTAAAAAAGTAAACTCTTCTTATAGGAGAATTATAAAATAAGCATTCAAACTTCAGTTACACTAATACTGACAGCCTACTCCCTATATCAAAGTATTTGAAATGCATGTTAATATCTCTCGACTTTTGAGGTATTTCATGTACGTAGTAGTATAAAGATTTAATATTTTGGAGTGAGGTTGTCCTACGTTCAATCTTAACTGGATAATGTTGAGTAAATTACTAAATCTTTTCAATTCTTAGTTTTCTCCTCTGTAAAATCAGGGTACGCATGACAATCAGTGGCGTGGAAAGAAATAGATTCATCAAGGCAATGATTTGTTTGTAATCTAAGAAAAAGGAATGTAAGTATCTGGAACAAATACATAAATTTATTAAATAAATATAGGATTAATCAACAGCCATTTAGAATTAGGTGGTGATCAAGCCTTCTGTGTTTACAACTGCTAATCTTTGAAATCCCTGGTTTGCAAAGCAGCTACCTGGAGGGTACATGAATCAGAGACATCAGTGCCTTGTGACTTTGTCATTCCATGACTGTTTTGGACCACAGTGATTCTTACCAAGGATCAACCACAAGGACAAAAAAAGAACCCCGATTCCCATAAAATTAATTTTTCTTACAGTAAAAGAACTAAGTGTCCATGGACATAGATCTGGACACATAAGGGTCTATCCACTACTGAAAATTCTCCCAGAGCTTGGTGCCTAGGCTGAACTCTGTGGAGCAATAGGCACCCACTAGAATATTCATTGAAAAGAGTGGGGAGAAATGCCAGATATAGGTGAAGGAGAGGAAGGCAGCAAATCACGCTGCCATATGTGTACCTATGCAAAAAAAGAAAAAAAAAGAAAAAGAAAAAAAGAAAAAGAAAAGAGGCCTGAGGACAGATTTTCCTGGATTGAGCTTGGATTTGAGAAAGTGTCCATCTTCAAAGTCAAACAGTGGCTCATTCAGGAGCTAGGTATATGATGTCATCACAGATCGGACAATATCATTGAGTGGTCAGTTAAGAACCACCTTTATTTTCTTTCCCTCTTTCTTTCCCTTTCTTTCTTTCTTTCTTTCTTTCTTTCTTTCTTTCTTTCTTTCTTTCTTTCTTTCTTTCTTTCTTTCTTTCTTTCTTTCTTTCTTTCTTTCTTTCTTTCTTCTTCTTCCTTTCTTTCTTTTTCTTTTTTCTTTCTTTTCATTGTAATAATGTGTGGCACAGAAAAAGCAATGAAAGTAGTACATTTGTTCATTATCACTAGAAAAATAAACTGTTGCAGCTATATTTACTCTCCAGAATTATAGAACATGTCATACAATCCATCACTGTTTCTGTTATATGGTTCAATAATTGCCCAAATGCTAGATAACTTCATGTTATGTGTGTGTGTGTATATCTACATAGATAGATATGAATGTGAATATATCATCCATATAATTTCCCCAAATAATCATTTCCTAAACTTTGTTTTAGGATGTTCACCACTGATGTCATGAATAAAGAATTACCTGTAGTCAGTAAAATATTCTATAATTTTAAGAAAATCTCTTTTTATTTATTTATTATTTATTTATGTATTTATTTATTTTTAAGGCTGGTCAAATGAGGCAGTGGGAGAAAATCTAACAGTTTGTATTTACATTGCGCCACAGTATTTTGGTGGGCAAGAGCAGGAGTTGCAAGGGAAAGGAAGTTTAAAAGCATGGTTCCTGACATTCCAAGGAGATTGTATCAGTACTGTTATACCTGATATTAATACATTGGCTTTTTTTTCCCATTTATTTATTTTATTGCATTTTAGGTTTTGGGGTACATGTGAAGAACATGCAAAATTGTTGCATATGTACACACATGGCAGTGTGATTTGCTGCCTTCCTCCCCATCACCTACATCTGGCATTTCTCCCCTTGCTATCTCTCCCCAGCTCCCCACCCCCCACCGTCCCTCCCCTATTTCCCCCCAACTGACCCCAGTGTGTAGTGCTCCCCTCCCTGTGTCCATCATTCTCAGCAAACTGACAGAAGAGCAGAAGATCAAACACCGCATGTTCTCACTCATAGGCGGGTGTTGAACAATGAGAACACATGGACATTGGCTGTTTTTGAAGCAATTTTAAACTTACATTGTCATTGTTCACTGAGCTGGAGGTCTTGACATTATGCACATTAATTGATCTAAAAAGGTAAAGCTCATTGTGAACTAGAGTAGTTGAAGAAACTAAGAAAGAGATAGAACTTGAACTGGGTTTATGAGGGATGAGTAGAATTAAGTATGAGAAAAATAAAAGTGAAGAAATAACTCTAGAAAGAAAAGCATACTCAAAGTCATGGGGTTATAATTTTGTACGTATTGCTTAAGATCTCTGTTATAGGTTGATTTCCACTGGGAGCAGACTCCAAGAATGAGACTGGAGCACAGGACATTTGTTAGGGAATGCCCTTGGAATCAACACTTGCCGAAGGGCAAGGAAGGAAGTAGGAATTGGCAGGGAAGGAATTTCAGCTTATGCATTCCAAATGATTAATCCAGCCAAACATCTATGGTACCTGAACAGTCAGATCTGTCCCAAGTTGGGGAAAAGTGGGTAATATTTTATACACCTATTATGCTCAATCATTTGATGTCATTGGACTATGAAAGAAGATATGACTTGAGACAAGAAATATTTGTTCATCTAAGATGGTCTCCAAGGTAGGCTGCTATCTGAGAGCCACTTTATTTTTTTAGTGGCTTCATTCATGTGCAATTTACTACTTTAACCATTGAGTTCAGTGACTTTTGTTCACAGAGTTGTGCAATAATCACCACTGCCTAATTTTAGACTACCTCATCAGCCCCCAACAAAACCCCATAACCATTAGAAATCACTCCCCATTTTTTTCTTCCTACCCCAGCTTCTGGCAATCACTGATCTACTTTCTGTATATTCATTTGCCTAATCTGGATTTTTTCATATTAATTGAATCATACAGTACAAGATTTTTTAACTGAATTCTTTTCACTCATTTTGAGATCCAGCCACATGGTATTATAAATCCATATTTTATTGCTGTTCATGGCTGAATAATATTCCATTATAGAAACATACTACATTTTGTTTGTCCATACTTCACTTGCTGGCTATATAGCTTGTTTTTACTTTTTAGTTAGTATTGACAATGCTGCTAAGAACATTTATGTAAGACTTTTGCATGGACATATGCTTTTATTTGTCTTTGATATATACCCATAAGTGGAATTGCTAGATCACGTGAAAATTCTGTGTTTACCATCTTAAGGAACTACAAAACTGTTTTCCAAATTGACCGCACCATTTTTTTATTCCTCCTGCAATAAAGGAGGCCTCAGTCTTATTTGAATAAAATTTTGTGAAATTTCCTTCTAATATAAAGATGACTTACATACAATATTGTAATTTTAAGGCACTTAACCACATAATGTAACTAGTAATAGTATATATTGTGTACGCAGGGCAAAAAATTAAAAATTAGTGAAAATGTGTCAGCAAGATATGATACTGGTGATTATTTTATCACAGAAAATTAGTAAATACTTTGAAAATTGATTTTCAAGTGAACATATGACATTAAAAAGTTACCAGAAAATTATACTGATGTAAATGCACCATTTTATAAAGATAAACTTGAAACAAAGTGGAAGCTGAATCCAATCCACCTTTAAAACAATTGAGAAGGTTTTTGTGTTTTTTGTTTTGTTTTCTCTCTGTAAGTAATTATAATAGTTCTTTCACAAGAACTATGTAGTGAGGTCTAACCAATGATGTATTTTTATACTTTCCTGGCAAATGAAACAGACGCGCAACATGGCTGACACATGAAAAGCAGGTTACCTGGGATTTTGAATACAGGCGTCAAGTCATTCCACACCCTGTTCCAAACAGTGATATCGCCTGGCCTTTTCTGCAAGCTGACCATATTGTGCTTTGATTGCCAGATCACCGAGTCTTATAAAACTCAATAGAAAGAGACATCTGTAACAAAGACAACATTCTAAGATACAAAACTGCAGGGAAAAAGGTAAAAAAGAAGGGACTTGAATAAGATGAGGTAAAATAATTAAGATGCCAAAGAGCAGACAGAAAAGGTCAGCCATACTGAAGTTAACTGAAGCAGCAGTCACCATAAAGAAAAAGCCTTTCATAGGTTTGAGTCAGCAATTCTGAAATAGCAAACTTGGCATTGAAGTGTCAATACTACATATATGTGCCAAATATGGAAAGGATTTTTCTTCTTCTCATTCATGGCATTGTAACATTCTGAATTGTCATTTGAGAAAACACAGTCTTTTAATCTTTATAAAAGAGAATGGTTATGAAGTTCTAGTTACTTGATGATGAATATTTGGTGACGATAGGGCTTGTTTTTACTTATTAAAGCTCTTTAAAATTAAATTGTTTTTCAATTATAAGTATTTTTTTTTAGATAGAGCTTGTCGGCTTGCTTTTGGAATAACTTTGCTTGATTAAACTGGAAAGTATTTCCTGAAAAATATCAGAAAAATTTAATAACTAGAGTTATAATAAATATTGGATGAATTTTAGACAGTGTGATCAAATCAAGAGCACCAATTTCATTTAAAAAATATCATATCACATTCTTATCTCCCTTACAGTAAGCTAAGTCATTATGTTCAGAATGTTCACATGAAAATACATAGCTCTACATCTGTAAATTTTGTTGGCCATGATTTAGATACTCTTTTTCATTAGCATTGTTGGAAGTACATTGTGTTTAAATGACTTAATGGGCCTGCACCAAGATTCGGTATTTACCCACATTGTAAGCTGGTACTCTTTTTGGTCTATGGGCAAGATTATTACATGCCATTCTTTTTTTCTTTTTCTGATTGGTCATGCTCCTCTTCTCTAATTTATATGCAGAGACAATGCCATTTCTTCATTTACCTCTGTACACTCCTGCTCTCAGACTTTTCATCTGTAGTGAAGCATATTTTAAAAAATAACTTTCCTCCTGTTTTAATTTAATACCAATATTACTGATAAGAATAGCTATTGTTTTCAGCACTGAAAACATCCCAGGTATAAGCCAAAAAACATACATACATTATTCTTCACAAAACTCCAGCTGACAAATACAAAAAGACCAGAGAAGCTGGTTTTCTTGAAAAATAATACAGATCCCATAAGATATGAGGGGAACATTTGTATGTGAATCCATTTTATGTGAGACAACTTATTTCTTTCTTCTTATATTATCCTGATTCAATCAAAGCAGCCGATTTCACACAAATAAGAAGATAAACATTCAGGCAGCCCTCCTTAATATTTCCTCAAACTAGAATATAAATGGAGGCAGTAGACTAAGTGACTAAAAGTTTTTAAGATTATAAGTCAAATTATAAATTCATAAATCAGGAATGTGTTTGACGATCCTATATTCATCTTCCACATCTTCTCCATCTTTCCCTTCTTGTGGTAATCCCCCACCATGAATAGCCACCTCTCGATGCACAGGGACTCCCTGACTTCAGTTTGATCTCCATCATTCCCTTCTTGTAAGCAATGACCCTTTGGCCCTTCTTGTGGTTTAAGGGTGTTAGCATAGTTAGCCCTTGGCTGCAAAGACATGTGAGAACAACCTGTATCTTCCCTGACTATAGGCTTGGAGACATTTGACATGAAGTTTTGGAGTTCTCCATGCTTGGGTGCTTGGAGTGATACAGACTGGATTGTGTTACAACGGAATGGATACAACCCTTTGGCTCTTGTAAACTCCTCCTCCTATAGGTAGTGGCATAGTTTGAGGAACGGCAGAGCAGGGTCCTTGAATAAATGGACTCCAGAAAGTGTCACCTCTTCCTTGGATCCTAGGGCTGTATAGGAAATCACCCAATTCTGGGACATGTTTTTAGAAATAATTCCACCTTTCTAAGGGCCCCTAAAATCCCTTAATTCAATCCATTCCTGTTCTAATCCAAACAAGGCATTCATAAGGATTTTCACCTTCAATAAATAACAAAAAACATTCATTCTGTAACTGATGTATTTTATTTATTTTTTATTTCTTGGAAAAACAATGAAACAGAAGTTATGGAAAAGTTTTCACCATACTGAAGGAAGTTTGAGAAAGCTAAATTATGCACCTAATTGAGGTGGCTATCAGTGATATTAGAATTTTAAGAAGACGCAGCAAAACTTGGTTTATTTTCTAATTCTCTTTATGGCTAAAAAATATGTGTATAAAAAACCTAAAACAAAACCAATACAAACAAACTTTCATGATTCCTTGAGTTTTAGAGTAAGCTGAAATCAATGGAAGACAGATGAGTGATAAGTTCTTAAAACAAGATGCTAATATTACATTCTCCTCAGGTATAGAAGGTGAGAGCCAGGCACACCTAACACATATGTCAACAGTGAAGCAATTCAGATTTCTCTATCCCTACAGCAGTTCTGAGACAATGATATATGAAAATGTATTGACTTGAAAGAAGAAATTAATTAAAAATGAGAAATTCATAAACGTGGAGGTTGAAGAATTCTCCAGGGTCACTGACTTCTTGCAAAATAAACTTTCTGTGGGTTCTCTTTCTGAGTGATACTCCCTCTCTGCCAACTAAGTGTGACTGAAATGAATGTCCCAGACAGGTTTGTGGCTTGAATTTTTTCACTACCTGTTCAGGTAATCAGTCAGCAAACAATGTGAACGCCATTGCCTATGTCAATTAAATTGGGTCAAAAGTGTAACAGCAGTGGAAAAAAAAAAAGATCAGACAGTTACAGGCAAAAGCCCAAGACACTAGAGCACCTTATGTTATGAGCAAACAATTCACTACACAATTTCTAAAGAGAGTAAGCTCACAAACTGTTAAATACTGTTTTCCTTTGGGTAAAATTTTAATTAAAAAAGCAGCATGGATGCAGATTTCAGATTGTCACTATTCAAATAGCTTAGAAAGCTTTTTGAATTTTAAAAACTCATAGTATATAATTTAAAAATATTTTTGCAAGTATTTAAATATGATTTTTATTAAAGTTTGTAAGATCACAGTAAAACAATGGAAACCCAGGTTAAGGTTAATCTTTCCATGATACTGTGAGGAATTTTAGAGGTTTTACCTCCTTAGGTTTTGGTGAAACTAATCATTTCCAGAGAAGATTAAGGATAATAAGATAATTTCAGAATTGCTTTAAAATAACCTGTTCAAATGTCTTGTTCTTTTTGGATAGCAATTGTAGAGTAAAAAAATCAATTATAAGAAATCAAATAGTTTCAAGTAGATCTTAAGAATTAGCTAAATATATAACTGATATTAGGAAAAGCAAACAAAAACTAAAAGCAAAACAAGGTATGCAAAATTGGCTAATCGAAGTGCTTTCTTTTTTGCAGAGATTATATACTACCGCATTATTCATTTTAAAAAAGGCGAGTTAGAAATTGACTCTTGTTCAGTGATAAACTTCTAGAGTTTTTTTTAAAAAGAAACTTCATAACTACTTAGATTTCACTTACATAATTCTACTTTGTTTTAATTTTACATAATTTATGTTAGACTTCTATATTGTTTCTGTAAATAAACCATATACTTGTTGATAAACATAAGCTTTATTTTTCTATTTCAAGAATTTTTACTCTTATGCCCAGAGCAAAATTTATCATTTCAAAAAATGTGGTAACTAAGTATTGAATTCAGTGTATATATTATAGAGCTTTCCTGGTTATTCCTTTGATATTGTTGCTAACAAAAGCATTTTCCACAATGGAAAGTGTAGGTAGTCAAAAATTTATTTATATGAATTATACACATACATAAAGTAGGCATACAGATTTATGTTTTGTGTGACCCTTTTAACTCTCTGTACTTGCTGTTAAGTTGTATATTTTTCCATGGGAGCACGTAACTCATGAGAAAATAAGTAACATTGAAAACTCAGTTAAGTCTCAAAAATAGGCATTAGTTCTCAGACATGACTCTCCTTTTGGGAAATCAAAGATTTTATTGCTGGATAAATTAATGTTTCAAATGTATGAATACAGATGCTGTTTGCAAATTTGTCACAATCTGTCTCCCAGCAGAAGAATTTATACTGTATACAGTAATAGAAAACAGAAAACTGCATATTTCACTAAATCGCAGCTGTGTGTGGAAGATTTATGTGATTATTTTTTGTCAGTGAAACATGTAGTGAAATACTCATGTATTTCACTAGAGTATTGTAAATGGGCTGAATATATTTATTTTTAAACTTATTCTACATTTATTTCACAAAATATATAATGCACTTATTGCATTGAAAAGAACCATATTAAATCTGTTCAGGGTAATTTTTTTATTTCAAAAGCCAGTTTATATTTTAAATATTGAACAGGATTCTAACATTCAACTTTAGGAGAGTAACACATATGCTTTTCCATCCTAACGTTTTCTTAGACCTTGAAACTGTGCCAACATCACAAAAATTCAATTGTAAATATATACAATCAGCCATGAACTTTATTATTATTGGCAACTAAACTTAAGCATTATGGGCCCACGGCATGCATTACATAGAGAGAGAATTATCTAATTGATCATGTCATTGTGTGTAGACGTATGTGCTTATGTGAAACTTTCACACAATAATTTTGTATAAATTGCTTACATCTTGTGTTATTAATGTATGTAAAAAGCTTAATATTATAAAGTATGTCTCATGGTGTTGGGACAATTTAAAAAATCTTCCTTTTGTTCATATTCTGAGCTGGAGAGAGGAATGGTCTTTTTCCAAAGAAGTTTGGAAAACAGGCTTCTACCAGTTTCTCATAACACTAAACTATATGTAAAACACCAACCTTATGATGCTGTAATACCCTAGAGTTAGAGAATACAAAGTAATTTCTAGACTTATTTTATTTTTTTATTGTACTTTAAATTCTGGGGTACATGTGCAGATCATGCAAGATTGTTGCATAGGTACATTCATGGCAAGGTGGTTTGCTGCTACCATCCCCCTCATCACCTGTACTTGACATTTCTTCCCACGTTATCCCTTTCTCATCCTCTCTCTCACTATCCCTCCCATAGCCCCCCTCCAACGGACCCCAGTGTGTGATGCTCCCCCTTTGTGTCCAAGTGTTCTTATTATTCAATACCCGCCTATGAGTGAGAATATGTGGTGTTTGCTTTTCTGTTCTCATGTCAGTTTGCCGAGAATAATGATTTCCAGATTCATACATGTCCCTGAAAAGGACACGAACTCATTGTTTTTTATGGCTGCATAATATTCCATGGTGTATATGTGCCACATTTTCTTTGTCCAGTCTATCATTGATGGGCATTTGGGTTGGAATAGAAATTCCATTTGACCCAGAAATCCCATTACTGGGTACATGCCCAAAGGACTATAAATCATTCTATTATAAAGACACATGCATGCACATGTTCATCACAGCACTGTTTACAATAGCAAAGACCTGGAACCAACCCAAATGCTCATCTAGAGTTATTTTTAATTGACCAGAATTCATATGTTTAATCAAATTGAAGCCAAGCATTCAAAAGATTAATTATTAATTTGTAGTTTGAGAGGAAACTTTCTGGAAAAGCTGGAAGAATAAACAGTCATAAATATTTCTTGCTCCAATATCTAAGATAATAAATTAAAAATATTAGTAAAGAGGGAGAAAAAAACACCAGCATCCTTCAAATGAGGAATGCTGCAATTCCACATGATGAAGCATCAAAGGAAACAGCAAAATAAATAGAAGATTCTTGTTTTTAAAGGAAAGATTCCATTTTCAGCCTATTCCCCATTCTCTAGAACAAGGAGTAGAGAGTCAACAAAATCCTGAGAGGTTTCATTAATGCACCTAATTTAGAAAGAAGTGCATAATTAAAGTTTTTTTTTTTAATCTTTTTTTCTTCTGTAATCTTGAGGGAGGAGGAAAGGATCAGGTAGGAGAAGGGACTGATGAAACAGGTGATGTGGCCAACCTAACTTTACATTCAATATTGAATGCATAAGATACATAATCTCACAATAAAGTGATAAAAAATTCATAATTCTTAATATCTGCTTATGTGCTTCTGGAAATAAGATACTAGCCATACCAGTGTAATGAATCATACCAGGTGTCTAACCTAATTCAAAAGAAGAAGAATCCCAGGCCTACAAAACAGGCTCTCATGAGTCTGTTAAAAAAGTAACTTAGGTAGAGAAATTGGTCTCAGAAAGATGTAAAGGGAACAAAATAGATTCTGATAAATGTATCTTCTCAATTTAAGATGTAAGAATACAACTATATGAAAAATGCAAAGAAAAAGATAAAGCAAAAGTGGCAAAATGAGATGAAGATTTAAAGAGGAAGATAAAGAGGAGGAAAAGGGAGAAAGAAGAAAAGAATGGAAACAAAATATAGCAAGAAGAGTGACATTGTCAAGATGACAGAATAGGAAGCATAGGAACCCTTCATTTTACTACAGCTGCACTGATTCAAGAATGATTTGCAGACAAATTCCCTTTGTGAAAAATTCAGAAACAAATTGTACAAATCTAAAGGCTCAATTTGTACCTTAGCCACTTTTTGTAGCCAGAAAAGAGCCTTTCTTAGAAGCCTGCCATTCTTCTTCTTTTCTGATATTTTGTTAAATAAATGATATGATTCATTCTAATGGTTTGGCTTGTATCTTATTTCCATAAGAGAATGCTTAGAATTATGAATGTGAAATCAGATTCATCGAAATCAGTAGACAATTTATCCTACATTCACATTGGAATCCTTACCCCCTCAGCACAGGCCGCAGAATCAAGAAGAGACCCCCAGGTCAAAGCTTTTCTCAGGGCTAGGAAAAAGTTGGTCTACATGTTCAACATCCAACTTTTCTTTGTGGATTTTCCAGAGAACTGACTTCTGTCCTGCCAAGCTTGTAGTCCTGATAGGGTTAGCACAATCTAACCACCTGGGGGATAAACAAAGACAGAAGGTTGGCCTGGAAGTAATCATTGTTCTTCTCCCTATCTCAGCACAAAGCAAGCAGAGAAAATTTTCCCAGCTCCCAGCTTCTCCTTGAGAGGGAGATAGTTGATCAGTAAATCCAATGTCACAGTTTGGAGGGCTGCCCTAAAACTAGTTTTTGTCTTGTCTTGAGGCACTGACAAAAAGAGATGCAATCTACCTACCTGGGGCTAGTGAAACGTAGATTAAGGTTTGGGCTGGTAGTCGCCATATCCTCTCTCCAGATTCACACAGAAGGCACCATTAAAAATAAACCCAATTTCTAGCTTCTCCTGGGGGAAAGAAAGAATTAGATGAAACATCAAATGATCCAATATTTTGGGGGAGGACACTTGAGGAAATTGCTTCAGTCTGACTTGTTCCAGTGCACTGATATGACCTGGAAAACTCTAGACATTGGAAATTACAAGGAACAAGAAAGAAGCTTGGAGCAGTAGGAATGTTTGAAAAGATCCCAGAATCTCTGGATAAGCTATTTGATTATAGCCTTCTTCTTTATGAGGCCAGTCTTAAAAGACTGGGAGAGGAAGCTGTTTTGTCTAATGCATAGATACAAGTATAGAAATTTAAGAAATATAAAGAAATAAGAGACTATGCTCCAAACCAAGGAACAAAATAAAATTCCAGAAACTGACCCTAATGAAATAGAGATAAATTATTTACCTGAGAAAGTGTAAGAAACAACCTTCATAAAGATACTCACTGAGGTCAAGAGAATAATGCATGGACAATGTGAAAATTTCAACAGAGATGGAAGATAACTATAAAAAACCAAGATAGATCATGGAGCCTAAGAATACAATAAGTGAATTAAAAATTTTGTGAAACGGATTCAACAGACTAGGTCAAGCAAAAGAATTAATTAGCAAGATTGGAGACAAGTCATTGAAATAATTCAGTCAGCAGAGAAAAACATTAGCCTATGTGACACTGTAAAGTTGAGCAATATATGCACTATGAGAGTCTAAGAAAAAGAGACAGACAGGAGCAAAGATCTTATCAAAAAAAAAAAAAAAAAAAGAAAGAGAGGAGAGAAATAAAATTATTCAATCAAACTCCTTATTTTAAAAAAAGTGTCAAATAGAAATACTAAACCCAACAAAATTATCTTTCAAAAACAAAATGTCATTGTTTTCAGGACAAACAAAAACTGAAAAAGGTCATCATCACTAGAACTCACTTACAAGGTTTGTTACAGGAAGCCTTCAACATGAAATGAAAGAACACTAAACAGGAACAGGATAGCATGCAAAATGATAACAGAAGATGGTAAAGGTAAATATATAGCCAAATACAGAATGCTGTAATGTTGCTAAATAAATCATGTTTAGTTCTAGTGTAAAAGTTAAAAGATGAAAATATTTTTAAAATTATAACTTAAAATTATGTTAAATAGATACACAACAAAAGGAAATGTAAATTGTGAGAGTAATTAATAACATGAAGTATGGAAGGTGGAAATAAAAGTGTGGAGTTTTTAAATTTGATTAAATTTACCTTGTAAGCTTAAAATTGACTGTTATATTTTTTGTAAACCTCATGGTACTCATGAAGAGAATACCTGTAGAAGTTACACAGAAAAAAAGAGAAATAAATCAAATAATATCAATAAAAAATCAATAAAATACCATGGAAGATAGCAAGAAAAAAAATGATGGACAGACTAACAGAAAACAATGAACAAAATAACAATGCTAAATTCTCCTATATCAATAATTACTTTAAATATAAGTGGATTAAACTCCCCAATACAAAGATGCAAAATGGATGAATAAAAGACACACCTATATACATTCCTCAAGAACTCAGTTTAGATTTAAGAATACACATAGGATGAAAGTGAAGAGAGACAAAAAAGATACTTCATGGAAATGGAAAGTGAGCAAGAATGTCTATACTTGTATCAGACATAATCGACTTTAAATTGAAATCTATCACAAGAGACAAAGACATTATATCATGATAAAAGGGCCAATCCAGTAGGAAGATATAATAATTTAAATTAAATGTGTACCCAACAATACAGCACCAAATTATATAAAGCAAACATTGACAGATCTTAATTGAGAAATAGACAACAATACAATAATAATAGGGAAATATAATACACTACTTTTGATAAAGAATAGGGAATTCAGACAAGATCAATAAGTAAACAGAGTAGTTGAAAAATAGTGTAAACAAAATGAAACTGATAGATATACACAGAACATTTCACCCTAAAGCATAACAATCCACTTTATTTTTCCAAGTACACACATAACATCCTCCAGGATAAGTCACATCTTCAGTTACAAAATAAGGCAAAGTAAAATTTTTAAATATTGAAATTATATCAAGTGTGTTTTCTGACCAAAATAAAATAAAACAAAATTCAATAGCAGAAGGAAGAGGGAAAAATTCACAAATATGTAAAAATTAAACAACACAGTCTGGAACAATCAATGCAAAAAAGAAAACAAAGGCAAATTAGAAAATATCTTAAGACATATAGAAAGAAATTCACCACACCAACATTTATGGGGTACAGCAGTACTAACAGGGTAGTGTATAGTGATAAATGACTACATTAAAAAAATAATAAAAAAATAAAAGACCGAGAATAAACCACCTAAGGTTAAATCTCAAGAAAGTAGAAAAAAGAACAAATTAAGCCCAAAGTTAGCAGGGAAAAGAAAATAAAGGTTAGAACATAAACAAGTAGAATACAGAAAAACAATAGTAAAAAATCAACAAAACTAAAAGGTTTTTTTTTTAAAAAAGAGAAACAAAATTGACAAACCTTTATCTAGACCTAGTGAAAAAAGAGGAAAAAGACACAAACAAAATCAGAAATGAAAGAGGAGACATGACAATTTGTACCATAGAAATAAATGAATTCTAAGATACTAGTATGAATAATTATATGCAAACAAACTGGATAAGCTAAAAGAAATTGACACATTTTTAGAAACATACAACCTAATCAAGCTGAATCATAAAGCCTGAGAAAGTGTTAACAGACCTACAACTACTATGGAGATTGAATTGAATTGAATCAATAATCAAAAGCTCCCCCAAAAAGTAAAGACCTGGACCAGATGACTTCACTGTTAAATTCTATCATATATTTAAAGAAGAATTAATGGCAACCATTCTTAAACTCTTCCAACTTAAATAAGAGGGGGCATTTTCAAACTCGTTTTAGGAGGCCCAGCTTATATTGATACTAAAGCCAGACAAAGGCACAACAAGAACAAAAAGCTGCATTCTAATATTCCTCAGAATACAGTTACAAATATCTTCAACAAAACACTAGCAAATCAAATTCGATAGCATATTAAAAGTGTTATATACCGTGATCAACCAGGACTAATCGCTTGGGTGCAAAGATTATTTAATATACAAATATCAATTAATATATCTCATTAACAGAATTAAGGATAGAAATCACATGATCACTCAATAGATGCCCAAATAGGATTTGACAAAATTCAGCACTATTTTATGCTAAAAAACACTCAACAAAGAAGGTAAAGAAAGAAAGTATCTCAATATTGTAAAGGTCATATATTAAAAATCCCACAGTTAATATTATACTCAATGGCAAAAACAAGCTTTTTCTCTAAGACCAGGAACAAGGCAAGGATGTCCTCTCTCACCACATCTATTCAATATAGTCCTGAAAGTCTTAGCCAAAGAAATTAGGCAAGAAAAAGAAATAAAAGGCATCCAAATTTGAAAGGAAGAAGTGAAATTGCCCCTAGTTGTAGGTGGCATGATCTTATGCATAGAAATCCCTAAATACACATAAGAAAAAAAAAAAAAAAATCTATTATAAATAGTAAACAGCTTTAGTAAAGTTGCAAGATGCAAAATCAACATATAAAAATCAATCTCATTTTTATAGACTAACAACAAACTATCTGCAAAGGGAATTAGGAAAATAATTCCACTTTTAATAGCACTAAAAATAGATTTTGTTTGTGAATATTTTCTCCTATTTTTAAGGTTGTTCATTTATTCTGTTGATGGTTTATTTTGCTGTGCAGAAGTTCTTTAGTTTAATTAGGTCCTACTTGTTATTATTATTATTATTTTTGCTGCAATTACTTTTGCAGATTTAGCCAAAAATTATTTGCCAAGGCTGATATCAAGAAAATTATTTTCCGAGGTGGGTGGATCATGAGGTCAAGAGATCGAGACCATCCTGGCCAACATGGTGAAACCCTGTCTCTACTAAAAATACAAAAAATTAGCCGATCGTTGGCACATGCCTATAATTCCAGCTATTTGGGAGGCTGAGACAGGAGAATCACTTGAACCCAGGAGGCGGAGGTTGTGGTGAGCCAAGAATGTGCCATTGCACTCCAGCCTGGGCAACAAGAGTGAAACTCTGTCTCAAAAAAAAAAAAAAAAGAAAAGAAAATTTTTATAGGTTTTCTTCTAGGATTTTTATAGTTTGACGTCTTACATTTAAATCTTTAATTCACCTTGAGTTAATGTTTATATATGGTGAAAGGCAGAGGTTCAGTTTTATTCTTCTACATATGGCTAGCCAGTAATTCTAGCATCATTTATTGAATACGAACTCCTTTCCCCATTGCTTATTTTTGTTGACCACATTGAATATCAGATGCTCAGAAGTGTATGACTTTATTTCTAGGTTTTCTATTCTGTTTCATTGGTCTATGTGTCTGTTTTTGTACCACAACCATGCTGTTTTTGTTACTGTAGCCTTATAATATAGTGTCACATTGGGTAATATGACGCCTTTGGCTTTCTTTTTTTTTTTTTTTTTTTTTTTTTTTTGCTGAGAATTGCTTTGGCTATTTGGGCTCTTGTTTTGGTTCCATATGAATTTTTAAATCATTTTTCTCATTGCATGAAAAAATGACATTGGTAGTTTTGCATAAATGTCATTGAATCTATTAATTGCTTTAGATAGTAAGACCATTTAAAAAATATTGATTCTTCCTATCCATGAACATGAAATGTTTCTTTATTTATTTGTGCCATATCTAATTTTTTTCAGTAGTGTTCTGCAGTATTCCTCATAAAGATCTTTTACATCCTTGGTTACCTGCATTTCTAGGAGTTTTATTTATTTCACGGCTATTCTGAATAGAACTGTGTTCTTGAATTCACTCTCACCTTGAACATTGTTAGTATATTAAAATGCTACTAAATTTTATACATGGATTTTGTATCTTGAGACTTAACTGAAGTTATTTTTCAGTTCCAGGAGCCTTTTTGGGGAGCATTTAGGGTTGTTTACCTCTAGAATCATATCGTCAGTGAAGAGAGATACTTTGATTTCTTCTTTTTTTAATTTAGATGCCTTTTATTTCTTTCTCTTGCCTCACTGCTCTGTCTAGAACATCAAGTACTATGTTGAACAGGAATCATGAGAGTGGGCATCCTCGTCTTGTTTCAGTTATCTAGAAATTATAGAATCTATAAGGAACTAAAACAAATCAACAAGTAAAAAACAAATAACCTCATTAAGAAATGGCAAATAATAACAAACACTTCCCAAAAGAAGATTTACAAATGGCCAAAAAACATTAAAAAATGCTTGAAAAAATCATTGGAAAAATTCAAATCAAAACCACAATGAGATACCAGTAACACCAGTCAGAATAATGACTGTTAAAAAGTCAAAACAATACCAGATGCTGGTGAGGTTGCAGAGAAAAGGGAACGTCTATACATGGTTGAAAGGAATGTAAATCAGTTCATCCACTGTGGAAACCAGTCTGGGGATTTCTCAAAGAACTTAAAACAGAGCTTCAATTTGACCCAGCAAATCCCATTACTTGGTATATTCTCAAAAGAAAATAAATCTACCAAAATGACACATGAACCCACATGTTCAGTATAATGCTATTCACCATAGCAGAGTCAGTGAATCAACCTGGGTGTCTGTCAATAAAGAAAATATAGGACATATGGACCATGAAATACTATGTAGCTAATCATGTCCTTTGCAACAACATGGATGCACCTGGAGGACAATATCCTAAGCAAATTAATACAGCAGAAAAGTAAATACCGTATGTTTTCACATGTAAGTGGAAGCTAAGCATTGAGTACACATGAACATAAAGGTGGCAACAATAGACATTGGAGACTACTAGAGGAGGGAGGAAAGAAGGAACAGGGGTGCAGGCTGAAAAATTACCTATTGGGTACTGTGTTTACACCTGCTGATGGGATCATTCATACCCCAAGCTTTAGTATCACAAAATATACCTGTATAACATACAGATGTACTACCTGAATCTAAAACAAAAGTAGACATTTTTTAAAATTTAAAAATAAAAAAATAAAATATTTAGGAGTAAACAAGTAAAAAAAAAGAAAGACTTGTACAGGGAAACCTATAAACTATTGATGACAGAAATTTAAAAACACACAAATAAATGGAAAGACAGTTTGTTTCCATGTATAAGAAGACTTAATACTGTCAAAATGCCCATACAATTCAAAGCAATCTACGAATTCAGTGCAATTGCTATCAAAATCTCTGTAGCATTTTTATACCAAAATATCTAGAATTCATATACAACCACAAAAGAACTTGAATTTCTGAAACCATCCTGAGGAAAAAAAGAAAGTCTTGAAGAATCATACTTTCTGGTATTAAAATATATTTCAAAGCTACGGTAATTAAATTAAGGCTCCGACACAACCTTATACTACTGACATTAGTATGAACCAATGAAGACAGAATAGAGAGCCCAGGAATAACTCCACACATATTCAGTTAATTGATCTTTGTCAGGGTACTGAAAAATATAATGGAAAAAAATCCTTTAAATAAACTATGCTGGAAAACTTGTATATCCAGGCAAATTAATGAAATTAGATCCTCATCTTATACCATATGCAAAAATTAACTCAAAATATATTCAATCCTTAAATCTAAAGCCTGAAAAGGTGACATTTCTAGAAGAAAACATAGGGGAAAATATGGTTTTGACAATGATTTCATAGATATGACACCAAAAGCACAGGCAACAAATACAAAAATAGTTAAGTGGGACTATGGCAAACAAAATGTTTCTTCACAGCAAATAAATAACCAACAAAGGGAAAAGACAAGCTATAGAATGGAAGAGAATATTTACAAACCACATATGTGTTGAGGAACTACTATTCAAAATTGCTAAGGAATTCTTGAGAGAAGTAACACAATAAAACTAATAACCCAACTTAAAAATGGCTAAAGGCTTGAATAGACATTTCTTCAAAAAAGATATGAAAATAGCTGCATCAAGGGAAAAAAATCAATTACAACTTGAAAAACCACAGTAAGGAAAACTTCATTCAAGACCATCACAATAGATATAGGTACCACAGCAATGGAATTTTGCAGTGAGGACAAGAGATTGGACTCCACTCAGAATACAGTATAGGCAAGTGGCAATTTACAACCAAGGAGCAGTATGGCACTATGGAGCAGGATATTACTAAGAGGAAACATCAAGGGTGAGGGGGATACTGGCTAAAGAAACCGAATATAATTCTTGCTGAAGACTGGCTATTGTGATCAAACATCACCTAGGGGAGAGTGAAGGATGAGGAATTTGACTAGGTATAGAAGGTGATCAGATAATAAGCTTGGGAGATTCTTGCTAAACTGGCTTAGCAAGGTTCTTTGCTAAAATTGGATTTTAAAAGGTAGTACACAGATACGCATAGGATAATGTTAAGGACCCTGACTAAAATTTGGTTAAGCAAACAACCTTTGTCAATGGCAAGACATATATGATAAGATGTTCTATGTCATTAATAATCAAGGACATGCAAATCAATAATACAATGACTTGCATTCCTATAAGAATGGTTATCGTCAAAAACAAAACACAACAAAAACAGTTAAGTGTTACCAAGGCTGTGGAGAAATTGGAACCCTTGTACACTGTTGGGAATGCAAAATAGTGCAGCTGCTATGGAAGAGAACATAGAGGGTTCTCCTAAAAATCTTCCATATCATCCAGCAATCTTGTTTTTGGGTATATATCCAGAAGTATTGAAATCAGGATCTTAAAGATATGTTAGCACTTCCATGTTCATTGCAGCACTATCACAATACCCAAGATGTGAAAACAACCTATATTATCTACACATGGATGAATTAAGAAAATATGGTACATACATATAATTAGGAATATGATTTAGTCTGAATAAAGAAGGAAGTTTTTAGTGGGCACTATCCTAACTGTTTAACCTACAGGATCTCATTTCATTCTTATCATAACCTACTAAGGTAGGTACTACTAGCTCTGCTCTAGAAGCTATAGGGAAAGTGCAGTAATTCTTCCTTTACCATGTTTATCTCATCTTGTCAATACAGCACAATGGCAGTTTCTGGGGACCCAGCAAGCTAGATTTCTGAGCTGAACTACTGACTTACTTCAGGGGTTGCAAAATTAAAACAGAATTTGAAGGTCTCACCACAAGGGAATGAGAGTGTCAGTGCAGGGGAAATCTCAAAGTTTTGATCATATATTTACAAGTCTCAGGGGAGATGCACCATGGGGTGGGGGCATAGAGACAAAAAAAATCTACTGTATAGAAAGGCAAACAAGGTAACAATGAAAGCCTTTTCAGAAGTCAAGGGTACTCTGAGACCCAATAATTCCATGACTTTGAGGTTGCCTCTGGATGCCTCACGAATGCTCTAGATCAAGTGGATTTAACAGAAATTATAGAACTCCCCACTCCAAATCAACAGAATATACATTCTTCTCAGTGTCACATGGTACTTATTCTAAAATCAACCACATAATTGGAAATTAAACACTCCTTAGCAAACACAAAAGAACTGAAATCATAACAGTCTTTCAGACTATAGTGCAATCAAATTAGAACGCAGGATTAAGAAACTCACTCAAAACCAAACAATTATTTGGAAGTTGAACAACCTTCTCCTGAATGACTACTGGTTAAATAATGAAATTAAAGCAGAAATCAAGAAGTTCTCTGAAACAATAAGAACAAAGAGACAACATATCAGAATCTCTTAATACAGCTAAAGCTGTGTTAAGAGGGAAATGATAGCATTAAATGCCCAAATCAGAAAGCTAGAAAAATCTCAGATCAACACCTAGCATCACAATTAAAAGAGCTAAAGAGGCAAAAGCAAACTAATCCAAAAGCCAGCAGAAGACAAGAAATAACTAAGATTAGAGCAGAACTGAAGGAAATAGAGACATGAAAAACCCTCTTAAAAAATTCAATGAATCCAGTATAATTTTTTTAAAATAGCAAAATAAATAGACCACTAGTTAGACTAATAAAGAAGAAAAGAGAGATGAATCAAATAGACACAATAAAAATGATAAAGGGGATATCACCACTGACCCCACAGAAATACAAACTACCATTATAGAATACTATAAACACTTCTACACAAATAAACTAGAAAATCTAGAAGAAATGGATAAATTCCTGGACACATATACTCTCCCAAGACTAAACCAGGAAGAAGTCAAATCCCCCAGTAGACCAGTAACAAGTTCTGAAATTGAGGCAACAATTAATGTCCTACCAACAAAAAAAGCCCAGGACCAGATGGACTTACACACAAATTCTACCAAAGGTACAAAGAGGAACGGGTACCATTCCTTCTGAAACTATTCCAAACAATTAAAAAGGAGGAACTCCTCCCTATTTTTATTTTTTTAAACATCTTTGCATGCCTATTTATCTATTCCAATAGTTCTCAAACATATTGGTTTCAGGACCTCTGTCCACTTTTAAAAGTTATCAAGTGCTCCAGAGATTTTGTTTACATGGTTCTGTAGATTTGTGTCATATTATAAATTTAACTAGAGAGTTTTAGAATTATATTGAATCTATTTAATCCATGTAAAATTAAAACACAATATTGATCAACCCATCATATTTTATTTTAAAAACTATATTTTCCAACATAACAAATATTTAGGTTAGACGAGTGGCACTGATTTACATTTTTGTGATTCTCTGGAATATATGAAGTAATAACAACAGCTTCTACACAACATCTATTGAAATCTGTATCTGCATCTGAAATAGCAAAGAAAATCCAGTCTCCTACAGAACTGTAGTTGGAAAAGAGAGGAAAATAAATATGTCTCATACTAAACTAAAACTCAATGAGAGGGAGTTTCTTAAAGTCTAGTTGCAATGTGGAATTGTATCAAAGAACTTTACATATTCTTACATTAAAATATACTGGTCTAGTTTGCACTTTGAATAGCTGTTTAGCCATGCATAATTTTGTATTACCACACATTTACTGGTCATTTTGGCAAATATTGAGTTCACAGATTTACATAAGTCTTCTAAAATATCGACATTATACTACACAATATTTTTTAAAATCACATTAATTTTTCCTTTGATTTTTTCCCTGAGGGATCTTCAAGCACTAAGATGCTGTCAGTTTCACAGGGACAGTTACAATGTTTTCACAATTCTAATTGTTACTTGAAAGCTGCAATTTTGTCAACGATGGTAAATAGTTTGTTGTTTTATTGTTTTCCTTGGGTGGCAAGTTCTCATTGAACACTTTTGGGAAAATATCTACCAGATACTTAAATGAACACCCATAGTTTGCCTTTTAGTCATTCTTTGGGAAAAAAAATCTAGTTTCATGAAAAATGTGGCTAGTTTAGCAAACAACTGAAGCAAGTACACAAAAACTTATTTTCAAGATAACCAGATCATGCCTCAGAATCTGTGCTTTATGCATATGTCCTATTCTTTTCCTCTGAGACTATTACAATGAAATATATTCAAGAGAGATTTAACAAAATTATTGATTTTTAATACTCTTTTAAGAACATTCCTAAGTGAAGCTGGCTCTTTTTTTTTTTTTAATTGCTAGTGCATTGTGAAAAATACAAATTGCAATACTGCAAATACTATTGGCTAATACTGCTTTAATTTGTACTAAGGAAGCAGCAATTTTATTGACTCTTAATTTAGCATAATCAGTGCAATGCCAATACATTTTTTAAAAAGCAAATATTGTCTCAGTATTATGAAAATACTTTTTGCTTTGCACATTTCTAAGAGGATCTCAGGGATGGATACCTAGGGTATTGCAGGCTGAACGTTAAAAACTATTGATATCTTTCATTTAGCCATTCATCAATCTATTTGGCATTGAAATAGCCAAAATTACATTCTTATAAATTTTATAATGGTTATTTCTGTTTGGTGGGATCTGAGGTGTCCTTTTTTGCACTTCACTATATCTTTTTAGTTATATGTAAGTATTATTCTAATTTAAAAAGTCATATTTTTAAAAATAAATATAAATCTTATGAGATGCATTGGTTAAAATCAACCTAAAATAAATAAGGGCAAACAGTAAAAAAAAAAAGATGAAGTAATAAAAGCGAGGCAGCAGAAAATTATTGTTTGAGAAAAGTGAAGACTAAAGGGGACAAAAAAAAAAAAAAGGAATACACACACACACACAAATATCAAATGAGAGAAAACTTAAAGAATTTTCTTGTCCACACTAGAAACCGTTCCTAGTTTCTTACTGAGAAGAAGCTAGAACTCTAAAAACTGACTATATCAACTATCGTTTGGTGCATACTAAGAAGAAACTAGAACTCTAAGAACTGACTCTATATCAACTATTATTTGGATGCATACTAAGAAGAAACCAGAACTCTGAGAACTGACTCTATATCAACTATTGTTTGGTGCATACTAACTTGTAGATATGTCTCCTTACACCTCATAGGATCAGTCATCTTTAAACTACCATCAGAGAATAATATAAACACCTCTATGCTAATAAACCGTATCTCTAGAAGAAACGGTTACATTCCTGGACACTTACACTCTCCTAAGACTAAACCAGGAAGAAGCCAAATCCCTGAATAGACCAATAACGAGGTCTGAAGTTGATGCAGTAGTTAATAGCCTACCAACTAAATAAGTCCAGGACCAGACAGGAACATAGCCAAATTCTACCAGAGGTACAAGGAGAAGATGATATCATTGCTTATGAAGCTATCACAAACAATATAAAAAGAGGGAATCCTTCCCAACTCGTTTTATGAGACCAACATTATATTGATATCAAAACCTGGCAGAGACACAACTAAAAAAGAAAATTTTAGGTCAATATCCATGATGAACACTACTGTGAAAATACTCAATAAAACAATGGCAAACTGAATCCAACAGCACATCAAAAAGCTTATCTATCACAATTAAATTAGCTTCATCCCTGGCATGAAAGGCTGGTTCAACTTATGCAAATCTATAAACATAATTCACCACATAAACAGAGTTAAAGACAAAAACCGCATGATCATTTCAGATACAGAGAAGGCTTTCAACAAAATTCAACAGTCCTTTATGCTAAAAATTCTCAATAAACTAGGGATTGATGGAATGTATCTCAAAATAATAAGAGCTATTTATGACAAACCCACAGCCAATGTCATACTGAATGGGCAAAAACTGGAACTATTCCCTTTGAAAACCAGCACAAGACAAGGATGCCCTCTCTCACCACTCCTGTTCAACACAGTATTGGAAATTATGATCAGGGCAATCAGGCAAGAAAAAGAAATAAAGCATATTCAATTAGGAAAAGAAGAGAACAAATTGTCTCTATTTGCAGATGACATGATAATACATTACATGATGATATATTTAGAAGACCCCATTGTCTCAGTCTCAAATCTCCTTAAGCTGACAAGCAACTTCAGCAAAGTCTCAGATACAAAATCAATGTGGAAAGCTCACAAGCATCCTTATACACCAATAACAGACAAACAGAGGGCCAAATCATGAGCGAACTCCCATTCACAATTGGTACAAAGAGGATAAAATATCTAGAAATACAATTAGCAAGGGATGTGAAGGACTTCTTTAATAAGGAGATCTACAAATCACTGCTCAAGGAAATAAGAGAGGACACAAACAGACGGAAAAACGTTCCATGCTCATGGTTAGGAAGAATCAATATGACAAAAATGGCCATACTATCCAAAGCAATTTATAGATTTACTGCCAGCCTCATCAAGCTACTATTGACTTTATTCAGAGAATTGGAAAAAATCACCTTAAATTTCATATGAAACCAAAAGAGAGCCCACAGAGCCAAGAAAATCCTAAGCACAAAAAGCAAAGCTAGAGACATCACGTTACCTGACTTCAAACTATACTACAGGGCTACAGTAATCAAAACAGCATGGTACTGGTACCAAAACAGAGATATAGACCAATGGAACATAACAGAGGCCTCAGAATTAACACCACATATCTACTACCATCTGATCTTTGACAAACCTGACAAAAATAAGCAATGGGGAAAGCATTCCCTATTTAATAAATGGTGTTGGAAAAACTGGCTAGCCATATGTGGAAAGCTGAAACTGGATCCCTTCCTTACACTTTACACAAAAATTAACTCCAGATGGATTAAAGATTTAAACATAAGACCTAACACCATAAAAACCCTAGAAGAAAACTTAGGCAGTACCATTCAGGACATAGGCATGGGCAAGGACTTCATGACTAAAACACCAAAAGCAATGGCAACAAAAGCCAAAATAGATAAATGGAATCTAAT
The DNA here is from genome assembly GCF_009761245.1 of Sapajus apella. Classification (NCBI taxonomy): domain Eukaryota; kingdom Metazoa; phylum Chordata; class Mammalia; order Primates; family Cebidae; genus Sapajus; species Sapajus apella. Next base: position 17,509,319 of record NW_022436949.1, on the reverse strand, counting down.
TAAACTGCACAGCAAAGGAAACTATCATTAGAGTGAACTGGCAACCAATAGAAGAGAAAAAACTTTTGCAATCTACCCATCTGACAAGGGCTAATATCCAGAATCTACAAAGAAATTAAATTTACAAGAAAAACAAATCAAACTAGGCTGTCAAAAAGTGGGTGAAGGATATGAACAGACACTTTTCAAAAGAAGACATTTATGCAGCCAACAAACATATGATAAAAGTTCATCATCACTAGTCCTTAGAGAAATACAAATCAAAACCACATTGAGATACTGAGGGAATGTGTTTTCTTTCTGGGTCCACGAGGGTGGGTAGTTTTAAGGGCAAAAGTTTCCCAGCACCATTCCCCCCTCCCATCTCTCTCCATCCAGGAGATTTAAGAGTTTACGTTTGAATTTCATAGGCATAGGAAGAAACTAAAATTCAATCACTTCAGTGGACGTTCTAAGGAACTCCTTTCATTGGCCCAGGGTCTTGGAGAAGGTGGGGGTTCCTCCCAGGATAAAAGTCCGTATCCACACACCTGGCTGGATTTTCACCTCTGGAATCCCTTGCCACACTCATCGTGGAAGTCTTTCTCTTCTCCTTTTCTTCTCTTTTCTCTACCTAAATAAAATCACCTTTCTGTAACAATTCTTGGGTCCAATATTTACTTTTACGAGCACATGGCGCACCTGCAGTGGTCCCATCACTTACTCTTTAAGAAATTGGAGACAAAGAACCCATAGCATTCTCTCAGGGGTGTGCCTCACCAGCACCCCTCAAAAAAACCTGGATACAATACTATCTCACGCTAGTTAGAATGGTGATCATTAAAAAATCAAGAGACAACAGATGCTGGAAAGGAGATGTGGAGAAATAGGAACACTTTTACATTGTGGTGGGAGTGTAAATTAGTTCAACCATTGTAGAAGACAGTGTGGCAATTCCTCAAGGATTTAGAAATAGAAATATCATTTCACCCAGCAATCCCATTACTGGGTATAAACCCAAAGGATTATAAACTGTTCTATTATTAAGACACATGCACATCTATGTTTGTTGTGGCACTGTTCATAATAGCAAAGACTTGGAACCAACCCAAATGCCCATCAGTGATAGACGGGATATAGAAAATGCGGCACATATGCACCCTGGAATACTATGCAGACATAAAAAAGGATGAGTTCATGTCCTTTGCAGGGACATGGATAAAGCTGGAAATCATTATTCTCAGCAAACTGACACAAGAACAAAAAAGCAAACACCACATGTTCTCACTTATAAGTTGGTGTTGAACAATGAGAACACATGAACACAGGAAGGGGAACATCACACACCGGGGCCTGTTGGGGGGTGGGGGGCTAGAGGAGGGATAGCAGGGGGTGAGGGGATAGGAGAGGGATAGCATTTGGAGAAACACTTAATGTAGATGATGGGATGATGGATAGACGTGCACCACCATGGCACGTGTATACCTGTGTAACAAACTGCACGTTCTGCACATGTACCCTAGAACTTAAATATAATAATAATAAAAATGTTTTTGTCATCTTCACAAAGACTCTGGGAACAAAATCATTATAAATGTCAAATTATGCAGTGAGCAAATTCATAAAAAAGTTTATTTCCTCTGAGGGTATGTCTGTATTCCTTCTCTTCCCCACTCCCACACAATCATTCACATGCAAACCTTGCAAACTTATGCTTAAATCAGCCTGCTTGTTTGGTTATAAAACATACAGCATTATATTCCTAATTTCTGGTCTATTAATAACAAAAATTACTATTTTAAATGGTTTTAATTGTCCCTAACACATAGACACATACAATATAAACATAGTACGCTATTTTTTATGTTTTATCTTGAGAATTGTATCTTATAGAATACTTAACAACTCTCTTGTTTTCTAGTGATATCCTCTCAGTAACAAAGATTAAAATTTGAAGCCAATATTTTTCAACTGTGAAGTACTAGATCCAATTACTCACAGCAACTAAAAGCAGAGTTTATTTTAATAGGATTTTCAGTAAAACAAGGCATATAAAAATCAGATGCATAGGCAAAGACTTTTTCATCTTTAATCATTAAGCTACCAGTACAAATTGAGCCCTGAAGTTATTTCATTCCCAGAGGAGATCAGAGATTTTAAGAATTCAGGGGGATTAAACATTCGTGTTTGAGTGAACAAGCTAAGTGATTTTGTGCTTGCTATCATTAAAATAGTATTTTCAATGGTTTATTTTGGATGCATATAATGTATTTCTTCTTCTTTCTGAAATGATGCCTTGTAACTCTTTCTAGGAGTTGGCATTAAGATCTGGTAGAATGAATGTCGTTCACACTCCCAAATGTTACTTCATGCATATTTAAAGTGAAGTCAGTTTTTAGTTTTGTTTGTTTGTTTCAGAACATCCTTCTTCCTCAGTAGATTGTCCTCCTTTGAGAATAGACATTTCTGCAGCTCTGATTACCTTGTTTACCTCATAATTTTAGTGTTAGGGAAAAAATATTTAAAATGGGAGGGAAAAAACCTGCCATTAAGCTGTGGCTTTACAGGGTAAGTTTTAGTGTGTGACTATACAAGAATCTAACAAATCTTACAAAATTTCCAAGTACGTATGATAGATTACATGATAGCATACGAAAGCTTTTGTATATTTCAATATATGATTCACCTTCTGTATCTTTTATTTCTTATGTAGGATAATGTGTATAAATGAAGCATTTCCTTGTCAGAGGCTTAATAAGCCAGGTGTACAAATAAGAATCATTGTCAGGTATTGCCGATTTCAGACAAGTAAATCCATTCTTTTAAAAATGTATACCATGTTTTATAATATATAACATAAATGATGCCTAGTACTACTTTAGCCACTGCCTTATAAAATATAAACTCATAGATTACAAAAAGAATGCTTATAAAACAAAACACATAATGAAAGTTAGAACTGAGGAAGAAGTCAAGAATTATGTGAAGGTTAAGCTAATTGGCAGCAACTACTTACCTAAAATGCTGAAGGAATGTGTTGTGACAGAGGAGGCATAAGGCCCAACGTGTTGTAGCTAAAAATAGCTGTGTGCTTAACCCTGTGTTAGGTGCATTACAAATTTTTCTCATTTATTTTTAGAGTTCAATATACGAGATAGTATATCAGTTATTGTGTTCTTTTACAAGTAGCAAAAAACACTAAGTTAAATTGGTTTAAATATTAAAGAAATTTAATATCTCACAATAATTGGAATTTTAGAGATAAGGCAGGCTTTAGGTACAGGTCTGTCTGTGGCTCCCTCTTGTCATCAAAAACTTATGATATTTCCTGATCCCTTTTTTCTGCCTAGTTAACCCTTCATCTTACTTCAGTCTAGCTCAGTTCAGGGTACAAGGTGGTCACCAGTGGAAACTGAAGGCAAAAATGACACCTCTTAAAATTCCGTTTAAAAGGAAACGAAGAAAACCAAGCACATAATGGAAGGCTTTTCTTTGGTGCTATTTGGTCTGTTTATGTCATGTACTCAATCATGACTGAATGACAGGGCGTACACTAATGACATTAATTGACTTAGAATAACCAGGATTCATACCAGGAGATGGGGATGAGGGATACCTTTCTCTGAGTGATTTTTGAAGTGAGTAAATTCCTGAACAAAATTGAGAACAAGAAGGTGGATAAAATTGTGGATGGAAGTTGGCCAGGAGGTTGTCCAACAAAGAAAGATGCTTTTATCACTATGACAATTTTAGAATTAAGTGAGCTGGGACATAAAACAGCTAACTAACTTGCCAAGAAATAGAGCACTATGAAAAGGAAAACGGGGGTATAAAATTCAGGTGAATAGTCTCATAACCTTTCCTCTGGAATAACAACACTGCAGTTTTTAGATAGTAGCCAATTGGGTCAAGATCTTGTCCTCAGGTGTCTCTGTACACCAAGTCTATAGCAACAAGAACCAAGCAATTTTAACTTCCGAAGACAGAAAGAGAATCACCTCTATGTGCAGAGGGTGCAACAGTCTGCTCTGACTACCACATCTTGCCACACTAAAAGGATTCAATCAGTTTTATGCCCTGTGTTTTCAGGTGCAGTCATTTCAAATCCTTGCCTACAAATTGATTCCTAGCTTTTTCTTTATAAGAAAATATTTTCAGAAAAACAAAATGTGAGATACCCAGCATTGCCAAATTTTAAGTTTTTTTGTTTGCTTCTAATCTTTGTTTGAAAAAAATAAAATATCATGAATTTAATAAGAACCCTGAGTTATCCCAAACCAAATTTCATTTATATCTATCTTTCCCCAAATAGAACCATTTCCATGAGTTGGATTTTCTTTTACACTCTTCCAACTGCTACTAGAAAATACCTTAAATTGGATAATTTTATAAACAACAGAAAATTATTTCTTATCGTTCTAGAGGCTGGGAAGTCCAAAATCAAGATTCCAGCACATTTGTTGTCTGGTGAGGATTGGTATCCTACAGATGGTGGCTTCTATATGCCCTCACATGGCAAAAGGGGCAAAGGAGCTGCTTACAGCCCCTTTTGTTAGAGTACCAATCCCACTCATGAGGGTAGAGCTCTCATCACTTAATAACTCCTCCAAGACCCCACCTCTTAATACTGTTACATTTGATATTAATTTTGGAGGCACATCAACATTCAGACAAAAACAGTATTTATTTCTTGTGTGCATATTGTATACCTTTTTAATGCATGCATAATTTTATAAATAATATTTACATATTTACTATTGTTGTGTATGTATAAAACCCTATATTTATTCTATATGTTTCTGTTTTCACTCATTGTTATCCTTTTGATATTGGTCCATATAGATATATGTGGTTTTTATTCATTTATTTTAACAGTAATATAGCATTTAGCTTGATTAATACTTTACACTATTTTTTAAATGTTCCTTCTGATTAGCATTGCTTCACATTTTCACAACATTGTATATTTTTACACTTCTTAAATCTTGCCAAACTGAAGAATACAAAATAGTATTTCATAGGGCTTCACTTTAATTTGTTAATTACCATTGATATTAAGAGACTTGTCTTGTATTTCTTGGCCATTAGATTTCCTTTCCATTCTCTTTGACTCTTTGTCTATTTTTTGCTACTAATTTACATGTATATTTGTTGGTTTTTAAAAATTATTTACTCTCATTACTAATATTTTGCAAATATATTTGCACAGTCTGTCCTTATCTTTCACTTTGCAATGTTATTTATTTTATAGATTTTTTAAAGTTTAATATATGCAAATTTATCAATCTATTTATTGATTTATATTTTTTAATGATTATTCAGTTTCTACTATGTTCCATACACACGTCTATTGGATAAGGCAATCCTCCATGGCCACTGGGCACTGTTGCATGTCTTTAATGTATAGACAAAAAACACAAGTTCTGAATTGCTCTTTCCTCAGGGTTGTCTCTGCAACACGTAACTTTAAAGGATGAGATAGTGTCTCCCTCTAGACAAAATGCAGGCTTGCTTATCACTCACTATAGAAAAGACAAATTTTCTAAGCTCAATGTTTTTTAGCGTCAGTACAAAATCACTGCTTAGAGGATATACCTATGTCCATATGACACCACTCCATAGAACTTGGGGGTAAGAGGAATCAGATATAAAAAAATATGCTCATGTTCTACACGTATGCAGTGCTATGAGTAATAAGTTAGTCTCAGACCCAAGAGTCTTGTGTCTTCTGCCATGAGTTTATTTGTTATCTTGTAAGAGGCATAAAATTACAGACTGTTACAGGTTTTGGTGCTTAGAAATATTATAGTACAAAAGAGACAAAGAGTCTTTTCACCATGGAGCTTGAATTCTGATAGAAAGAAGGAGACAACAAACAACAACAAAAAAAGAAAATTTTGTAATATATAAGAAGGAGTTAAGTGCTATGGAAAATATGAAGGATGCTAAAGATTGGTAGTGCTGGGACAAGCCATTATGACTAACCACTAGCCAAATTTCATTTAATTCTGGACACCATCTTGAAGGTCAATAATAAGGATGGAACTTAGTATGGTTTTCAACTGCATTACCTAGTGTCTATTTGTATTAAATTCAATGGCTCTTTTCTAGGAATAGAGCTTTCAGAATATTTATGAATGTTAAATGTTAAAAGTTTCATTTCTATTAAATAATAAAAGCTAAGTAATTTATATTATTTATTCTAGAAACCAACTAGCAAAGTAACTCCTCTCTTGCATCAAAATATCTGAATACCCTTCAAATGCTAAACTTTTACAAACCATCTGATTTAGACTTTTTGATTACAGAGAGACTATCACTGTTCATAGTGATTCAAGCATCTATCTCCATCACAATATTGCTTGGGTACTTATTTTAGAGCCAGTCAACTGACACGAATCCAGAGATTGGCAGTTTTGAATTAATTATAAATTGATGGGTTTAAGTAATATAAAGACATTGGGTATGGGCATATTACATATTTTCCTAAATTTCTGGATTTCATACTCTTTTCAATGTCTTTGAGAATTATGGGTCAGTATTTCGAGGGAGAATGGAGTTCCTTCAAAAGTTTTGACTAGCAACTACCACAGGGTCTTTTTTCTAAAGTCCTCCTGATATCACATTATTCCCCATCCATGTTTCCAAACTGGCGTCAATGATTAATTTAAATTCTTTTGTGGGAACTGCAAAGCTAATATGTTAACCTTGGCCCTATCCTTCCACCAAAGCTCCATTTTAACCACTGTTGGACACATACCTTGCTGTCACAGTGGTGTGGACTTGATGGACCATCTCTAACACTTCCTATGGCTCCAAGATATTTTTAATTATATTAAGTTGGTGGAATATATCTAGTACAGAGGTTGAAATATTTGTGCCAATATACTTTAAGTAATAATTATAATATTTTTTCTCACACATATTCATCTTTTTAGAAAGTCATTTCACCAACTTATTTATGTTCTCAAAAATCAAATCATCATTATACATAAGTATTTACAAATTTTTACTTTCACGGTTACTTCCCACTCTCACCCCCAAAAGTCTGTGAAAGACAGCCAGTATTTGGAAATGCCCAAACAATTCTATTCAACTGGAAAAACAAATGAATAAACAACAAATAAATAAACAAACAAAAATCACATACTGCTTACTTGAAAAAATGAAGTTTGCTTTTATCTCATAGCTAGCTAATAACTCCTTAAATCTAATACGAAAAAGCCACAATGAGACGAGAGTTTACTCACTTTGGAGCAGGGTGTATCGATCCATTTGTTCAAGCTCCTCTAATCCACACATTCTTAATTTTCACAAGTTTTTTACTTAACACAAACCAGTTTGCATATGAGTCAGAAATAATTCCATTAAATGCAAATTCTAACAGCCACCCAAATCCTGGCCTTCACACCAAATAGTGTCTTCTTCTCAGCTAAGATTAGTATTAAGAGACCAACAAATTTCAATTCTGACTATACTGTTGATCAGCTATATGACCAGGGGCACATCACATAACTTCTTTCATTGACTATTTCCTTAGTCTTGAAGTAGATATATTATTTAGCCTTTATGTTGTTAGTGTTGCTTTTATATGCCTATGGTGTTTGATTTTGCATATAGTGTTTTAGTATGCAAATAATGTGTGCATATTGAAAGTCTGAAAATGAAAAGGTGGATCAAAAAATTATTATTATCTGTCTCCACAGACCATCATCATCTATATCATGTAAGCACAATTAGAAATGAAGAAACTTTATCAAGGGTACATAATTGAAAGTGGACTGAACAAAGCAATCTCAAGAACTTTTCTTCAAGCTATCAGAAAGGATGTGTTTTCTTTTATTTGGGGTTACTAGTTGGAAGAAAAATGTTAAGTCTGCAAGTGGTCATGTTAGCCACTGTACAGAGAGCTTGCCCAGAAAGGAAGCAATGAAGCTACCAGAAAGGAAAACAGAGCTAAGAAATGGAGAGAGAGAGAGAAGGAGAGAGAAAAAGGACAATATTACAGATCTCTGAAGACATACTTTGAGTATCTTTTTCAGGCCAGATTCTTCTTTTGAGCATACCAGTTACATTAATAGATCAATAAATTCACTTTAGTTAATTTTAGTTGTTGCTATTTTTATTTATTTAATTAATTTATTTATTTTTGAGATGGAGTCTCACTCTGTACCCAGGCTGGAGTGCAGGTACAATCTTGGCTCACTGTAAACTTTGCCTCTCAGCTTCAAGTGATTCTGGCACCTCAGCCTTCCTAGTAGCTGGGACTACCTGTGTGCACCACCACACTTGGCTATTTTTTGTATTTTTGGTAAAGACGGAGTTTCACCATGCTGGCCAGGCTGGTCTTGAACTCCTGACCTCAGGTGTTCTGCCCACCATGGCCTCCCAAAGGGCTAGGATTACATGTGTGAACCACCATGCCCAGCTTAGTTGCTGCTATCAAATTAGAATTTATTTTTTTTTGTAAATGTTCCTTCTCAGAAGTTGAGTTTAAAAATCAACTTTGTTTATGAAATCTTTTTAAGAAAAAATATCCTCATTCCTGAAGGGAGACATCAAAGTCTCCTGGAGTTACAATGAGTTTAGTCAGGTATTCTCATACGGAATTAGAAGTTGCCTCCCACTATCTCATTCCATAAAGTGGACTCAAAATTATAATATGCCCTTGAGAATTTATTCTGCATATCAATAACTGAAAGAGAATTCTAGTAAAAGTTTATGATATTTTTGAGAAATACGTGCTCTAGTACTATAGAAATAAGTAATGTGCAAACTGGAGTAAACACATTGTCAATTACCAGAGACCGGGATTTCTCTATGGAGAATGTACTGTGTATAGAAAGTCCAAGAGACTTTTCTTTAAGATGATTTGTGTACTTGATGTGTTTAATTGCTTCTATGACTGTGTTTGTGTCTATTAAGAATCAGAGAAGTTTCCAGGTCAGCTCTTTGGGCATTTACCAGAAAGCAAAAGTAATAGGTGTAACATATATTGTGATGTTTGAGAATGCTTAGGGAAGCTGTGCTCTTCGAGTATTCATAGATCAAGAGGTATCGCTATAACCTGCTTAGAACATATGGGGACTGGACCTACTCTGTGCTGACTTTCGTCCTAATTTGATAGTGATGTTTTCATGGCATATTTTCATAGGATCTGAGTATATCTTTGGAAGGGAGGGGGAGCAAGGGAAGCACAGCAGGGAAGAAATATGGCCACGTCATTGGTTAAGACATGAGTAGATAATGTGAATGTGGATGACCAGAAGAGTTCAAAGCTTGCCAACTCATTTTATGGGAGGGTCTTGAGAAACTGGCTAGAGATATTTTCTTATTTTATTTTTTATATTTATTTATTTAAATTAATTAATTTTTTTTTTTTCTTTTGAGTTGGAGTCTTGTTCTGTCACCCAGGCTTGAGTGCAATGGCGCAGTCTTGGCTCACTGCAACCTCTGGCTGCCAGGCTCAAGCGATTCTCCTGCCTCAGCCTCCTGAGTAGTTGGGATTACAGGCATCTGCCACCATGCCCAGCTAATTTTTGTATTTTTTGTAGAGATGGGGTTTCAGCATGTTGGCCAGGATGGTCTTGAACTCCTGGCCTTGTGATCCATCCACCTCGACCTCCCTAAGTGGTGCAAATACAGGCGTGAGCCACATTGCCCAGCCTATTTTCTTATAGTTCCTTAAATAGCAACATGCTGAGGACTGTAGATGTCACTCTTACATGTCTTTTAACACATATTTATTTTTTAAATATGAAGAATTTTTTTTTAAATTTTGCATGTTATGTTTTACAGGGGACATATTAATATCTACACGTCTTTGTTTCAATTCATGTCTGGTAGAATTTATGTCTGTGTCTGTGTTCCATATTTAATAGCTAAGAAAACTGAAACTTGAAAAACTCTGAAATTCAGTAAATTCACACAGCTAATAAGGATAAGACAAGCACAAGAGAATATACACTCAAAAATACTCACTTTGCAAAGTTATCAAACCATGGATCAACTGTTAATCTGTCCTAGAAAAACAGGAGGAAAACATCCTTCAGCAAGTTGAAGACTTAGTGATCTCATTCTATAATTTATTTTTTATATATATTTTTTGCATTATATAAGTGTAGTGAGAGTTAGAGTTAATCAAGGTCTAGGTGCCATTATCCTAAAATAGCAAGACTTATGAATGGAAAAGTAAGAAAATGCCACATTTTATGCATAGAAATTATCATAGACCCAAAGCTAATATGAAGTAAAATGGAGTTAATATAAAATCATCAGTGTTATTTTATTGTGAAAACTGGTCTAGAGCAATCTTCTGCACCTGAATCTAAAAGGTCCTAATTCCTATGAATTATATGTGTAGAAAGCCAAACGTAGGCAATAAGAACCATATTACACTGTGCAATTAGTACTCCTCTCACTTTGCCCTAATGTATAACAATATGTCTTTGCCTACAATACCTGAAAAATGAAACTATTCATGCAAAGAGTCAGATTAATTCAATCAAAAATCAGTTACAGTTGTTACTTGATGTTAGAATGAATGAAAATAGCAACTTTACAGTGTTCTATATGAAAGATCCAACAACAGTCAGTAGATGATATACAAAAGCATATTTTAAACATAAGATGTAATCTCTAACATTTAGAATTGTCCAACAATGTAAAAAATTGCTTTCCCATCTCTAGAGTTGAGACATTTGGAAATGGAATTTGTACAGGAAATAGATAATTCATCAAATTTCTCCAAGATCCTTAACAACTTAAGATTATTTGTACACGAATTTTTTTTTTCAGAAAGAGGGCAACAAGTAGCACAAACTTTGTATAATTTGGTATCCAGTTTCAGGGACAACTAAAACCACTCATCTTTGCTATACTCGAGTTCCAGCAAATGGCAATTGCCAAAAAAAAAAAAAAAAAAGGAGATTTTAACTGGAACTAAATATCCTAGTTGGCTAAAAGAGCTTCTGGTCATCTAATGAATGAAATTTTAAAAATGAAAGTTTTATCATATTATTTAGACGTATATATACATATATACATATATATCATACATACACATATATATCATATGTGTGTGTGTATATATATATATATACACACATATATATAATATTATTTAGAAGTAGAGACTGCATTCAATTTATATATATATATATATATGTATATATATATATACGTATATATATATATATACATATATATATACAGATATTTTAGGTTTGGAGGTATATGTGAAGGTTTCTGATAGAGGTAAACCGATGTCACAGGGGTTTGTTGTACACACTATTTCATCACCCAAGTATTAAGCCCAGTACCTAATAGTTATATTTTCTACTCCTCTCCCTCCTCCTCCCCTTCTCCCTCCTCCCCTTCTCCATCTTCAAGCAGACCCCAGTGTCTGTTGTTTCCTTCTTTGTGTTCATAAATTCTCACGATTTAGCTCCCATTTACAATTGAGAACATGTGGAATTTGGTTTTCTGTTCCTGTGTTAGTTCACTAAGAATGATGGCCTCCAGCTCTGTTTCCTGCAAATGATACAATCTCCTTCTTTTTTATGGCTGCATAGTGTTCCATGGTATACATGTACCACATTTTCTTTATTTAATCCAGCATTGATGGACACCTAGATTGATTTCATATCTTTGTTTTTGTCAATAATGCTGCAATTAACATATGCATTCATGTGTCTTTATGGTAGAATAATTCATATTTCTTTGGATATACACCCAGTAATGGAACGCTGGGTTGAATTGTAGTTCTGTTTTTCAGCTCTTTGAGGAATCACCACACTGCTTTCCACAATGGTTGAACTAATTTACACTTCTCATGACCATGTATAAGCATTACCTTTTCTATGCAACCTTGCCAGATTCTGTTATTTTTTTACTTTTTAGTAATAGCCATTCAGTCTGGTGTGAGATGGTATCTCATTGTGGGTCTTATTTGCATTCTCTAATGATCAGGGATATTGATCTTTCTTTCATGTGCTTCTTGGCCTTGTATGTCTTCTTTTGAAAAGTGTATGAACTATTGAAAAGTTCTTTGCCCACTTTTTAATGGGGTTGTTTGTTTTTATATTGGAAATTTGTTTAGTTCCTTACAGAGGTTGTTTGTTTTTATCTTGGAAATTTGTTTAAGTTCCTTACAGATGCTAGTTCTCCAGCTGACAGTTGAATTTACCCTGGGACAGCACCTCCCAAAGATGAAGGTAGAAGGAAGGGCAGGCCATCATCTTTGCTGTTCAGAAGTCTTAGCCATTTTATCCTTTGGCCATTGGAGAGTCTGAGCCCATGGGGTTGATGGGGTGAGGAGTTGGTTGGGTGGAAAGGATCCCTCAGCCCAGCTGTGCTGCCAAAAGGTAGCCATACTGATTCTTTAAGCAGGTCCCATTCCTCTGCACTGGGCAGGACCTTCCAACTGGAGCCTTCAGCCACCCCCATTGGTGTTCTCCAGCCGACAGAGATTTGTAAACTCCCTGGGCCAGAGCTCTCAGAGGGATGGATGGGCCACCATCTCTGCTATTTGAGCAACTAAGGCATTCCATCCTTTGGCCCTTAGAGAGTCTAAGGTGCCCAGAGACTGAAGTGGACTCCCAGCACAGAACGGTTGCTGTACCAAACCCTGGCCAGACTGCTTTCATATGCAGGTCCCTCACCCTGCTCTTCCTCACTGGGTGGCACCTCTCAACTGAGGTCTCCAGCTACCTCCTACAGGTGCCTTTCAGCCAGCAACAGGACCATACATCCCTGGAACAAAGCTCCCAGAGGGAGGGACAGGCTACCATTTTGCTGTTTCACAGTGTCCACTGGTGACACATCCAGGTTCTGGAAAATCCAAGGTGACTAGTGACTGGGGGACTAGGGTAGGCTCCAAGCTTACCACAATAGATCTACAGAAAAAGTGATCAGACTCTTACGTGGGTGCCCATTCCCATGTCTTCTCCCAGGGCAGTTCCTCAAGGGCTTAGAGCCCAGCTACCCCCTCCAGGGCTGCCAAACCAGCAGTAAATTGGCAACTCCCTGGACAGAGCCTTCAGGGGCAACTGAAATCCTCTTTGTCACTGCCTCTTCAGTGAAACTGCCCTTGCCACCCTCAGACTAATGAAGGAGCAAAGACCCCAAGGGCCTTATCCATACTTCTGACAAGCTGCAGTGGACCCTAGGAGAGGAGGCCAGTCCCACCCAAATCACCCACTAGTAACCAGACAGGGAAACTCCGGCTTGTACTCACAGCAGACCCTCCATCCTGTGCTGATTACACTGAGCGATTTCTGACCTGCATCTCTATGGGGTAGAGCCCCCAGGAGGCAAGCCAAGGACCTTTGGCCACAGCCACTACTAAGATCCCTTCCTCTGCTGCTTCCAATTTGGAGAAGGAACACAACCTCTGAGATCGCCCAGAGCTGCACTGGGCAGCCCAGTAGTGCCAAGCCACAATCTACGGCCAGCACTCAAGGTATTGACCAATAAGCCTAAATGCCACCTGTTGGATCTCACTCCATAGCTTCAAACCAAAAACTACCTCACTAACATACCCGCCTCTGAAAAGTACAGCTCTTTTATTAAGAAAATTGAGCTTTCAAATTTTCTCAAAATATATTTTTGTTTCCCTTTGGCTAAGTGATATTGTTAGAAACAATGGCCAGCAAACTCACTATAATAGTTTCCATGAAGTCATCATTAGGGAAATTTCAAACTAATTATAGAAGTTTCTTTGAATAAAGTTTAAATTCTGAATAGTGTTATTCATCATGAGTTATGTACATATTTATTCTTTAGCAAGTTTTATACATAATTTAATATTTAAACCACTTGCCATGTTTGGGAATTTAGCTTGACATTTCATTCAGCAACAACTAGAGCCTTTGTTTCTAATTACATTTTTCAAAATTCTTGCTTGTTCTGTTTTTCACTTTCAAAATTATTTCTGAAATTTAATTGACATCTTAATGAATACATATTTTATATTCTTTGAAAATAAGCCAATTATAGAAGCTTTCCTTAAAAGGCTGAACCAAAAAAAAGATTATAATTTTAAAAATTTGAGAGAATAATAGTAATTTTCTCATAAAATCATACTGTTTAGAAATAGAATTGAGTCATCTGACTTGCTGTTTAAAAAAGAAAACCTTTATAAGTTATTAAATGTTGCTTTTTGAAAATGAAAAACATTGGTAAAAAATAGAAAGTGCTATAGGAATATATGTTCGAAATATCCAAAATCTTCAAATGATTATATGGTTTACAGGAAATATATAAGATTAGAACTAAGAGTTTTAATAGGTACAAGCAATTTATAATTACAACTCTAGCTTCCACATTCATCTGAGGAGAAAGACATTTGAAATTAGATTTATGAGTTGATGGTTCATATTTGTCTTGTATGCTTGATGGAAATACAGTGCAAAATAATTATTATTCTTGTAACAGGTATATTTCAGAAACAAATTTTATTAATAGCCAATGTAACTAGTAGTTGTACTAGAACATATTTGCTGTTCAGATGGATTCTTATAACCTTATTAGCATTTCTTACAATAATAGCAACAGGCCTCCATAATAACTACAATGGCCATTTCTGTTACACACACATACCCACAGAGAGAAAGATCATAAGGCAGTTTAAGTGCTTCCACAGATGATTATAGTGCCTCCTGTAGCCTGAAAACATGAAGTCTTTCTTTCAGAAATAGTACAAATGGAAACTGATTGAATTTGTTGGTTCCATAACAAATGGTCCAAGAGTGAGTTATTAGTAGGTAAATTATAGTTACTTTCTTGTGTAGAGAACTTTACAGTTTTATATTATTTTCTTTCTAAAAACAGTATAGTCATGAACTTGGATATCAATATATTTACAGGGTTTTTCATGCCTAATCAATCTGCATGTTTAAATCCCATTCATTTGTTTTCTTTCACGCATTTGGGTAATAAATATTTACTGGCTTCTGTGCTATACTCTGTAAATACAAAATAAATGAGGAAATTATTTATTTCTCTTGAGGGAGTTGTAATCTAGCACAGATAACAATAAGTAAATAAGTGAAATAAGAGACATAAGGAAAAGCAGAAAATTTTACATAGAAATCACAAAGCAGAGTCTTCATTTGTAACTTGAGGGTGAACAGGGGCTTCAAAGGATGTATATTTAAGATATATCTTGAAGAATGAATAATTGTTGCCAATTGAAGTTATTGTTGTATTAAAGCAGTGATTCAATTGGCACCTTAGTAGAGATTGAGCAATGTTTAGGGATATTTTTGATTGTCACATGTGAGTAAGTAGGGATGCTACTGGCATCTGGTCTGCAGAGCCCAGGGATGCTGCTGAACACCCCACAATGCTCAAGAGAGCCCTTCCCCCAAACTACCAGAAAAAAAATAAATTATCTGGCCCAAATTCTCAATAGTGCCAGGGTGAGATACACTGAAACAGAGGCATTATAGGCAAAAGTGATACGAAGAGGAAAGCATTCTCTAGGCTTATAAAAATATAAATTTCTTGATGTGCATAGAGGGACTGGGGATAGGAGCAGCAAGAGTGGCCACAGGACCATAGAAAGGAAAAGTTTGTATTGTTTGGCAGTATAAATACGAATAAAGATGCATCTTTGTTTTCCTAAAGTACAGTATAGTAGTGAAAAAATAAAATAAGAATGAGTCTTTAGTTCTTCCACTTTAAAACAAATATTAACAAATACACAGTGAGTTCAGTGAAATACTCCTTTGACCTTAAAAATAAAGAAGCTACATAAGAAGTAAAATGTAATTTATTTTTGGGAAAACATAAATTAATAGAGGTGTATGTGTGTGTATGTGCATTCTTATGCAAATTTTATTTTATCAGAAATATATATGTGCTCTCACATCACATAACATCCTCTCACTTTATAATATGCAAGCTTAGAAAAGTTTGATCAGATGAATTAATACCTGATTAATGATTACCAAAATAATTAGGTGATAATTGTGGAAGATAGATAATATTTTAGCCTGCAAAATGAAAATAAAGTAGATTCCATAGGTGGCATGTATACTTAAAATACTGCATCTGTCTACAGTGCTGTTATTTCTTAAAGTAGTGCCTTGCACAGTGTCTGGCAAATACTGATTGAATGGTTGTCAGTGTGAATATATAAATGAGAAAATAAAAGGAGGAAAAGGAAAAGAAAGTAAAGGAATTGAGATAAAGGAAGGAAGGAAGGAAGGAAAGAAGGAAAAAAGGAAAGAAGGAAGGGAGGGAGGGACAGAGGGAGGGAGGGAGAGAGGTAAGAAAGAAGAATGAGGGGAGGAGTTACACCTGTTAAAAGCTCAGAATTAAGTTCTATTAGGACAAGGATTTTTTTTTTTTTGAGTGCTTTGGCTATTGCTGAATTCCCAGTAACTAGAAGTATGCTTGACACATATTACTGCTCAATAAATATTTGTTAACTGAATACCCTACTGTAACCCAACGTTCTACTGTGCAGTATGCATACAAAAGCTTTGTTGGAGATAGGAAGGGCTAGCATAATCAGTAATTACATCATCAGTGATATAATTGTGGAATATAGACAATATTTTATCCTAAAAAATGAAAATAAAATAGATTCCATATGTGGCAACCATACTTAAAATCCTGTATCTCTCTACCATGCTGCTATTTGGGGCAGCAGAAATATTATTTGTAAGCATTATTTAGGAGTGACCCCAAAAATGAAATTAAGCAACAATTTTGCAATGCCTCAATCTTTAGTAATAGATTACCTTATCTAAACCATGGATTTTGAATATTCAGAATTCAAAATCATGTGTGTCTGTGTATGAGAATGGGGGTGGGGGAGGAGAGAATAAGAGAGACAAAGCATAGTCTGATAACAGAGAGAAGAATAAGATATGATTTAAGAAGCAATCGAAAATATAAACTTTTTTTTTTCTGCTACCAAGTACACCTGAAATCAATATTGTTCAAGAAATAGGGACATTTATGGTGCCATGTTTTAGTTATTTGCTTCTTGCATAAAGCTATAAACAACAATGTGCTTTGCATACCACGTATTTAACATCGCTTGTACAGTGTCCACGTAGACCATCTGAGGCTTTTTCTTTTTTAACAGATCTGGTCTCACTATGTTGCCCAGGCTGGTCTCAGACTCCTGGCTTTAAGAGAGCCCCGCATACTGAGCCCTTGAAGCACTGAGATTACAGGCATGAGCCACTGCACCCAGCCAAGCATCTAATTCTTAAACTTTATGCAGCTCTTGGCAGTGTAGCCTACTGAAAGAACCATGAGAGGTTAAACACCTTTCATCATACCATCTAAGCCACAACTCTGTGACCTTTGATCCTTTCTCCCTTAGTGTCCTTATTTGTAGAATGGGGATGATAATTCAACTTCTACTAACCTAAAGACTAAAAGGAAAAAATAGATTCCAAAATAATTTCAAAAATAGATTTTTAAATTTTTGAATGCTTATATCAAAGCTTAAGAGAATATGGTTATATATGCTAAATCAAAATAAACCTATTTTGTATTCTTTATAGTTTGTTCTTACTGCATTTAGGGGAGAAAAGTTTATTTATTTGAAAATTCTGTATAAAATTTTCTGCTTATTAATGTGTAGAAATTTAAATGATTTTTCAAAACGCAAGCGTTTGTCTTTGGCTATAGTTATCTTTTCAAGACGGATTTTATTGTTCAAGGAAGAATTCTGTAAGTTAGAAATTCATTTAGTAAAAAAGGAGTATGAGGTGTTAATGTAACTTTTTTTCCAAAACTCTTTTTTATGCTTTCCTAGTAGCATTTGTTGTTTCCTCATGGTTTGCTACATCTGCATTATTCCAAAAATAAATTTTTAGCATAACATCTAACTTAAAATTTCTATGCTACCTAAAATTACTTGTTTGGGATAATAATCTTAGATTAGTACTTTTTTATATTTTTTTATTTCTCCAGCTCGAATTTGCTAATGTAAGAACAACAATTCCTTTTGATATATTACTTTTTTTTAGGTGTCACTACAATAGCTATTGTGAATAAACATTTAGGAGTAATTTTGCCTTTTGAATATCATAAACATTAACAAATGCTATTTGATTCACTTACAAATTATATGAGAAGAGCCACAAAATTTTCCTAACCTTTTCTGTAGCTCAATAAATCACAAACAGACAAGAAAGTTAAGTACTACTTCAGTGGAATATCAGCAGACAGATGTAGCACACATTCCCTCAAAATAATTCAGAACCTGTTTCAATTTATCAAATGCCTACTTTATCTGTCAAAACAATGTCCTTTCTCAAATAAAGGGCATTGTTTCTGTAGCGAGAAAAAGGTTCTGATGTATTGTTATCTGCAAATGTACGGTGGAATAATGGAACAACAGGCAGTGTTTCAAACTAAGAGATCAAGGGCCAGAATGCATTACAAATCTTGTTAAAATAAATGAGGGTAAAAGCATAATTCCAATAAAGACATTTATAGTCTTAAACAATCTCTCACTCTTCTTAAAAGAGATATTTAAAATTAACCCAATCCTGCCCAAACACCAAAAGCTTTTGCTGCTTCTCTCAAAGTTCAATATGCAAAGAAGTAGATTTGTAGAACTTGCATGCAAACTAGATATCAGTATCTTTTAATGTGCTGACATTGTAGAATTTTACTGATGCTGGTAATCTTTCTATCTTCCATTTGTCTATGAACCTGGGATTCAAGGAGGAAAATAGTTGTTCATATAATATCCAAATCTAAAACACTTTATGAAAATGCTTAACTAAATAACTATGATTTTTTAAAATTAATATTTAAAAAGTAATGTACCTCATTGTAAGTGACTTTTTTGTTAGATCATTTTGGTACTTGAATACATAGTATCCATAATAAACCTTTTAATTTTATGTTATGATTAACTATCTTCTTTTTTAATGGTATGAAAAAAAACTGAATATAATCACACGAACACCAAGTAATAAATATGTGCTTTACCTGTACACAATAAGTTAGCTGTTATTTCTAGCCATTGTCATGCTCAAACATTTGTTTTAACCAAAACATATCAGGTATTTATGATGATTCCTGCAGCCCAGTTGATCTAGATCTGAAATACGACATTGTAGCCTAACGTATCTGTATTCTCTATGATTGCAGGTTGTTCTCCTTTTCTTTATTCTAGCTATTTGTTTTGTTTATTTTTTAAAATGTAACCATGACGTCTACCAGTTACTAGAATATATTCTTAAAACAAATCTATGGCAATCTTGTCTTGAAAATAAAGTCTACATTAAGAAATAATCTTTGGACGTGATAACTATAAAATACATTAATTTATGATCATCTAATATAATTGATCATAAATGTTATAGTATTATGTGAATATGTAACACTGCTGTTACATATAGTCACATAATACTATAGTTGAATTGTCTTTAAAATTAATTACTATTAGGGAGTTATGAAAGACATATTGACCACATAAGTTACCTAAGAATAATTCCTAGAAATGAAAAGCATTTTGCTTCACCTGTTATGTATATTGTGAAGGTTTCCTGCCTGAGACTATGACTAAACATAGCTTTATATCCTGAAACTTAGTTTTCCCACTTAATAATACTTGAATTAAACAAGAGACATTTTCAACAAATTGTAAGTTAAGAAGTCAGAAAAATACAGGCATTTAGTTAGAATGATGACTTCTCTAACAAAAGTATTCCTGGCCAAAGGGAGGTTTCTATAAACACATTTTCTCCTCATACTTGTTTGTTTGTTTGTTTGTTTTTCAAATACATTCTGTTAAATAGAGACATGCTCTGGGACACCTTGGTCAAATTTCCCCATGTAGATAGATCATAAAAGGGAAATACTAACTGATATTCCTTTGAAATATTCATATCAAAATTACCAACTCAGCCTATGGAACTTGTTCTAAAGTGTTTGAATAAATAACATAAATAGGACACACTGATCCAAATATCCCCTAATTTCCTGCTATGCACTGTGTACTGTGATGTGCATTAGAAATATGATGATTACTTAAGACCTTATCCTACCTTCAGGGAGGTCTCAAATCCAGGAAGGTCTCAAATCCATACTAAAGAGACAGTTTAAATCTTTTAATTATTTTTCCCCATTCTCCATACTATCTCATGTACTCTAAGTCATAAACTTAGGTCATTGAAATAAAAATACAAAGTTTTTATTATTCACTTTTTGATTTTATGACAAACATAAATACAAATACATGAACATTATATACATTCATAAGCCCATTTATGTCCATATTTTCAGGGTACAAACATACTCATAAATCTAATCATCTATTTTTCCGTCCACCTATCCATCTATTTACCCATCCAATGACAATAATTAAGACTTTTAAAGCTTGAGTCAAATGGATTTGAACTCAAATTCTGCTTCATCCCCTTATAAGCTACTTGACTTTAAACATGTCAGGAAACCTCTCTATTCCTCAGTTTTCTCCTCAGTAAAATGAAAATATCTATTGCAGTGGTTTGTTTTGAGAGTTACATTAAAAATACATGTAACACAGGTAGTTGATTTGTAACTAATAAATGCTGGATCGCTGTCATCAATCCTTTTTATTCATCATACCTTTATTTAGGCAATGTGGTGCAGTGTTTCTGAGCACAAATTTTGGAAAACGATTACCTCATTACTTGGATTCATATTTCGCCTGTGCCATTTAGTATATATATGACTTTGAGAAAGTTCCTTTAACTTTTGCTGCCTCAGTTTTCTCATCCATAAAATGGGGGAAATGAAACGTATTCCATAGAGTGATTGATATTCTTTATACTTGAATTTGTGTATTTAAATGTATAAAACCACTTTCATTTTTAGTTCTCTGCTGGTACTTTTTTATTTTCTGAATATACGAATAATTTTTATGATCCATCGGACATTTTTTTCCTTGTAAATGAATGGCCTAGGACAGAAGTGGTGATCATGGGAACTGTTGTTTATATCATGATTCTGTGACATGGGGCACTGAGGAGTAAGAGCAACAGTTCTCACTTTCTTCTTTATAAACCTAATTTGGGGGATGAGAAACTCTTTGTAGAAATCTTTAAAATGTATTACTCTATTGCAATATGTAAAATTTGTAATCTGAGAAATCTGAGTATACAGATTGTTGCATGATATACTTCGGCTAATTGTATCTGTTTCCAATTGCATGGTGAGTGGTGCAAAATGCTGTATTTAAATGGGGAAATTTGACCAAGGTGTCCTAGAGCATGTCTCTATTTAACAGAATGTATTTGAAAAAAAAGAAAAAAAAAAAAACAAGCCCAAAACACATTGGGATTTCTTATCCACTATCATAAATGGTCAAGACTGAGATCTTTTTTTTTTTTTTTTAATATTTTTTAGGATCTCTCTGTGCCTTAGATAGCGCATGTAAGAAGAGAGAACAGCTGATAAGACATGAATGGTGAGTATGACTTCATCATCATGAAGTTTCTGTTTTGAAGATTTCCCACAGTGCACTGTAATATCTGTTTTGAGCCTTGCCTGTCAAAACTAAAGATGATCAACAGCCATACCAATACCTCTAAGTACCTGACAATGGAGAAGGACAAATGATGACTAACTCATCAGCCTCCAAACACTTCTCCTTACAGTGTATCTTGATTCTATGCAAGGACTAAGGAAAGGTTAAAATGCAAATATATTACAATTTGGAATGATATATTAATCCATCATAACCATTAACTTTTAGAAAAACAAAAGTAAATTCATCGATTAATAAAATAAATTCCAAATAAAATTAATTCCAAGAAAATTTCCTATCCATCCAAAGGTAGGAAAAATCAGTCAGAAAAAAAAAAAAAATGCCATCCCAAAGAATACTAGCTTGGAAGAAACTTGATATTAAAATACCACACATTGGACACTGAAGAGGATCATAAACTGAAAACATCATTCAGGGAACAACTTTTGTCTAGGAAAACCCTCATTCACAATCTGCGTATACAAACTGAAAAAGCAATTGGATTGAATTTGGAGCATATACAGTCTTGATAAACTCTAATTTACCTGGCTGACTGTATTGTTTGGGTAATTGAGATAAATTAATTAGAAGAGAAAAACTGTTGTTATAAGTTTAGAATATTTTGCAGGGCAGATGACTAACTGATTTTTCAAAGTTTTCATGTTAAACAAAGTAGCTCTATAATATGTTATTT
Source organism: Sapajus apella (assembly GCF_009761245.1). Classification (NCBI taxonomy): domain Eukaryota; kingdom Metazoa; phylum Chordata; class Mammalia; order Primates; family Cebidae; genus Sapajus; species Sapajus apella. The sequence goes on along the minus strand of NW_022436949.1, from coordinate 17,487,153 downwards.
TATTTAAAAAAAAAAAAACAAGATTAACTATTGCAAAAATGCATTATTTAAAACAATGTGCCAGACATTGTTTAAATTGATGCATTTTGCCCTACAAACTGAAAATGGATAGATAATATAGAGATCATTATAGGTATTATTTATTTTTTACTAGTATTGCACATATATTTAAAAGCCCAGTCATCTTTTTGATCACATTATAATTTATCTTGGTTTTGAACATCTAAGGACGGGATTGAAAATGTTTTAAAATCTTTTAAAAATGTGAACAGCACTAAGGCATTTTTGCTAACAAACTGTAGGAAAATATAAGACATTTTGAACTATAAGGACATTTAATGTATTATTCAAGCTTCTGATTAATATGAACAAACATTAACAGACTAAAGCAGCTGTAATAATACAATGATTTAAAACAACAAAAATGCCTCTGTAAATATTAAGTCAATAACTTTCTTCTGAAATATAAAATGTGCTTGCCACAGAAAATTAATATGATTTCTTGCATGTAAATTACCATATTTTAAACAAAAGATATCTTCAAGAACCATTTTAATCTTTGCTATATTTTACATATAGTACTTTCAAATTCATATTTCAGTGTTGACATATTTCAAATAAAGAAAATGGACTGTTGTAATCCTTTGTATGGTGTTTTCATTCAATTAGCTCTATCTTTCTTTTTCTAAGCAAACAAGATGGCAATTTACTCAAAGTCAACCCATAATAACATATATCAGCCAGAGTCAAACAAACATAGCACTGCTCTTGCTGCACCTTTTAAAATCAAACAATTTTAAATAAAAGCAAACATGAACATAAATAGTGTTTCCCTTTGGAATTTGACTGTTGACAGAAAAATGATAAAAACATAAAAATGGTTTGAATTTGTAAGGGAGTTAAATAATTCAGGAAATGTTTTATTAACTGATAGCAGAGAGAACAGGATTTTGGTCTGCATTATAAAGTAATGAAAAAATAAAATATATGATATGTGGCTGATTTGTAGAAAAAAACTCTTCCTAACCATATTAAAATTTCACAAGATAGTTAAAAACCACATTCTTATCAAGCACTTACAAAAGTAAAATTCTGCCTAAAGGTATTTTTTTTTCTTTCAAATGTTAGTTGCAACATTTTCAAAGGTGAAGAAAGTTGTTTGTCAGTGCACAGTTTTTAAAAAGGGTTTGTGGTTTATATTTTCAACATACTATAACAGAAATTTAAAGAAAGGAGAGTTTGAAACCGCAAATAGTTTTATTGCTTTTAATTTTTTTTGGTTTGCGATTTTGGACAGTTAAGTGCTTAGAAATTTATTATTCTTATAAGATGAATATAGAATGTTATCATTCCTAAAATATCATTGCTAAGATTTTTATCATTTAGATAAAATGTAAGAAAATATATTGAAAAATAGTCTTAGGCAAACTGGAAATTTCAACAAAATTTATAATTATATATGTATAGGAAATGCATTAATTTTAAGAAAAATAAAATTTATTTTAAAGTTTTTATTAGTTGATGCCATATGTTGAAAGAATGATGATTACTTAAGACCTAACCTACCTTCAGGGAGGTCTCAAATCCAGGGAGGTCTCAAATCCATACTAAAGAGACAGCTTGAACCTTTCGATTATTTTTCCCCCATTCTCCATACTATCTCATGTACTCTAAAAGTCATAAACTTAGGTCATTGAAATAAAAATACAAAGTTTTTATTATTCACTTTTTTATTTTATGACAAACATAAATATGAATACATGAACATTATATACATTCATAAGCCCCTTTATATCCATATTTTCAGAGAGTATGCTTTTAAATATATTATAATTAAAAACTATTTTAGTTTCCAACCTACCCCCATATAGTCCAAATTAAATATAAGTGTTACAAAGGAATAGAATTACACACTCTTAGGCTTGGAATGTTGCTCTATTATTTACTACCTATGTCATAATTGGCATGTTATTATTTTGAGTCTCAGATTCTTCATCAGAAAAAAATGGGCATAGTAAAATTGCTGTGGTGAGAGTGAAATAATGAAATACATATAAAAGACATAAGAGAAGCACTTCTTCAGGCTTGTTATGTATCTTGGTTTTCCCTGTGTCTTGCACATTGCCTACTCATGACCATGAAAAATGAACCCTTGAGAATGTGAAGTAAAGACAAAAGAAAGAAACCAATTATACATCAATTTTTAAAAATGTGTATCTTTCTGCTGATAGCTAAAAAATTCCTTTAGAGAGTTAATCTGAATTGTTTGTATGTTTACAGAACTTTATTTTTGAACTCGCTAAACATTTTAGATTAAAAAGGAAAGACTGAAAGGGGTGCTCTCTTATAAAGCTAGAAGCATTCTCACTTGGTACAACTTGTTTGATATGTGGAACTTGGTACAAGTCTTTTATATAATATCTAAAAAAGAAACATTTATAACTTTTGACATAGTAATTCTGCTTCTGGTACATCAATCTCAAAATATAATAGAGAAGATGCAAAATAATATGTGCATACTGTTGTCACCATGGCATTATTCCAGGAATCATTGGAAATAATCGTTATGTAAGTTAAAGCCTAGAAGTTGTTAGTATAATGCCTGGAACTACAGATAATGCTTAATAAATATTAGCACAAAACTGAAAATAAAAGAACAAGTGTGCAATAATAAACAGTTTATTTGACTCCCTGGATGGGCTATTATGCACCCTCTTGATAAATGCAGTTACATGAACAAAGACATTTAAAATAATGCTAAATGTGTTCAGGAAGGTATGAAAGCTCACTGCCATGACAGTTACCATGAAAAGTAAACATTGAAAAATATTAGGATGGTTAGATACGCAGAGTGTTTTTTTTTTCTATTCAAGTGTTTATAATGTTTTTATATTATTAGCGTTTTTGAAATTTCCAGAAAAACATGATATCTGCACTGTGCTAGTCCTCTTATTTTGGAAAATAACATGTAATAATTCTATAATTGCTGTTATAATTATCCATATATCTACCTATCTGAAGTGCCAATATTATAGTTACTCCCATTTTTTATCATCTTTTTATTTCCTATATGTAGGCATTAGTTCACAAACACTAACGAAGAAAAAATAATATTGGTATAAGGAAAAGTATAAGAATTATTATTGGCCAGGCACGCTGATTCATGTCTAATGCCAGCACTTTGAGAGGCTGAGGCGGGCGGATCATGAGGTCAAGAGAGCGAGACCATTTTGGCCAACATGGTGAAACCCCCGTCTCTACTAAAAAATACAAAAATTAGCTGGGAGTGGTGGTGCGTGCCTGTAGTCCCAGTTACTCGGGAGGCTGAGGCAGGAGAATCGTTTGAACCCGGGAGGCGGAGGTTGCAATGAGCCGAGATCCCGCCACTGCACTCCAGCCTGCCGACAGAGCGAGACTCCATCTCAAAAAAAAAAAAAAAAAAAAAAAAAAAAAGAATTATTATTTAGGGTACATATTCAGAGTGAAAGAATATATAGATAGGAGAGACTGCAGAATTCCATACCCTTGTTTAAATCTCCACCAGAAAATGTGTCTGTTTGTGAATGTCTATGACATGGAAACTGGGTATTATGATCATTTACCTGAACAGAACTATTTACCTGAGCATGGGCTCTGAGAATTTTGGTAGTAAATATGCCCAATATCCGTTTAAGAAACATGCTTTGTTCCTACTAAGAGTGATCAAAGCAAACATATTATTCTATCATAAGCCTTGATCATGTTTAGAATAGTGAGGGTATCACAAGGTATTTTTAACAAAAATTGGGTGGGTGTTTTAGAAAATATTTATTTAAATCATATACCTTTATAGTAGGTTGTTTTATTTTTCTGGTGGACTTTTAAGAGTGATACTCTCAGATAATTTTGTAAACTGATTGGTATTTCCATGCAAGCATTAAAAATATAAAATGAAGTGAGTTATATAACTAGCCTATGTATGGTGGAAAACATTTCCAGGATAAGATACATATATTATTAAGTTCAAAACAAAATAAAAATTATTCACATGGATTAATGTAAATATAAACTTGCATAATTAAATATGCTTCATTTTTAAAAATGTTGTCCATCACTTTATTCCTCATGTAAATTATCTTCTCTGTGGTCCCTTGGCATGCACAAAGCAAAGCAAAAAGTTAGTAATACCTGAGGTGAGTTTCACTGTAGAGTATAGTATTTGTGTTACGGAGTACTTTATTATCGCTTATTGGGTAGGCTTTCTTCCTCAATGTTATCTGTTTTACAACTTGTTGATACTCACCCAGAGTCTATTTCCAAGCAATGTAGTTTAAAATTCTTGAAGAAAAAATATGTAGTAAGAAAAATCATTGTTTGATTAATTTTACAGAAAGTTTTTGATCCAAGGATATATTCATGAAATTTCCCATAAAATATTAGAAATAAGTATAAAAATGACAATGAAGAATTATTGACTAAAGCCCAAAGAGGAGATAGTGGTAATACTTGTTAAAACTTGACAAATTTACAGGCACTCATTTATGAATGAGTGATAAACTTCTTTGTAAATAGTACATCATTTTAAATTTATATTTTTAAAAAACTACAAGGAAGATACATATTTTTCATATCTTTAGATGAACAATGTAAGACTCACAAGATTTAATAAATTGCTTTATGTTCCTAAGGAATTGAAAACCTTGATTGAGTGACAACTGTTGTAAAATACAAATGTACTTTTAACACCATAAAATGTAGGCTATCATGGAATATAGTTCTAGCATACATAAGAGGCATACACCGTCTGCAAGTAGAGCTAATGTGCTAAGGCTAAATGAAAAATAAAGAAAAGCAGAATACATTTTTTTCTAAAAATAAAAAAATTACAGATTATTCTAAAATATCCAATATTTTTTTAAACTTTTTAGACTAGTTTAAGCTACCAAACCTGCAACTGACATTAATTGTTATGTAAGCATAAAACAAGTTATACTAAAGTAAGGGTTTTTGCAAACAAATTTAGAGACTTATGTTCCACGCAGCAGACTCAGATATTTTTACCCTCGAGCTAAGAAAAGAAAGAGCACGTGTGATTCTTAGAGCAATATGTACTGGCAACCATATATCTTCCAAGGCAATACTAACCGTGACACTAAATACTGTAGTATTTGGAAAGATATACAGTAAAAGTGATTGCTAATGACAACTTTAAAATGAAAAATTTCTTGCCTAATTAAAAGCTTGATAATTAATAGTTCCACATTGAACTCCTTTGGAGTTCGTATCCACTTTGAGTTACAAATCAAAATCTGGGAATGTGCTATGCTTGTGTGTATGTATTTGACTACAGGTAGCTAATGATATATGTTTTTTCAAGTATGTTTTACCTAAAACTTAGGGAATTATGTTGGAATTATGTGACACATAGAGTTCTATATGTGGTACCTGAAGCCATTTTCAGATATGGCTCATGGCCCAGGCCCAATATTGAATAATGTTATTGCTGCCTTGATTAAATATTGACTACTAATTTAGTGAGGCAATTAGTATTGTTAAGAAAGATAATTCTGAAAATTAGTACTCAGCTAAAATTAGCAAACAAACAAGAAATGTTGGCCTCACACATATGCATATACCTAATCTGCAAACCTATATGTATTATGAGATAAAGCAAATGAGACTATTGCATTCCAATTTTGTACAGCCTTCTGAGTGCTTTTCATCCTCTGTAATTTATTTTCTTCAAGATTTCATATTGCTTTTACTTTAACCTAATTTTATTTGTAGAAAGTGATAAGTGAGTACCAATTCAAGTTACTGGAAGCAAAAGGTGGATTATGTTAGTTGAGACCAGAGTAAGCCATTTAACAACACAGGTGTCAGTACAGGCATCAAATTCTGAACATTTTTATAGGACACAAGACAAGTTCAGAAAATTATCTGCAGAACAGAGAAAAGAAATAAAATACATCCTACAGAGGTAAGTCGAAGCATTCACAAAGCACTTGAGTACTCCAACTTTTGAGGTTTTTAGTCCTTGACTTGTTTTCTAATAGGCTGCTATTGCAGGCAACATTGAGCATAAAGATGTTGACCATAAGCAGGAGAAAAGATGAAAATCTTCTGCTAACCAACACAGGGGGAAGATGATAAGATTAGAAACTAGGCAGAAATGGGGCAGTAGCTCACACTGCAGCTCCTACACATGATCAGAAATAAGTCTAGTGAAAAGGCTTCCCCATTTAGCCAAATTAATATGCATTTTAAATTGAGATATTTAATTTCTAATGTAATTCCACATCAAAAAAAAAAGTTTAAGTGAAGATGTACCTAAATATTATTATTGTCTTTTTAAACTAATTTTAACTTTTATTTTAGATTCAGAGGGTATATGTGCCGGTTTGTTAGATGAGTATATTGTGTAATGCTGAGGTTTGGGGTTCAAATAATCCTGTCAAAAATAAAAATAAATAAATAACTCTTCTGTAGCATCTAACAGTGAATAACATTGCAAGGTACTCGTCTGTGCAAGTATACTTAGCACAAGCAAAGACATGCTTCATTTTGGTGAGAGCACATATACTTTTTAAAAGGCTATCTAAGACTGTGGAAAGAAAAGAACTATTTCTGTAATATAAGAAACCCGTGTTTAGAGTGAAATTGGGGATAAAAGGACATTTGGCAGATACCCTGTGAATCAGTCTGTTCTCACACTGCTAATAAAGACTTCAGAGTGGGTAATTTATAAATGAAAGAGGTTTCATTAACTCACAGTTTCACATGGCTGTGTAGGCTTCATAATCCTGGCTAAAGGCAAATGAGAAGCAAAGTCCATCTTACATGATGGCAGGCAAAAGAGCTTGTCTAGGGGAACTCCTTTTTATAAGACCATCAGACCTCATGAGACTTATTCATTATCATGAAAACAGCACAGTAAATACCTCCCCGCCATGATCAATTACCTCCTACTGGGTGCCTCACATGACAGGTGGGAATTACGGGAGCTACAATTCAAGATGAGATTCAGGTGGGGACACAGCCAAACCACATCAACCTGTCACATGTCCCAAAGCATTTCTGTTCTCTACAAACCTCAGTGGTCAAATGATTTACAACACTTCAAATGTTTATAAAGAAAATAGGTTTACTTGGCTCACAGTTCTGCAGGCTGTTCAGAAACCATAGCAGCTTCTGCTTCTTGGGAAGCCTCAAAAAACTCCTAATCACAGGGGAGGGCAAAGGGAAGCAGGCAGGTCTTAGATGGCAAGAAAAGGAGCAAGGGGGCAAGGGGAAGTGCCACACACATTTAAACAATGAGATCTCATGAGAACTCACTCACTATTGTCAGAGTATAAAAGGGAAAATCTACCCTGATGACCCAATCACCTCCCATCTCCAACAATGGAGATTAAAATTCAACATGGGCAGAGTCACAGATACAAACCATATTATTCAACTCCTGACCCCTCAAAATGTCATGTTTATTTCACATTGCAAAATATGATCATTCCATCCCAACACTTCCCCAAAGTATTAACTCATTCTAGTATTACTGAAAAGCCTGAACTTCTAAGCCTCCTCTGAGACAAGGCTAGTCCCTTCGACTTACAAGTTTGTAAAATCAAAACATGTTGGTTACTCCGAAGATACAATGGCATATGGACATTGAGCAAATACTCCCATTCAAAAAGAGAGAAATCAGGCAAAGCAAAAGAGCTACCAGCTTCATGTAAGTATGCACAAAAGCAGTGCAGTAGTGGCCTGAAACATTGAGCTGAGGCTGGAGACCAAGAAGCCAGGATGTGGAAGCAGTTTCTTGAGGCTGCACAGAGTAGCAGGGCTCTGGTCCCTACACACAAAACCATTTGTCCTCCTAGACCTCCAGGCCTGTGATGGGGGAAGCTTACAATCATGGCAGATGGCAAAAGAGAATTAAGAACATCTTACATGGCAGGAGGAGCAAGAAAGGGAAAAGGGGAGGTGTCACACACTTTTAAACAACCAGATCCTATGAGAATTCACTCAATATTGTGATATAGTACCAAGAGGAAAATCCAGCACCATTATCTAATCACATCCCACCAAGCCCCACTTCCAACATTGTGGATTACAATTCAACATGAGATTTCGGTGGGTGCACAGATCTAAATTATATCAATACTTAATATAAGTTCATTGAAAATATATATGCATTGTAAATTTTGCATATGCATCTTTGCAGATATCTAACTTGATATATTGCACTCCAACTCTTATATATTGTGATTCCTTAGTATTTTCAGCCAATACTACTTTTTACTCCCAGAAATTTCAATGTAGCAATAGTGTCAATGTATTTAGTATTAACATAATACTAAAACTACTAGCATTAATTTTTTCCTACAAAGCATGTTTTAAAATATTATAAACAGGCTTTCTATAAATAGATCTTTGTAAGTACTAATGTAATCTATTTGATAAACATGCCCATTTTCATTCAATAGAATAATTTAAAACATAAATTTTATTTTTATTAAATTCTGGATAATTAGTAAATGTGCAACTTAGTAGGTAACAAACATGTACTATCCAATATATGAATGCGATTTTAGATTTAACTGTCATTAATTAAAGTGATTGCAGATAAATTGAGGTCATAGTAACAGATTAATGGTACTATGAGTGTGTGTTAAGTAGCATAATGCTTAACAGTGTTTATTGTGATAAGAATTAACACTTAATTGTGAAATTACACAAATAATAGTCAAACTTTCATTTGTTTCCCATCTCACTATAAATTTGTGAAAAATAAAAATAATACTATCAATTTTTGCCACTGCTATTTTTAATAATGATACCCTGGCATCACAGTTTTGGTAAAAATTATCCATTTCACAAATCAAAAACATAGAACAATATCAACAAAACGGCAAAATAGGAAGTCCCAGATTTTCTACCCCTGTAGGGTTTTACTTTAACCTGAACCTTAAATATAGGAATTCTGTATGAGAAGAATCAAAATAAACTGATTCGGAAGAAATTGAGATACTAAAGAAATAGAGATCTATTATTTACTTGACAAAGAATTCAAAATATTTATTTTAAAGAAGCTTGGTGAGTTACAATAGAACATAGATAATTAAACAAAAATCTGGAATCTAATGCATAATCAAAATGAAAACATCTACAAAGATATTTCTATATTAAACAAACCCTAGAGTTTCTGGAGCAGAAGAATATAATAACTGAAATTTAAAAATTCACTAGAGGTGTTCAACAGTAGACTTGATCAAGCACAAGAAAAATTCAGCAAACTTGAAAACAGTTCATTTGAAATTATCCCATCAGAGGAGTAGAAAATAACAAAAGAAAGAAAATCTAAGGGAATTATTGGCCATCATCAAGCAAACTAATAATTCAATATAGGAATTTTAGAAGAAGAGAAAAGAAGTGAGTAGAAAGTTTAATTAAAGAAATAATGACCACAAACTTTCAAAATCTTGAGCAGAAAATGTGCAACAAGAAATTGAAAACGCAATCAGCATATTCAGCAATCCCACTTTTGGGTATATAATAAAAATAACTGAAATTAGGGCCTCAAAGAGACATCTTCACTACCATGAACATTAGAATATTATTCACAATAAACAAGATATGAAGCTATCTAACAGTCCTCAGAGATTAGTGAATTTTTAAAATGTGATAAATGCATATGATAAAATATTATTCCATCTTTGAAAAAAGAAAATCTTGTCATATGCAAAAATGTAGATGAACGTGGTGTATATTAAATTAAGTGAAATATGTTAGTCACAGAAGGACTAATACTGTATGATTAAACATATATGAGGTGTCTTAAATACTCACACTCATGGAAACAGAGAGAAAGTGGTAGTAACCAGGGGCTGGGGAAGGGGTAATTGAGCAGCTCCTGTTTGATGGGTATAAATTTGGTTAAACAAGATGAGTAAGTCCTAGAGATCTGCCGCACAACATTGTTCCTATAGCTGACAATACAGTATAAAACTTAGAGTATAAAACTCATGTAAAGTATTCTTAGTACAGGAAAAATAACATAAGTACAAAATTTAAACCTGGGTCTTTTTACCATACTTTGGTAATTACAAAATGGAAACATATTAGACAAGAGGAGACAAAACCTTTCAAACAAATGAGAGGATTTGCCATTGTAAGAAATAAGAAAGTTTGAGCCATCATTACAGGGGAAAGAAACAGAAGATGTAGGCAACAAATCAGATTGATCATTTTGTTGGTGGAATGATAAGGTAATTCACATATTATTCATTTGTTTTTGTTTTAAAAATAAGTTTCAGAGAGGTCATAAGCAAAGTAGGGAGTTGTTTGTATATACATGTGGGTACAGTGGGGTTTATAATAATTCTGTATTTCTAACATTTGGTGTAGTCCACATTGCTAAAACAATTTGTTAAATAAATAAATGATGTACATTAAAAATTTATGATAATCACATTTTCTTGTGTCTATGTATATTATCTACTAAAGTACTTTCACCTATGGTCTCTGAAATCCTTAAAAACATTTCTAAAGTAGTATATAGAACGCTTGTTTGTTTAAATTCAGCACTAAGTCATTGCTCAAGAATGAAAATGCAAATACCATCAAAATTCTAACTTCCTCAGGAAACCATAATTTCTACATAATAGTGAGTTTCTGAGATTTTTCAAACGTTCATTATAGTGGTCTGCTCTGTTTCACTTTAACCTGAACCCTATATACAGCAGTTACATTTTTTTCTCTGCATGCTGTATCATTTAAGCCTATAGAATACGCTTGAAACGGGGAAAAAAACATCTAAAAACAAGGGCAAAGAACTCTACTAAATAGCCATAAAATCCTTCACAAAATGGAAAATGGAATAGTTATATTGATTATTTTAGTGCCAGAGATGTTCCATGTTGCAAATTTGACACCTTTTGAAGTTGCATTTACTATTTTAGGTAGTTAAGGCACTATTTAATGAATCAATTCAGCCATTTAGTCAATAAGAGTATCCTTGCCTCTTAGAAGAGTTAATATACCTTTTTCACTTATGAAAAAGAAACAGTTAAAACACTTGACAAATCAGACTTAATATTAGTTAAAATGCCCCAAAGATATACATCTTGTTTTCATACAAACTCATACACTCACAAAAGAAGCAGCATTCTCTGTTCAGAAATGTCAATGGGATGAAACTATGTCATAGAATAATGATCTCTTGTTCCCACAAATGCCTAGGGAAAACTAAGATGTTCATTTTCAAAGCAGGAAACATTGATCCAGTGGGTATGTCCTATTAAAACAAATTTATTTTATTCCATCATATAGCTGATGTAAATTCAGTCTTTTTAGTCTGATGGATATGGGTTTCAGAGAATGACATTTTTTGTGCTGTACTACTGCTAAATAGATGAAAATCATTGCATTTTGCTTTGGTTTATTTGTCAGAAAATGGAATTAAGTTTGTTCATGAACACTCTAAGGTTTAATGTTAGCAATTTAGAAATGGTATATACTGATTTTATTTTTCTTTGATTTCTTTTCAGTAAACCTTTTTCAGTTCTAATGGTCATTCTGTTACATAATACTGAATTATGTGCATTCTATTGAGAATTCTATACATTGTTATATATCAGAAAGTCAGAATTATAACATAACATATGAAGATTTTGTGGCCAATGACTGTTCAAATGAAAGGAAATGTTACCATAATAAAACAAATGATGGAGAATCATGCCTGGTTTTGATAGTATTTTAATCTGAACAGCAAAAGGGAAAGATGGCCAGAGCTCCAGGGGGAAAGACAAAAAAGCAGAGATTTATATGTTCAAATAATGTGCATGTACCTGCATATAAGTTTGTGCACAGATGATCTGTAGGTAGACACATTTCGCATGATGAATAGTCACATAACCTCTAAGAATATGTTTCATACCTGCCCTTATGGTGTATATTGTAGCACATGTGTTTTATTGGTAGTTCACTTAATTTTAGTGATACAAATTAATAAATTCAGAATAAGCCTTTAAATTGTTATTTCATTTTATCAGAATCTAACTTCCCTAGGTAAATGCAGTAATTTTTTTTGGCATTAAAGCACATTAAACTATACAAATAAAAGTTAGAGTCAAAGGAAAAAAAAATACTTTTTATGGAAACAATGTCTACTTCCTTTCAAAAAGAGGTCACATATATAGCACTTCTGAAACTACTTTATAGATAGTGAGATTCAATAAGCGGAAAGCTGTACAAAATATCCAAAGAAATGTGTTTATCTAGGGTTTATCATTTTGTTTAAAGAAAATGAGTTTCCAATTCTTTGCCAATATATATTAAGAAAAGGTGAGGTCACGTCATACACTTATCATGCAGTGTTTCCTACTCTAGCCACTTCCACTAAGCTTTTCATATTTTCTCCTTTTTATTCCTATACAAATTGGCCTGGCATATATTCTAATTTTTTCTGGACCTTCTTCATATAGTTTTTTTTTGTTGTTATGATACCTCCTTTCCATATATTCATACTCTCAATACAGGCATAATGCTGTTTAAACTGAAAAGGACCATTCAGGTATCATCAGTTGGGGAAGATACTATACAGTTGAACTTGGTAGTTTACACAGATACACAGCACTGTATATTGTAAGTAGAAAGGGTAATAATTGAGATTTGCCATAGGAAATCAAGAACCTGGTTGTTTTCGTTGGGGCAGAATATAAAACAAGACTTACTGGCTAGTAAGCCAGGCTTTGAGTGACCTCAGACTCAAAAAACTTCCTCCTGCCTAAGAACATAATGGTAACAGATTTCCAACAGGCACATTTAGCTTATACATGCAAAGTAATGTCCCTAGATTTTCAAAGGAGATCATTGATAGGGCAGGTATCCAAGTATGTCTGTACAGACTGACATCATGTGGGTTTTGAGATTGCTGTTTATTTCCCTGAATATAAGAACACCAAGCGGGCATTTTCCAAGTGTTCACATGTTCCTATAATGGCTGGTCACTGGCTTTTAGACATCACAGTATCACTGATGTCTAACCCACTTCTTCACAGTACACACATACTGAATATTAGATGAAAGAGTCACTCTAATACATACGCTTACCATTACAGTCACATGCTAAAAAGAGCAATGCAGAGTGAAGATCGCTTTCTTATTTCATCCTGCTTTGACACAATGACTGTTTTTTTCGTTTTTCTTTTCATCTGTTCCTTCAGATTTTGACATGTTGTAACTCTTCCTCAAATATAATTTGACTCATAAAATCAATAAAATAAATAAACAACAACTAAACCTCCTCTGTCCCTCTTCATCAGGTCTCATATTCACCTCTCTATCTGGGTTGGAGTCAACCTTGCAGTTGGCTCAGAAAACTTGAAATGTGGAGATTTTCTCCATCATAAAATATGTTATTTTAGAGAATTCTCACAATTACATGACACAATAGATTAACTAGAGCTTTATTTTGAATCTCTTTTAAATTCAGAAATCAGAAGAGAAGATGCATTTTATTTTAATATTTGACAACTCAAGAATCATTCATGAAACATTTCTCACTTCTGCACCCACTGATGTTTTTACATGTTTCACGAAGAGCTATTTTCTCCAAATCATTCTACCATCTGAAATACATTAGGGCAGAAACATTTCTTTCCAAATGTATTTTTAGTGGCTTTTTTGCTCAGCAGAAAAAAAAATCAATTAGAATACACTTAAATACTCAAATTTAGTGTTAAAAATTATAACCAGTAGTACCAACATTTTCTTGATTATATTTCTAAAAGAAAAGTGTAAGAAGGATATATATTGGCACTTTAACGGAATCAATCAATACAATTCCAAATCATTCTGCTTTATCTTAAAGTGCCTTTGTTAAAAAATCTATAGTGACTAATTTATGAACTCCTAAAACCATTTAATAACATTGTTTAACCTTTGAAGTGTTTCATAACTTTAAAAAGTCCAAAGAGTGCCATAGTCTCAGAATTACTAACTTCCTTTCACGTAGTAGAATATATACAAAAAGGCCTAGATCCTCCTTAATTTTACTGAATACACTTCCTTATATGACCCCTTATACAATGGCATTCTTTCTGCTATAGTAAGTCAAAAAGCCATTTCTGTTTAGAAATGCTGAGTACAGGAGATAATTTGTTAGCAGGTTGCATATTTAGAGTAAAGTGAAAATATATTTTGTCAGAAAATGGTACAATTTTAAAGATAACCTATATAGGTATAATGTTGCTTATTGTGTTTCAGTCACCAAATGTGTATTTGTGCCATATTATACACCAGAAGCTATATAATTATAGAATACTGACAGTACTTTATGATAGGTAAATTGCCACATTCAAGATAGGTGACTTTTTATATTTTGTTTACCAACATACTAGCTTATATACTAGTTCTATACACATATGTAATATATACATGTATGTGTATATATGTAGGCATGCGTGTGTGTATGTATATAATGCTTGAACATCCAACCATTTATTAAGTGAGCATTTCAATTTTGTTAATCACACATAGAAAATAAAATATTGTAACATATTTCCTAGTAACAAGTACATAGCTCAGTAGGGAAAAAGACAACAAATATAAGTTAATAGAAAATAATATAAAATGATGCAACAATTAATGTCTTTTTTTTTTTTTTTTGGCCTAATGGTTTCCTTAGGAACTGAGACAAGATGGAGATCATTGCAGAAAAGTCAAATATTAGGTAAATGACAAGTAGTGCTTTGCTTTGCACTGGCAGACCCATAGAAAATGTATAGGTAAGAAATATAGGCAAGGGCTTCTCAGATTATGGTAAAAATAAAATGAAGTCAGAAGTTTCTTATATCATTGCCTAAATCAGTTATCCCACTTGGGAGTGACTTACCCTGCCCCCTCCAGGAGACATTTGCAGTGTCTAGACATTTTTTATTGTCATGACGGCTGTAAGTGTGAGCATTTGAGAAACCCAGGAGTAGAGAATAGGGAGCTTGACTAGTATAGGGAGCTTGACTAGTATCCGAGGGTGCTGCTAAACTTTCTACAATGCACAAAATAGTTTCCTCACAAAAATGAATTGTCTGTCAATAATGCCAATGTTGAAAAACCTTGAACTAAATGTACAAGTATGATTAGAGAGTTTCTCACATCTTGCATCCCACATTAGGTTGCAGGAAAGCTAAAAAAGTGCCCTCTCCAAATTTATCTAGCCATATAAATGGTAGTAGCACGATTTTTAGATCTTAATGAAAAGATGTAATAATAGAAAAGCTTATTCTGGACCCATTAGTTTGCATCATCGAAACCACGTAAAGTGCAAATAAGTAACAGTGTGTATACCAGAGCATGTACCATAGGCTGTCTTTCCATTTATTTTATTTTGTTTATTTTTTGTTTTTGTTTTTGAGTCAGGGTCTTGCTCTGTCACACAGGCTGGAGTGCAGTTACACAATCATGGCTTACTACAGCCCCAAACTTCTGGGTTCAAGTGATTTTCCTATTTTAGCTTCCAGAGTTGAATAGCTGAGTGGGACTACAGGTATGTGGCACAACATTCAGCTGATTATATAATTATATCAAAATTATATAATTTATAGAATATAAATTATTAATAAATATATATGCAATTATGGTATATATAAAATTAAAAATATTTGACAGTTTTTTTTTTTTGAGAGACAGGATATTCCTATGTTGCCCAGGCTGGTCTCAAATCCCTGGACTCGGTGATCCTCCCACGTTGGCCCCCCAAAGTGTTGTCTTTACCAGCATGAACCATTGTACCCAGCCTGTCTTTCTATTTATTTAAATCTTCTTTTAACTTCTGTCAATAATCTTTTGTAGTTTTCAGAATCCAAGTTTTGCTTAAATTTACTCATTTCATAATTTTTAATGATATTGTAAATTGAATAAATTTTTAAATTTCTACTTTGAATTCTTCATTACTAGTGTATAGACACACAGTTATTTTTAATATTCATCTTGATTCTTTTTAATATTTGGTATAATTCACTAGTGAAGCCATCATGGACTGAGTTTGTAGGTGTGTGTGTGTGTTGGGGCAGTGGTGGAAGTTTTAAAATTATAGATTTAATCTCTTTATGTGTCATAGGTCAGTTTATATTTTCTATTTCTTAAGTTACTTTTGGTAGTTTGTGTCTTTCTAGGAGTTTGTTCATTTCTTTTAAGTTATGTGATGTGCTGGCATAGAGTGTCATAGTATTTCCTAATTGTTTTTTATAATTCTGTAAGCTTGGTAGCATTGCTCTCTTTCTTTTCTGATTTTGGCAATTTACATCTTCTCTTTTTAAATTTTAGGATTAATACAGATTAAGACCTGTCAATTTGTTGTACTTTTTAAATACCAGATTTTGGGCAATCTTAGTTTTTCTTTATGATTTATATATTTATTGTTTATGCTCTAATCTTCATTATTTTGTCTTCTGTTTTCTGTATATACTTAAATTTGCCTTTGTTTTCCTATTTTTTCAAGGTGGAAGGTTAAGTATTTGATTTCAAATTTTTATTGTTTTTTTATAGAATTTATAGCTATAAATGTTCCTCTGAGCTCTGCTTTAGGTGTATCTCATAAGTTTTACTTTGTCATATTTTAACTTTAGTTAATCACAAAGTATTTTCTACCTTTCCTTGTGATTTTTTAACCTAATGATTATTTATGTTGCTTAATTTTTGCATATTTATTCTCAAATTTCTTTTTGTTCTTCTTTTAATTTAATTACACTGTGGTCCAAGGACATATGTTGTACGTTTTCCATCTCTTTCACCTTATTGTACTAGCATATGGTCTATTCTGAGAATATTCAAAAAGGTTTTGAGAAGAATGTATTTTTCTGATTTTTGGTGTTCTATGGATTTCTATTAGGTGTAGATGGTTGATAGTGCTGTTTAATTATTTTTGATCTGAAAAGCTATTACATTAGTTATTTAAGTAGATTACTGAAATCTCCAAATATTACTTTTAAAATCCCTGTCTCAGTTCTGTCAGTTTTTGTTTCTTGTATTCTAGGGATATGTTGCCAGTTGCATGTAGGTTTATGATTTTTATATCTTTTTAATATAATTACTTTTTGTCACCTTGAAATGCCCTTCTTTAACTTTAATAACAATTGTTTATTTTAACCTCTATTTTGTCTCATTTTAGTATAGCCAGTCCGGCTTTACTGTGGTGGTTGCTGTTGGCATGCTTATAGCTTTTTCTTTTCAACATTTTTTAATCTAAAATATATCTTGTGGGCAGGTGTGGTGGCTCATGCCTGTAATTCCAGCAACTTGCGAGGCCGAAGTGGGAATATAACTTGAGCCCAGGAATTCAAGACCAGCCTGGGCAACACAGCAAAAACCCATCTTTAAAAATAAACAAATAAATAAATAAATAGAATAAAAAGAAAAAATAAATAAAGTATATTTTCTCTGCCAGAGTATAGTGGGAACATGTTTTATTTTTAAATCTAATGTAAAAATCTCTGCATTTGACTCAATTATTTTATCAATTCACATTTAATGTTATTATTAATCTGATTTGATTCATATCTTCCATTTCCTTTTTACCTAATATATATCTTTATATATTTTTGTACTTTTGTTCTTCCTTTAGTGACTTATTGTATTAAATGTGTATTTTCTGGAACAATATTTTAATGCTTTTTTAGTTATGGTTTTAAATTATTTTATTAATTATTTGAATTATATCTAGGGCTTACGACATAATCTCAACTTATCAAAAGCTTACAAACTTATACTAACATAATTCCAATAAAATGTAGACATTTTACTCCTTTATAGCATCATTCTCTCCAAACTTATGCTATTAATCATTACACATATTATGTGTACATATATTTAAAATCCTATAATCTATTTTTATATTTATTACTTTAATATTTATATTTTTAAAAAGCTAAAAAAAGAGCAAGTATATATTTATAGAGTTTGTTGTATCAACCATTTTAATTACAATTTCTCCTTCTCTTTTTTTCCTCTGATATATTCAAGTTTCATATTGGTGTCATTTCCTTACATCAGTACAGCTTTGTTCAAACCAACTTTTTTTGCTTGTATTGATAAATGTGTTACATTTACATGTATCATATTCCAAGAAAAAATATATATACATTGCTTATGCAATTGCCTCTTAAACAATAATAAAAAGGATAAAACATGTAATTATACTCTCTTTTGTAATTATATAATTTTCTTTATTGGTATTTTCTATTTTTGTGTATACTTGAATGACTATCTGGTGTTACTTGCTTTTAGCTTAAATAATTTTCTTTAGTATTCCTTGTAGAGCAGGTCTGCTGGCAACACATTATTTAAGCTTTTTTTCTTTTTTTTGGTCTGGAAATGTTTTTATTTTGTCTTTGTGTTGGAAAGTTGGAGTTGCTGGATACAGAATGCATGACTGACAGGTGATTTTTTTTTTTCCTTTTTTACTGTTTTCTCATTGACTATGCCATCCTTATGACTTTAGGTCTCCATTGTTTATCTGATGAGAAGTTAGCCATTAATCTTATTGGGTTTTACCTGTAGGTATTAGCTACAGTTTTTCTCTGACTTCTTCAATATTTTTTGTTTTACCTTGCTTTTTTAAATTTTGGTTGTGCTTTTTTAAATTTTGGATAGGTTTGGCTGTGATCTCTTTACATTTATTCTGTTTGGAATTCATTGAGTTTCTTGGTTGTATAAAAGTTTTTCTTTTCTTCCATCAGTTTGGCAAATTTTTAGCAGATATTTCTTCAAATATTTTGACCTTTTTCTTTATCTTCTCTTTTAGTTATTCTTGTTAAATATATGTAGGCATGCTTAATGGTGTTTCATACTTCTCCAAGGATCTTTGATTTTTCATTATATTTCCTCTACGTTTTTCAGTCTGCATAATATCAATTGATGTAAGTTCAAGTCTTGCTGATTCCTTCTTCTCCCCTCTGAAATATAATGTTGAGTCTTTCTAGCGAAATTTTTACTGTGGTGATTGTACTTTTTAACACCAGAATTTTCATTAGGCTTTAAAATATAATTTCCATATTCTAATGATATTCTCCCTTTGATGAAACATTATTACTACAACTTTCTTAATAATTTGAGCATGATGTTCTGTAGTTATGTGAACATATTTATACAATTACAGTAATATAATAACTGCTTTAAAATCTTTCTCTGCCAACTCCAATATCTGAGCCCATCCAAAACATTTCTACTGACTGTCTTTATTTTTTCTTTTCATCAAAGTTTATTTTCTCATTGTTGTTCTTGTTTTTGAATGCCTCATAATTTTTGTTCAAAACCAGACATCTTAGACAATTTATTGCATCATCTCAGAATATTGATCCCTTAACCAGTATGCTAATGTTTACCTAGAAATTTAGTTATTTAGTGACTTGGCCAAAGTAACTGTTTAAATCTTTTATGATAGCTACCTAGGCATCACCTCTGGGTCAACGTAAGCCTCAAATTTGATAATAGTTATGTTTCAGCTCTGTTGTCTAGTTCAGTTGCTCCCTTACCATTGAATGTTTGTGTGCTTGTGTGTGTGTGCACACACATGGTCATGTTTGTGGCTTACATACTGCCATCACAGTTCAAGTTTTCCCTGTTTAACCAGGAACTAGTGGTTTAGATTTTCTCTAATTATTCCCAGGAGGACACAGCTTTGAGTATATACATATACTCTCAGACATGCAAGAATTAATGTGATTTTACTTTTAAGTCTGGCTTCCAGGAAATTACTCCTGGGTCAGAGTAGCTTAATTTCAGCCAGTTGGGTCACAGATTGAACTTAATCCTCTAGTTTCAGTGAGGATTCCACTCTTTATTTATTGATCTACATGCACTGTGGGGAAAGTTTTCAAGTATTCTCATGACCTGTTCTGATTATTCCTGAGTGAACACTGCTTAGTATTTGTATACAACATTCCTGATCACAGAGTGTGACTGTAATTTCAAGATTGCTCTTATCTATCCCTTTTCCTGGTTCTTCTTATTAAATTTCATATTGCTTTGCCTCTTCATCTGTAGCTATAATATCAATTGTACTCTTTATCTTTATGGTTTTGAACAATGCTTTTGAAAGAAGGGGACTCCTTCCCCTTTGTGAAGAAGGGGCCAAGCTCTATTAATTGACCCTGGTGGAATAGTTCCCAGTTTTCTTGGCTTATTCCTCCTGGCTTGGAACCTCCACTATACACACCAGCTGGGGTGTGAGTGTTCCTATAGCCCTGTGTTCCTGGCCTTCAGCATCTGGAGTGGCACTTAAGCCCAACAAGTGAGGACTGGGTAGAGGAAGGTAACCCTAATAATCTCAGCTATGTCTTCCCAGAATAGAACTCCTGTCATGCAAGGCCAGGAGAAATGGAAAACACCAGCGCTCTGCTCTCCCTGAGATAAGATTGTAACTCCATTCTGGAGTTAGAGAAAGAAGGCTTCCCTTCTTGATTACATCCATCTAAAGTAGAAGGTCAGGAATAGTTTCCATAAACTGAACCAGTTTATCTGGAGCAAAGTAGATTTTCTTGAAAGAATATTTCCTGGTTTGCTGTATATCTCTAAGCAATTTTTGAGAGGCTGTAAATGCTTGTTTTACATATATATATATATATATATATATACATATATATATACACACACACACACACATACACACACATATGTGTTGGTTGGGGAAAGTCATATATATATGTTTGTTTTACATAGGTATTGCTTATTTGTTTGTTGGGAAGAGGCTGCCATACTCTTCACTCTGCCATTCTAGAATTCAGTCATATAACATACGTGTCTGTTTGTGATAGCTGACAGGAGTTCATATCCCAGTGTTCTCATTAAAATGTTCAATGACTCAAAGACAACTGATTCTAAAAAATGCAAAGAGATCTTGAGAAAACACTGTCTCACAACTAGATCCGTAACAAACACAACTCTGTGGGTGGTAGGGGTGGGAAAAGAGTGGAGGAGTGGATCATAAACATATTGTGTAATGGAAGGCAATTACAATATACTGCTAAAAGAATCAAAAGCAAAAACAAAACATAAAAAAGGAAGTGGAGGAAATAATATTTCCTATTACTATCTTAAAATCTACTTTACGGAAAATTGAAATCATTTATAATTTAAAAATTTTAAATAAAATTTTTAGTAAATATTTAATACATATGTGCCTGTTAGAACAGTTGTCAATATCTTTTGTGGGCTGTTAAACCATTTATAAAATTCTGGGGAATCATGTTTTAAATAGTGAATTATTCTGAGTTTTAAAAATGTATTTCCCATGGCTTCAGAGAAATATAAACTACCTCTGGCCTTACTCTCTGTGCATATTAAACACTGGTTAAGAATATTCCTCAGTTGATAGTTTGTTCTTCCTGAAATATTGCCTCTAGAGAAATTCCTAATGACAACCACTCCTCTAAGCACTTTATTACAACTGCTTATCAATTAATTAATGAACAGAGGAATATCTTTAATGAAGCTTCTCACCTTTTTGGGAAGGCCAAATTAAAATCAGAAATCCCCTCTAGTGTGAAATAACAATTTTCCACTTTAAACTAAATGATGTTATCAAAACCAAAGCACCAATTGGTGTGTTTCCATTTATTGGCACATTTTTCAGTGTTCACAATTTCCAAAAAGTATGAAACCATATGTGTGTGTGTGTGGGGGTGTGTGTGCTTATGTGAGTATGTGTGTGTGTCTGTGTACGTATGTGTACACATACACATATAAGTGTATATATATGTATAGACCAATTATATATATGTATACAATCACATACACATATATGTGTTTATGTACATATATGTATATATCTGTATATGTGTGTGTATACATATATCTGTGTATATATGTATACAAGATGACATAAAAATTGTAAAATCACCAAGGAATTTCTGTTATAATATAGAATCGTATTTCTAATATAATGTACCATTTTCTGGCTTTCTTTCAGAATAATTCCGATTATTATATCAACAATTTATTGTCTACTGGGAATATTAATCAGTCCATTTATTTAATCAATATAAATTATCAATAATTTAGATTCAAAAGCACCCCTTAACCATGTGCAATAACATTTTTAAAAACGTATACATTTAATAGACACTTATTTGTATTATTAATATTCCTTTTTCACAGATGAACTGTGAACACAGAGAGGGTCCCTCCTAACTAGGATTTTTAAAAAAAGTTTATAGGTCATGTCATTACATTAGGAAGGGACCTATTCGATCAGTAAGTCTAGGCTGCCTGCCTTTGTGGAATATAGTCCCCAAATAGAGGACAAAGCATTTGATCTTAGCCAAAAGGCCATGAACAAAAGCTATTTTAATTTATTGCAATTAAAATGAATGGGATTCAATCTAACACATTTATGAGGATGCGATAACTATCGAATCACATTCATTTCAGTGGGGTGTGTTAGTCATCCAATTCTATTCATTTCCATGGGGATCCATTATTTATCAAATCACATTTATTTAAATGGGGATTCATTAGCTAAAAAATCCAATTAGTTTCCATGTGCATGCATTAGCTATCATGTCATCCTTCCTTTCAAAGACAATTCTCTAGTTATCAAATCCCATGCACTTATGTTTGGATTGGATTCTAGAGTTTGAAAAAGCTGTTACTCTTAATTAAATGGTGGCAATAAACTGTTATTGTTATTATACTGTTGAATATTTAAGAGTATTTTCTAAATATCCAAAGACATAGTCACCCCAATTTTCAATAGCTAAATGAAATGTTTTTTCAAACAATAAAACATTTAATTTAGCAGGTGTCCAAAGGACCGGTATAATTTTAATAAAGGCATGGTATTACCTTCTCAGCTCAGGGTGTATCTTTTTGTTTTCCTGAAATCTAACCATTAAGTGAAGTTTTCAAGTTCAGAGAGATTTTCAAAATGAAGGGAAAATGTCAGCCTGCTAAGACACCATATGATTAGGTCCTTAGATGTATGAGTTATGGACACTAAACTGATGCAATAGTGTATGTGTCATTAGAATTTTAATTTGATGGATTCTGTTATTATTTATTGGCCACAATTTCAACTTCTCAATTTTTTCAAATTCATGCTTTGGGTAAACTTCTTATGTCAGGTTTCCTTGTACCAAGTTAAAAAATAATCACAGGATATTACCCACTGTTGAGATAGACTAAGAAACAAATGAAGTTACTTTAGACCAACATATACATCTTTCTTAAATTATCCTGATAAATGTCCAAAATATGCAGACAACTATAACTTTCACTGGCCTTAAAATAAATTATCTTTGAAGTAATAAAATAATTTAAGTCACTTTAGTTTATAAAAAGTACATGAACTTAGTATAATGTGAAAATATTATGAGTAATATCTTCAGCCTGAGTTACTTCAAGAAACCACTTGGATTATTATGTGTTTACAATTTTGAGGCGGTTATTAAATTATTTAGCTCTTTTTCAGTTGCACTACCATATTTCACTAATTGGAGTATTGTAATCACTTTATTTCATTTACTTTAAATTTAGCAATGCCATTTTTTTCAAAAAACCAGTTTTTTTGGGGGGTAAAAACATGAAAGATGTAAGAATTTTATGTAGTTCATTCTTTATATAAGCATAAACAATTAAAATGTTGTATGCCAGCTACTAATCATTTTAGATTCATTTTCAAATTCGATCTCTTTATAGTTAAAATTTATGTAATTCTGTGTATTTATTTAATATTAGTTTAATATTATAATGTTGTACTAACCACATTCTAAAAATAAAAAATGAAATGAAAAATTAAATATCAATTTATATTGACATGTTGAAAAGTCAGAATATATAAAATTGAATTTCACTAGTGCCATTTATAATCTCTGAGATCTTGGCAACATACTTTGCTAGAGTTTCAATTTCTTCATCTGTAAAACGAAGTAAATCAAAGCTACTTTCGAGATTGTTGGAAGAATTATATGTTACAATCCTTGTAAATTGCTGTTGGGGCTCAGAAAATGATACCCCAAAGTATGGTGCATTGGCACGCTGAGCATTTTTAATTAATGGCAACTGAAAGGGCTTCGAAGCTTTTTCAGAATCAAGGTTTCTCTGAACTTCTTTTCTTTTTCTTCCTCCAAACTCAGAGAAAGACTCTCTCTAATGTTCCCTTTTCTGACTGAGGAGTGTTCTTTCAAAAGGAATGCAATTGTCTTGAGCTCCATTACTAGGAATCTCATCCAAAAAAAAAAAAAAAAGTGAAGATTAATCACAAGAGGAGAGATTAAAAGTCATCATTGTTCTCGGATAAACCATTGTGTATTCTTCAGGAGGCTACCCCAAAACAATTTTTTAGCTGAGGAAATTGATTTGCATAATACAACAATCTTTGCTCATCATGTAGTTTTTCCCCTTTTCCTCCTCTAACTTATCACCACCTCCCCAAAATCCTCGAGCTTCTATTCCTTTATGATATAGAATCAACAATCTGGCCCCTCCTTTGAGTGACACATTCAGTAAGGCTCCTCTGCACATGTGTGTAATTGAAAGAGGTTTTTTTTCTTTTCTTTTTACTCTTACTCTGTCCATTGTCAGTTTATTTCGGCAGACTCAATTATTGAAACTGCAGAAGGAATATTTAAACCCCCCTTCACTGCTTACTGTAGTGCTTGTATGCATGCCCCCATAATACCTGTATAAATCTGTAGTACCTATAAGAATATGGTATGTGCTTAGTATGCTAGCTATTTTATTTCTAGTAAGTTTTTAAAAGATAAGAAATTCAATTAATAATCAACCACAAACCAGGGAGGATTTTTTTTCTTTTTTTCTTATGTAAAATGGATAGGAACAGCCATATTTTAAAATTTAATACTACTATAATTCAGCAATATCAGTCATTTTGGCAGGATTACCAATGTTTTATATATTCACTTATGTATGTAAAATGTCTATTTGGTTTTGTTTGTTTTGAGACTGCGTCTTACTCTAGCGACCAGGCTGGAGTGAAGTGGTGCGATCATGGCTCACTGAAACCTCTGCCTCCCAGGTCCAAGCCATTCTCCTGCCTCAGTCACGCAATTACCTGGAATTACAGGTGCCTGTCCAGCTAATTTTTGTATTTTTAGTAGAAACAGGTTTAACCATGTTGGCCATGTTGGTCTCAAACTTCTGACCTCAAGTGATCCGCCTGCCTTGGCCTCCCAAAGTACTGGGATTACAAGCGTGAGCCGCTGTACCCAGCTGTAAAATGTCTATTTGTAACTGAAGCTAATAAACACAATCACAGGCTTAACAATAAACTACATTCTATACTTATTTTGAAACTTAGACATTTTCTTCTCATAATGTTCAAATTGTAATTGTAACCTTCATCTCAGTAAAACATGGCATTGATGGGAGGATATTAAGTGGCTGTGGAAAACAAGTAGATTATCATGCAAATGATGTCCAAGGGACCCTATGTTTTCTCCTTCCTTGTGAGTAAACATGGAGGTGGTAAAAAGTGCTAATAAACTAACCAAAGTCTTGAATTGGAGTAAAATGTCTCTTTATTCAACACTAGAGTGAAATGATCAGTGCTTTGCTCTAAGGAAGTAAGTACAACCATGTTTTCTGATGGCCTAGTTGTCCACGTATGGTCAACCAGTGGTTTTAAAGAGCATCTTCCACTAAATCTCATAAGCCACATTTATCCTTACCACCTATCTTTTAAATTTATTACCTAAATGTTATGTTGAAAAGAAACAGAGAAAAGAGATGAGATTTTGAAAAACTGAGTGTTTCAAGCACCCAAATATCAAAGCAGAAGTTTAAAGTATTGAATCTAATGTAGATTATCAACTTCAGATTTGCTCGTCCTCCTCTTTCCCAAACCTATGACGTATAAGATTAACTATGGAAAAATACAGAAGCTTTATTTTCTTTGAACATCATGGTGCTGTATAATCGATCTTAATCTTAAAATACTTATTTAACTTATTATATACCCTACATGCTGGTTTGGCAAACTTGCATTCCAGATATCATGAGCTTTTAAGGTTACACACTCTTTAAACTCACATCCCACTGTAGTAAATGATGGGAGTTGAATATTTTGTTATATATTTTTTTCTCCATCTATTTGTAGGAATCCTCAAATGGGAGTCTGAAATTGCAGATTTCCCCACAATGTAACTCGTCTCATCACTATGTTTCATAAAAATCAGCTATTTTATTTCCTGTTTGCAATTTGCTCACTTATATTTAATATTCAATACTCAATACATAAAATTTAAAAATGTTCAATCAAGATTCAATGCCAAAAGGGCCACAGATCACACTGATAGTCTTAACATTTCTCTTAGCTTAACTGACAGCCAATAGGTTTCTCCCTGATAGAGACCTATATGGCTTTTACTTCCTTGGAGAGCTTTCTTCAGAAAGCTTTCAATTGTAACTTTTTTCTCTTCTCTTTTCAGATGTAAATCTTCTTCCAGATTCTTGCTAGTTTTCCAACCCTGGAATATTTTCTTTAAGACCTGGGAGCCATCTCTTTGAAATGTAATTATCAGCAATGATAGATTCCCTATCTCATGGTCTCTATGGAAGGGTAGAAACCTAACTCTGATAGTCAGCAATTAGCACAAAGGGCCTCATCACAGTGACTAAAGTCCCCCCTCAGGCTGTCTTATTGTGTTTTCCCAGTAGCTCAACCTAGTTCTTAAAAACTTCCCTATTTTTTGCTTACCATAGTTCAGTCTCTCTACCCTATTGCAGTTTTCTTGAAGAGTGCCTTCCCAGCCTAACATTATCCAGTGTAATTTTTCTTCGGCAGTATTTGTCTCATTCATGATTGTGTACCCATTAGTTAGCAGATTTTATTAATGAGTACATATTCTGTACTACACTAGATATACAATGACCAGATGCAGGCCAATCTCTTATTTCAAGGATCTCAGGGTCTGTTGGAAGATACAGGCCTATAGATCACATAGAAAGTAGAGTCACTACTTTACCTGAAATTACCTATGCATTCCGTAGATTTTTGTGATCGAACCACTAAAGTTCAGGGAAGAAATACTAAAATGTAAGCAGAAACCACAGTCGGAGATCCAGAAGCCTATTTGAGATAATTACACAGCAGACATTCACTGTCTTTTGGCTTCCCTGTTAGGAGAAGGGCAGTTATTCTGAAATATGACCCTTTAAGTTTTTCCGGAAGAGAAATAAAATGGTGGTGAGCACAGAAAGAAATATCTCTGGACTTAACACAGCTCTGTCTTTGGGGCAAAGTAAAATTTATAATTCTGGAAAAGTGGGAAGATCAGACTTTAGTCTATATCAATGGATATAATACTTCAAAGACCCTGTTTATATTGCATCCAAGTAATTATTTTAACCTATCTCAGAAAAGAAGGCAGAATTCATAGCATGATGAAAAATTATAAAGTTATAAGATCTGTATGCTAGTCCAAGCCCTTACAGAAGTAACTTTAAGACACTGGGAGAATCCATTATCTATAGGAATTTTTCAATATTCTCAGTTACGAACTGAGAAATGTTGAACTACCTAAATCCAAGATTCCATATATGTTTAAAATATTTAACTATTTGTGACTCCAGAAAGTAGATGCATGCAAAATATTTTATATTTCTGGTGACTGTTTTTTGTTTGTATTTTAGTAATATTATTTAATATTAATTATTTGGCCCCCTCCTCTCCACTACCACATATATCTCTTAAAATTCTAGTTCTAATCTACCTCTATAGCTTCCTCTCTGTCAACAGCCCTCTCTTATTCCCTGTGATCCATTCATGCTGAATTTTTCATGAGTGTCTCACATGCCAGGGCCTTTTATATTACCTGTGATGGAACTCTCTGGCCATCATTTTTTTGCCTAACAAAACTCTTCTACTTCCTGACACAACTTCTCTCTCCACTGTTAATCAGCCCTGACACCACTGCTTCAGGCAAATGCCAGTGGCTGCCTTTCTTGTCTATTGTTAAACAAAAATTATGGGAGGCCATTGTTTTGGAAGGAGTTCCTTTCCTAGGTCCCAACAAATCAGACCAAACCAAAATGGAGTCACTTATGCTAAAAGCCACACAATGAAACAGAAATTGGAAGGCAGCAAATAAATCTCCAAACAGACCACTTTGTTTTTTTCCTGAAAATAGGAGATTCCGGTTTACCGGAGTCAGTGTAATAAGGAACGCCCCTTTGCTTGAACCCTTAGGAAAAAGTAGCCTGAAGTAACCTGATGTTAATCAAGGAGCTTTTTCCTGACGTTTTGTTGCCTTGTTCCCACATTACAAAACCCACTGTTCTGCTATTGCTCAGTGGGAGCTTTGCAGAAGTAAGGCTTAACCAATTAATGAATTGCAAATAAAAGCCCGTTAGATCTGTATTTTGTCTTTTGACACTTTGTTTCCACATAGTTGGGTCATATCTCCATAAATATAAACACCCAAAAAACAAGATATAAAGTTGTGACATTATGAAAATAGTTAACTCTGTAGTCAGAGAAACCCAATTCCCAATTGGAGCATTGTGCCTTTGAGCTATGCTTAGGAGGCCAATTTATTGAATCTCTCTCAATCTTAGTTTCTTAACATTTAAAAGGAAATACATATTTTTGCCTCACAATGTTATAATTATTAATACTATATATAATGGCTCTAATACACAGTAAATGCCCAATAAAGGATATTTTTCAAAATGTCTGTCAGTAGAAGAAAAAACATTTATCTTATTCATGCCCTATGATTTCGTAAACAAAATTCTCTTGTATATCTTCTATATCACAGAGGCTACTTTATGTTTTCATCATGCAAACTAACAGAGTTCTAATGTCGCACTCTATCTTGGCAGAAACATTGTAATTGTAAGCTGTCAAAGTATTTACCACTTGGTTTATGCAAGTCTCCATTGCGAGCGCAGGTTAAACATTCTTCTACCTCATCCTCTCTATTCCAACTCTTGGGATGAGAGGGATCATTTATGCCCTCTGCTACTCCAAAAATGACAGCCTTCACTCGGCCCTGGGGTTTCCTTTATCACTAGAATTGTCTCATTAGACAGAATTAGAATTCATGGCGGTGGTAACAGGGAATCTTCAGCAATTACCAAGTATAATCTCCAATTGGTAGGAAACCCATTTAGTAAATAACTTTTCACTGAAAAACCACTAAATAACATGTTAGGTAGATGTTTTAACATGGAATAAGAGATAAAGAACAATGGTAAAAATAAGTGAAAGACTGGAACCCCCGATTCAAACAGTTTGTATAAAAAATGTATTGAGACATCAAGTAGTTGTCACTAGCAACACGGATACATGCAATCTATATCTTTAGGGGTTATGCCAGTAAAACTCCTGATCTGTTGATGTGTTTTGGTTATGAACCCAGTAACAGTTTTAAATGTCTTATAATTATAGGAGGCGTTATGGAATTAGAAAAGAAAGGTCTATGTTACACATCTGTTGACTACACAGTACTGCTAGAAAGGGCTTTCATTTTTAGGACAAAATACTCCAGTTCAATTATCAATAATCGCTTATTAATTATCACTAAATTTAACATAATCAAAAGCTACCTCATGGGTAGGAGCAATGAAAGCCTTTGTAATATAGTATTATTCCCTACCGACAATGTTAAAAAAATATATATACACTATAGTTTGTGTTTGTATATATCTACATATATATAGATATTAGAGTTCAATACATAAAATATCATGATTTTATTATATAGGCATTTTATGTCTGCATATTTGTCATAATGAAGTTGTAACACTTATGCATGTAGCAACAAATGAGAATGCAAAAATAGACCTTAATTTCACAGTCAGAATATTTCTGGCTTCTATTGATAGCAGTTAGATATTTTCAAAAGAACCGTAGCCTACATCTAAATTCTCAAAGATAGAAGCATATGAACTGTAATTTTATATGCTTCTAATTAGCAATTTTTAATACCTCATACTGTAATGATGACTTTTTTATGCTAGAATACCTCCTCTGATTTTTCCTCCTGAGAAGGTGCACCGCATATCATATGGCTGATTCCTGGCACTTTAATTTCAGCCACACTGACTTTTGAAAAACACTCTGTACAACTCACAGTTTCTGTTTTGCTATCACTGTAACAGCTTTTTGAGATATGCAGCCATACACACTGTGCACTTTAGATTAGAATCTGTCCTCCAACCTCCCAAACCTCCCCCCTCCACTTTTAATCATTCAGCTTTCTAGGAGCTTCATCATTTCTGTTAATGGAGAGAAGACATTTAAACATGTATGTAATAATTGTATTTGCAGTCTGATCCCTACACTAACTCTAGTACAAGGACATTTGGTCATACATATTATGGCACTTGCTTTACAGTATCCCTTGCTATTCATTGAAACAAGAGAGATTATTTTTTCATCTATAAGATAATAAAATAACACACGTATATTTGAGGATTAAATTACCTGACATATCTGTCTCAGAAATAATTTCTTTTAGATAGCTGTGCTATTTTGTTTTAAGTGATTAGCAACTTATTCAGAAAACACATTTTGTCATTTAAATTGGTGATTTTATTTTTGCCAGAGATTTTGAAACCAGCTGTATGAATTGACCTGAAATAATTTTGTACTTTTCTAATAACACTAGAGTCTCAACTTTTCCCATTGTTTTTAAAGTGACAAAGGACATTTATAAAATTCACTAATATTTTTGTTGGTCATTTTAATAAAGATTATGTTTATCTTCTCACTCAAAATAACAACAGGACTCAATATAACAGTAAGTGATCAAAATAAAATCACTTTTCTAAAAATAATTCCCTATGTAACTACACCCCTCCAAGTAATATTTCAATGTAGATATAACAAACACAGGTTATTTTCCCCCTGATATCATTTTGGGAGATAATTTTTTAAAATTCACGTCACAAAATGTTTAATATGAACTTTATGTTTTAATTTAACTAACTGTTGTATTCATGAAAGAAATAATAAAATTTTTAAAGCTTTTACTTTTCAAAAGGTTAGTTTTCAAAAATAGAAAGTATTTTCTACTTTCTACAAATATTCACTGCCATCAGCCCTTTTCATGCGTTAGTAATTGAGATATTTTTGGTACATCTTAATCTATAGATTGATTTAAAAATACATAAATCTATTTCGAATAAAAATTTGTTTTAATGCATATACAAGAATTACAGTGATTCCCCTCCCAAATTTATAAAAATTTAAAACCCAAGCATATGACCAATACACAATTTGAAATGTATGCCAAATCTGTTTTCAAATACATTTTCTTTGCATATTTTCTGATCCTATTAATTTTATTTCTTTTGGGAGGATAATGCAAAAACCTGGAACTTACTGTCAATTTTATTTTCTATGTGTTGATATAAATACATACACGCTGAGCTGAAAACATGAAGTGAATATATTTTTTTGGTCTAGAAATGAGTTTCACAATAAAAGAAAAATATTGAAGGACAATTTCTCAATCTGTACTGCTGGATTGGTGAAAATATATTTATTTAGAAAAACGTGATTATGGCAAATTGTGGAATGATGAGATGCAAAATATAGGCCCAAATTTAAAACTATGGCAAAAGGAAAACATTTTAAAATTCATTTCCAGCAGGCTAGAATTTAGTCTTCAAAGACTCCAAAGTCACATCATTAAATAATAAGATAGTTTTTATTGAGTAGAAATGCAGGATAGCCAATATAATTAGATAGTAGGCTCTGGAGGATTTACAGGACTTAGGGTTTTTTTTAGAGTTAAAGAGCTAAATAAGTCAGCACTAAAAGACCTACCCTTGATATGAATAAATCCCACATCTGTAAGCTGTTTTGGAGTTTTGCTTTGAACCCTCCAAGATGCTGTAATGCAACAATGGTCTTTTCCCTCCCGTGGGTTTCATTTATCTTTAGTTATATTGGACAGTTGTGTGGTGTGTCTTTCCATTCTCCATCTCTCTTCACATTTTTTCAAAAATGTCTTTTTCTTTTAATGTATGTATGCTTCTCTCTAAGTAATTTAAATTAAGTCCTAACATATTTTCAATACCAAGAGATTACTTTTGGATTTTAAATGTTGCATCACAGAAATTTTGCACTATTTTATTTCTCATGATTTAAATGGGAAATAAATTTCTTTCACAACTGCATTCTCAACATAGGTATACTTTTTCAAAGTACATAGAGTGAACTCTTAATATAGAAAGGGAAAACAAAAACAGTCTGATTCAACATGTGATATGGAATTTTATAGACTGAAAATTCAATAGCAGACCAAAATATGTTTTGTACTCTGATAGGCATTCTGAGGCATTGTTTAGATTTATTATGTTTCTCTTCAGTTCAATCTCATCTTGTAGCTTTTCTTGTCTCCCCTGGGCCCATTTCTCTTGGTTTGCTTTGTCTTCGGGTCTAGGTCTGGAAATCTCCTTTCTTTATTTTCCCCTATTCTTTCTTTACAAGAGGTTTCTCTATGTAAGCGCTTTCTAGTCATTTTAATTTTTTTAAACAAATAAAAGAGGGCTGCATGCATGTATTAATCCATTTTTAATAGCCACCACTGAAAGACAGGGCATTTTCTTGGTATTGTTTTGAATTGCTATTATCTTAAAAGAGGTTTATTTTTATCAATACGTATTGTGACATCCAGTTAAAATGACAAAGACTCCCATGCTGAGCAAACTGAAGCAACCCTTTAGTTCACTGAATAAAAGCCTGAGGCTGGCAGCAGAGGAGTTTTTAAAATATATTTTTGTTCATATTCTATTGATGCTATGGTTCTCCTTAAATAATTTTCACATACTATTAAGAGAACATGGTATTTAGTATACAGATAACTTTTTCACAATGTTATTAAGTTATGCAAGATTTGGTACATTGCTGCCATCTATGGACAGAAAAATGAATATTAATTTTAACTTTAAGTGTGTGACATTTTTACATATATGTACATTGCCTTTTATAAACCTCCAGAGAATAATTATACATTTATTAATACATATAGAGAGAGTCTACTTACATCTATTAAAACTCTGAAAATAATTAATCCGAGAGAAACCAATTCAGTGAGCACAGGTACCAATATCATAGCTCTGTGGCTATAGCGTACTAGCTGAAGAATATTTTCACATGCCCATTTTTCAAGATTATAGATGTAGGAAATACAATTATTTATTAGCCTCACTTTAGAAATCAAGAAGCTGAGGATAAGAGAGTGTTAGTGTTTTGCTTGAGTCACTGAACTGATCAAGGAAAGAATCTACTTGAAAGCAAGTCTACTAATCCGTTCTCTGGGATCTCTTTCTAATCCTTCACAGTGCCTGAACTTTCAGAACACTTATTCCCAAGTCCCTGCTAAAGTGGACCATGAAGTATTGACCATTATTACATAATCAGAGCTCTGCTCATTCATTTGCAAATATTTGAGGGTCTACTCTGAACCAAGAACTGTTCTTGGAATCAGGAAAGACAAGGTCTCTGAATTCTTTGAGTTCTTATTTTAGTCCAGAGAGATAGAACAAAGGTGTGTACATAAATGGATGGTCAAGATCACTTCAGAAAGTGGTAAGACCAATACAAAAAATATAATTGAGTGATATGATAGCAAATATCGGGCATTGCTACTCATTATGGAAATATGAAAGAAATAAAAGTGCAGTCAATCCTTTCAGGAAATTATAACATAACTAAGAAGGCAAAACAAATGATGCTGTAAAAAATGGTACATTTCAATGATGTGAATATCAGAAAATAGTTTGAAAAAGCATGTCACTGTATTTATACTTCACCCTGTCCTTTATGGATACAGAATTAACAAAGCTCAATACTGGCTAGAATGCTAAAGGGTGGCTTCATAAAGGTCAGAGTTCTCAGCAAAATCTCAAAAGTTTTTATAGCTGTATGACTGAAGCAGAGGAAACATTTTTTGCAAAGGCCTGAATCTGGGGAATAATGAAAATGAACCTTGTAGGAGAAAGATACAGAAGCATACGTGTTTTCCAACACAGGCATTTAGAGCAACCTCAGCCTTGTTTAGATATTGCACTTCCAAAACCTTGCAGGCTTTTATTTTTGGCCTTGACTCAGCGTACAGAACCGCATTTCTAAAATAATCTTATTTTGGTCATATTGGTGTTGTCTTAAAAAAAAAATCCCATAGCATTGATTATTTTCTGTGTGTATTCTGATTTACATTCCTGAAATACTTAAGAAGTACTGATGGAAAAATTTAGCAAGGAAATTAACGTGTAAAAGGAAATAATGTAGCAAGTAAAAAAATTAAGTAAACTAAGTAAATATTTGGTAATATGTGGTGATCTCTGTATGAGGTAGGAATTCCTTATTGAAATAGTTCATCCTTTTTATAATTGAATGTAACTTTGTATAATTTGTCATAAAATATTTTTGTTTATTGATGAATTCAACTTAAATTCCAATAAGAATAATTGATTGCTTAGAAAAAAACTTATGCACAGAGTCTTTGTATTCTAGGAAACAGTAAACTAGTCTGAGGAATTAGACAATTTTTGGAAATAAAAGATACAATTTTAGTTCCTTGTAGTTAAGGGCTCCTCATTCCAGTTCTAAGGTGCATCATTGAGGAATGTAACACCTTTCTAAGTGTAAGGAATTCAGATCAAGTAGCCATAAGCAAACACATGGTAAATGTTTTCCTCTGTTAGGTTAGGTATGAAGTTAGGAACATAGTGTTTGAGATAGAGGCAATAGTTTTAAATGATTTGTAGATATATATTTACTTCCAATGGTTATGTTCACAGAGTAGACATTTATCATTGAACTGGTTAATTGGTTCAGTGTAAATAATCCACCCTGAATCTAAAACTCAAAGTCATTCTTTGGGTATGTAATTGAGCCAATGAATTGACAAATTGTCAGTTCACCTCTCTGTGCAATTTGGCTGCGCTTGGCTCTCTGTATGAACCAATGATACTAATTGAAAGCACTAGTACATTTAGCCGTTACTCAGACAAGACACACAGCAGCAATAAGCCAAGTTTTCTAGTTTTATTCATCTATCACGAATAATGTTATTACCATGAAATGCATTATGCAAGCTATATTCTATTTTCTTTAAAAATTACATAAAATAAAATCTGAACTGCATATTTTTACAGCACACACTATAATAAACATTTTTTTATTCAAGTCTTTTCAATGTTTTGCCCTGCTGTTGAAACCTGACTGTTTTTCACTCCATTACTAACTTATAATGATTGACATTGTTAAGAAAAAGACTATAATATACTGCATATGACCTTTTTCATTTAAGTGTTACTGTAAATAATCCTGAGCATGCCAGGGAAGCATGGATAACACCTCTTTCAATTCTGTTTCCAATTTTCTTAAAATACCAGGAGATGCTCTGCATTTTGTTCCTCCATGTCAACTTTGTATCCATTATTTCCTTTTGCTTTTCTGAGTATGTCTGATTTCTTGTAACATTTGTTTTATTTTGGTTTTAGGATATATTCACATACAGAGACATACATAAATCAAGTTAAGAGTAGAATGTAGTAAAAAAAGTTTTCCAATAGGAGGTTTATTTCTGCTTTGAGGATTATTTAGTCTATGTTAAAGATAAAAGGCAATGAGGAAGGGAGGCAGGGAGTGAGGAAGAACATTCCAGGACAAGAAATGAAAAATGAGAAAGAGATATATGCAAAAATATAAAGGTGTGGATAAGCTTAAAGTCTTCTAACCCTAACAGTATCAATTAACATCAATTAATTTCTGGAGCATAAAATCCATGAAGAAAAGTATAGAAATATGAGCCCAGAGAGTGAGATGAACGCAATGGCATGCTGACAGCTATAGAGTTTATCATTTTTCAATGGCGTGGAGAGAAGAGAGGGAAGGAAGTACTTCGAAATAGTTTATCAGAGAAATTATGAGATGGTTAGATCCTACTTTAGAAAAATCATTTGACTGAAGTGTGGACAATGTATTGAGTGGAGTCAGAGAAATTAATAGTCCAGGTTACTACGACCTAATGTACTATCTTTAGATATTTAAAAGAGGAGATAGAAATGTGGAACTTTCATATGGCACAATTATCTGGGCCTGCTTATTAAATAAATGTGGGAGCTAAACAAGGCAGAAGCTTTCTAGGATAACATCATATTTACTGGCATGAGCAGTTAGATGGATGATGATACCTTTAACTATAATAAATAATATGAAAAAGGAACAGGTTTGGAGAAAAAAATATTTTTTTAAAGATGTTTACTGTCCTAAATAGGAAATATATATATACAGTTAACTTTATTACCCAGGGAAAATAGCAACTAAATATGTGCACAAATTTCATTTTGAAACGTAAAATATGTTAAGGATCATGAGAAAGGTCCTGGGTTGGGGGATATTAGCAATGTGATGAAGAGGGCTTACTTGTATAATGCCTGGCACATGTTAGGTTCCTCATCAATATTTGCTGAATGAATGATCAAATAAATGATGTCCAAGTACTGGCTCTATGCTAAGTACTATGGAGAAGACACAGTACTTCCTTTTAATGAATTTATACTATATTGGAGGAAATAGAGGTGCAAATAGATAACTGCAAAACAGAGTCATTAACAATACAAATGTTATTAGTTGTACTAGAAGATGTACTCAAAGTCATCTGAGAAGAAAGTACACATGATGGATCTAGGAAAACCACCAGATGATTCATCTAAGGCTTACAGGAGAACCAGGTTCTGTATAGGTGAATCTGCTGCAGTGTCAGGAGTGGACAGAAAGGGACTAAGATGGCCTCAGCATTCCCTTCAACCTGACCAAACTTTAGACATGTTTCTTCTGATTCTTAAGTTCCTGACATCCCCTGCTTTTTTTTTTTTTTTTTCTTCAGAGCATTACTTTAGAAACTCAAAATTGTAAATTGTTTCTCTTACTCCTTGAGATGTAAATCTTCTAGAATCCAGAAATGTCTTTCTGGAGAACGTGGAAGCCATTCTTTGAAATATAATCCAGAAAGACAGAGCCCATATTTCCCAGTTTCTGTGAAAGCATAGGAACCTATCTTTAGTAAGTGCCAGTTAACAAACACAGATGGCCTAATCATATTGACCAGCTTACCTCCTGACTCCTTCCAGTACTTTTCCACTAGCTCACTCCGCACTTAAAAACTCTCCTGCCTTTTGATTCAGCAGACTTGACTTCAATCTCTTTCCACTATTGCAAGAGACTCCCTCCCCTCAATCAATATTGCTGATTCCCCAATTTTACTTATACTCATTTGTATGGATGGATGTGTGTGTAATGAATTCTATACAGCTTTATAACACATGTAGGTCTGTTCATCCATCACACAGTCAAGATACAAAACAGTTCCATGACCACCAGGATTACTTGCATTTCCTTTTTATAGTCATACCAACTTCATCTCATCTTCTTCCCTCCTCCTGTCAAGTCCTTAACCTTTGGCAGTCACTGATCTGTTTATTATTTCTATAATTTTGTCATCTTGAAGATGTTATATAAATAAATTCATACATTCTGTAACCTATTAGGGTTGGCCTTTCTCTTTCAGCGAGTTTCTCTGGAGATTCATACAGGCAGCTACACATACATCAGTACTCTATGGTATTGATGTACCACAGTTTGTTTAACCATCTACCCAGTGAAAGACATCTGGATTATTTTCAGGGTTTAGCTATTATGAATAAAGCTGCTGTAAACATTTATGTACAGATTTTTGTGTACATATAACCTTTATTTCTCTGACATAAAAAGTCAGGAGTGCAATTGTTGAGTCCTAAGTTAGCTGCATGTTTAGTGTTTTTACTTGAAAAAAAAAAAAAGCCTACCAAAATGTTTCCAAAGTGGCTGTATCACTTTATATATTCGCTGGTAATGTATGGGTGATCCAATATTTCTGCATCTTCATCAGCATGTGATGTTTTCATAGCTTTTTGTCTATGTTTTCAGGATAGTCATATGAAAGATTGACTTATTTCATTAGGATGCAAACTTGCAGTGACCATTGTTACAGGAAATAGTGAAAAACCTTACAATCTACTGAAAACAATATAGCATGAAAATTATTTTTATAGGGCTTTTAGGATGTTTCCTTCTTAATTTAATTTTATTTATCCATTTTTAAACATTACAACTTTTATTAAATATGGGGCTACATATGCATGCTTGTTATATGAGAATATTGCATGATGCTGAGGTTTGGGGGTACAAATCCCAACAACCTGGTAGTAACCATAGTATCCAATTAGTAGTTTTTCAACCTACGCCCTCTCCCTCCCTCTCTCAAGAAGTTTGTAGTGTCTTTGTTCCCATAATTATGTCCAAGTGTGTTCTAAGTCTAGCTCCCACTTATAAGTGAGAACACGATGAATTTGGTTTTCTGTGCCTGTATTAAATCATTTAGGATTGTGGTCTCTATCTGCGTCCATGTTGCTGCAAACATCAGAAGTTAATCATCTTTATGGCTGCACAGTATTCCATGGTGTATATGCACCACATTTTCTTTATCCAATATACCATTGAGGAACACCTGGTTGATCCCATGTCTTCGCTATTGGTAATAGGGTAGCAATGAACATATGAGCTCACATGAATGTCTTTTTGATAGCATAATTTATTTTTCTTCGTTTACATACCCAGTAAAGGCGTTGCTGGCTCAAATGGTAGCTCTGTGTTAAGTTCTCTGAGAAATCTCCAGACTGCTTTCCACAGTGGCTGAGCTAATTTACATTTCTATCAACACTGTATAAGCATTCTTTTTTCTCTGCAGCTTCTCCAGTACCTGTTGTTTTTTGATTTTTTTTTTTTTTTTTTTTTTTTTTTGAGACGGAGTTTCGCTCTTGTTACCCAGGCTGGAGTGCAATGGCGCGATCTCGGCTCACCGCAACCTCCGCCTCCCGGGTTCAGGCAATTCTCCTGCCTCAGCCTCCTGAGTAGCTGGGATTACAGGCACGCGCCACCATGCCCAGCTAATTTTATATATATATATATATATATATTTTTTTTAGTAGAGACGGGGTTTCACCATGTTGACCAGGATGGTCTCGATCTCTTGACCTCGTGATCCACCCGCCTCGGCCTCCCAAAGTGCTGGGATTACAGGCTTGAGCCACCGCGCCCGGCCTTGATTTTTTAGTATAGCCATTCTGACTGGCGTGAGGTAGTATCTCACTGGTTTTGATTTGCATTTCTCTGATGATTAGTGATGCTGAGCAATTTTTCATAGGTTTGTTGACCACTTGTATGTCTTCTTTTGAGAAGTATCTGTTCATGTCCTTTGCCCATTTTTTAAATTATGCTTTAAGTTCTGTCATACATGTGCAGAACATGCAGGTTTGTTACACAGGTATACACGTGATGTGGTAGTTTGCTGCACCCATCAACCCGTCATCTACATTAGACGTTTCTTCTAATGCTATCCCTACCTTAACCGCCATCCCACCTGACCGGCCCCAGTGTGTGATGTTCCCCTCCTTGTGTCCATATGTTCTCATTGTTCAACTTCCACTTATAAGTGAGAACATGCCGTATTTGGTTTTCTGTTCTTGTGATAGTTTGCTGAGAATGATGGTTTCTAGCTTCTTCTATGTCCCTGCAAAGGACATGAACTCATCCTCTTTTATGGCTGCATAGTGTTCCATGGTGTATATGTGCCACATTTCCTTTATCCAGTCTATCACTGATGGCTTTGTCCATTTTTTAATGAAGTTATTTTTGTCTTGCACACAGCTTTTTATTTAATCATTATGAGAAGTTTAGTCATAGGCCAGGGTTTTTACATTTCTCTCCTGATAGATAATGTTAAACATATTTTCACATACTTATTCACCATCTGGTTTCCTCTTCAGTAAAATGTTCATTCATGTTTGGAATTTTGGGAGACTATAGACAATTTATGTTATTGCAGTAAACCAAAGGGAAGGGGATTGGAGCCCATACTAGATAAAGATTAAGGGGAAGAAAAAAAAGGATTTAATTTTAAGATTGTTTCTTTAAAAATAAGAATGTGAAGATGAGCAAATTCATATAAGACATCCAGGTTTCTGATCAACTAGTGGCCAATTCAATTGGTTGAAGGGATAGTACAAGGGAAGGTATAAGAAGAATGGAATAATCAAGAGAGTTTTAAAAGAAGTTTGACATAGCTGTAGAGATACATGAGGCACATTTTATTATTTTAGTCAAGAAATCTAAATATCACTTTAGTATGTGATTCAAGTCACTCATTTGAGTCAGTTATTTTAATTTGTTGGTAAACTGTGAGAGCCTAGGGATTGGTTGAGCTTTTCTGGAAAGGTGATTTAAGATGGAAAAATAAATGGTTAAAAATAAAAGACAAAATCAGATAATCCACATAGGAACATTTGAGAAGTACTGTACAATAAACTCTTTCATCCCTTATAATCAAAGAATAGAGCTTGATAGTTAATCTGCCAATCAATACATAATTCCCCATGCCTATTACATGGATTACTACAAAATTGTAAAATACTTCTTCAAACATGCAAACATAAATCATGTTGCTATATGTAAAATGACATAGAAAATGATTACATCTGCATATTTTAAATAAGAGTACTGTGAGGCTACATTACCTAGACATTTGAAACAATTCTATGCAACAACTGCGTAAATTAGTGTCTTCTCTACAAAGAAAGTGGAATACCACCCAATTTGTTGCAACTTTGCTATATAAGAGCATGTAGTTTTGTGTTCTTGAGCCATAGGAAAATAAGCTACAGATTAAAAGATTATAGACACTAAAAGACAAATAAATACTTTCAGAGGTGAAACCTTCCATGATGAATCCTGCCACAAAGTCTGCAAAATGCTAATGATTCAGTTGTTGTTAACTTGATAACACTGGGCAAATGATTTTGCTCAGGAGAGGCTGAATAAGGTTTAAAGGTTAATGGCTGCTTGCATAAGTATGCACATTGTATTTATATAGACATCAATTCCCTTTATAAAGAATTGTTCCAGTGAGACTAGTAATTTCTAGTTACCAGGCTTCAAGCCTCGGCCTAGGATAAAAAGTAGGTGAGAGTATCATAAGAAATATTTGTAACATATTGTCTTCATTGATGTTTGTGACTGTTTATGTATTTAACGTATTTCAAAGTGAAAACAAAATTTATACAGTTCTAAAAAATTTGTAAATTTTAAATATGTAAAACATCAACCAAACCTAGTGGTATGATAAAAATAAAATACTGCAATGAAAAATAGCTAGGCTTTAAGGTCTAATGTGTTCTTTATAGTAGAGGCTAATTTAAATCTGCTGATTACTCAGAAGAGTGAACACTATTTTGTGCAATATGCATGATTTTTGAAATATGCTAAGCAAAGCAAAAATATACAAGAAAGAAATTAGTAAAAAAAGAAAAAAATAAATTCTAGTACTATCACCCATTAATGATGACCATTATTTATATTTGCTAAGCATTTAGCTTTTAAAATTTGTTGGGTAAATATCATTCCCATTAAAATGCACTGTTAATGTACGTATCTTATCTTAGAAGTTTGGAAAATTTTATATTTCATGTAACAAATCACAGGAGATAAAGATTTCAATAATTCTCAGTGACAGTTGTTTCAAATATGTTTTATATTGTTTACAACATGTTACTTTTATGATCTGTGGATTTTTGTGGAAATGTTAAACTCTTCGTCACTCCTGATTGTAGTTGCACAGGCCCACCCACAACCAAAAGTTCAGCTAATGACTTTAGAATGGCTGTGCTTATTTGCATGAAGATATTGATATGCCAGGATTCTCTCAGATACTGATGTGTCAGTCAAACCCTTTATCTTGAATATAATATCCAACTTCCACAGTATAGAAAGCTGTCCATTTATCTAAGGCAGTCCCAGGCAGGCATATGCTGTCTTGGACTACATTCCTTCCTTAATATATAACCCATGTCTCTTGAATTGTCAGGTAATTTGAAAGGAAAAGTATCACTGTACATCTTTCTCATTCAAATTACATTGTCCATCTTCTTTCTCCTAGCCTGTACTCTGCTTATATCTCCAGGAACTCTCTCAGCATATAAAATTAACTAGGCAAAAAATAGGAACTTTACCTATACCAGTTATTGAAATATGAACCTAAATTGTCAGTCCAATTCTTTTTCATAGTCTGACACATCATAAGGGCACATAAGCAATTTAACTATCCATTATTGTATATCCAGGGAGTTTGGAATTTATAAGCGAAATGCTTATTTGGTAGAAATGCTCAGATTTTTAACTCTGTGAAGCAGAGAGTAGAACAGAAGGAAATATTTTGCTTTGGTTATCAGAAAAGCAGAAAATTAGCTAGGAATGGGGGTGAGTGGGCTTGGAGCATAAAACTAGTGTTTATAGTGAAGTGGGACCAAACTATAGGAAGATGCAGGTTATAGTGTCCCAGACTGTACTATAATGAAGTGTGCTCCCATAAACGCATTGTGGGAACATCTTGAGATGTGTGTGCATATGTGAAACATGCATGCACAGTTTGGAATTATGTTTTTAATTGAAAAGTGTTGTTGAGAAAATGAAAGAGGTCTTGAATTTGTTGAAAATTCACCTTGCAGCTGGTTAGGGAATTTAGATCATCGTTTTAACTTGACTTGGGCTGTAGGGTTCTTTGGAAAATTTTAAGTGGGAGTTTTCCTTGGAAAATAGCATCTATAGTTTAATAAGATATGTGAAGGTTTGTGTGACCATGGTAACATAATGACCACCAATTTAGTGAAAATAGAGACAAAACAAAATTATTCTGGACATTTTCCTGGGGCCATCTATTATCTACTAGAATTCATAAAAGCCACACAACAGACATACAATATGAATTTTGGGCAATTATTATTTGTTTGAC
Source organism: Sapajus apella (assembly GCF_009761245.1). NCBI lineage: Eukaryota > Metazoa > Chordata > Mammalia > Primates > Cebidae > Sapajus > Sapajus apella. The sequence goes on along the minus strand of NW_022436949.1, from coordinate 17,444,317 downwards.
TTGATTACAATTTGTTTGAGTGAGTGATGGAGTTAGCTTGCCAGCAGTTTGAGACTGTTTTCACATGTTGTTCTAAATATTGTTTCCAAAGACAACTTGAAATTAACAAAATCTTTAACTGCTGGCAACCTAACTCCAACACCCAGTATTAGGAGAGCAACAGGAGCATGCACTGATTTGACACATGGCAGGAAGCTACGATAACACAGAAAATAGAAGGAACTCAAATTGTCTATTTGTAAACCCCTTGCTCTTTTTTTCCCCACACACTTTACCATTCCCTTTTCCTATTACTACTTATGATTCAAAGTTCCTTGTTTTTGCTGCCTTAGGCGGTATTGGCATCTCCTTTACCAATCGGGAGAAGCCCTCCAGGTGTAACATGAACTGTTTTTCGTGTGTGATGTGTTTGTGTGTGTGTTTTCTTTCAGTTTGTTTTTTGAGGCAGAGTCTCCCTCAGTCACCCAGGCTGTAGTGCAATGGCACAATCTCTACTCACTGCAACCTCCGCCTCTCTGCATCAAGTGATGCTTTCACCGCAGCCTCCTGAGCAGCTGGGATTACAGGCATGCACCACCATGTCCAGCTAATTTTTTGTACTTTTAATAGAGACAAGGTTTTACCACGTTGACCAGGCTGTTCTTGAACTCCTGATCTCAAGTGGCCTCTCAAAGTGCTGAAATTACAGGCATGAGCCAGTGCTCCCAGCCTGTAAACCTTTTTCACATGTTGTTCTATATTGTTTCCAAAGACAACCTGAAATTAACAAAGTCTTAATTTGTTATGTGTATGCATGCTGGCAGTAGTCGGTACTTTATTTGCTTCCTATTTACAATGAGAAATGAACAATACCTTAAAGGCATTTGGTCTCAGTATTGGCTTTCAGAAAAAGAAGACTTCAAATAATACTTAATAACTATGGAAACGTATAGATGGGGAAATTACAACAGAAAAACCATGTAGTCCAAAATATACCTGATCGGATCCTTTAGTATTTTTCATGAAACTGATCAAGCTTGGGGAATATATGAAAATGAGCATTTTAACATGTTTGATGCACATGATATAACATATTTAATTAGGAGACATTTGTTTACCAGGCTGATATTTCTGCAAATTATTCTATAAGATGCTATTTTATCAGAGACTCGCATAGTTTGGACATCCTATCATGGTCTTAAAAGAAGATTCTAGATATTGGATTATACTTATTCATAAATATCAACCTATTTTTAGAATGTGATGTTTTTCAGAGTGAATTATAGCAGCTAACAGAGAGAGGAGAGCAAGCAAGATAAAAAGAGAAAGTAAAAAGAAGAAAGAAAAATAAATTGAACTTGGAATCTATAGAAAGAGCAACAATGAGCTCTAGTGGCAGGAAGTTATAATGTCAAGCATGGGTGAAATTCAGCCATGATAGACAGTTGTCCCTTCATGCATTTAGTAAAGATTTCTGTCTTCAAAAATGGAGATTAATTTGTAGAAATAACCATTCCTCTAAATCATAATCTCATTAACTTCTACATAATATTAACTACCTAGGTAGTATGTTCATAATTTACATATTGCATATAATTTATCTGTTTTAGTTTTTTTTTAAACAAAACAACACAAACACGATTATTCTATTAACAACATATTTTATGTTTGAGATGACATAACTTATACTGCATCTCATCAAGTCATTCTTAAACTTGGATTTTAAAAGACTATTGATTTATGTGCTGAGCACTTGATAATATATGTGTACTATCTCCTCCCTCTGCTCTACCATCTGCTCCCTTCACACACAAAGGCAAATTTTTAAAACAAGAAAAATGCTTCTTCTCTCTCGATCTGACAAAAGTATATTTTAATTCTTTAGTTCAAGGCAATAACAATGTCCAAATGTAACTTACTTTTTATGCACCAGACGTCAGTTCAAAGGCCAGTTTTTATCTGCTCTCACAACTGTGGACCAAAGGGAGGTTTTATTTATTTATTTTTAATGCAGTCCTTTTATCTTCAAGTTATTTTAATTCCAGGTAGTTAATCATAGTAGCAGCTAATGCGTCTACCTTAATGTAGAATTTCCAGAACTCTTTATTCATGGAATATTTATTAAGTAACCAACATTTATTAGGAATTATGTTAGATGTTAGTTGATATTTATTCAGTGTTTCACTGAGTTTTCTCTGAACAGCAACGATCATAGATCATATCATTCACATTATCCCCACTTTCCTTAAGGAGTACTAAAGTTTGGAGAGTTTAAGTGAAACACAAAGCTTGTAAATTTTAGATCTAGGCTTTGAACTCAGATAACCTGTCTTCAAATCCTGAGTTCTTCCTACCACACCTCACTGGTACTATCTGTTATTTTTTAAGGCAATTTATCCTAATTGATACATAAATCCTGCCACCAAATATGCTGTTACATTAGACTTTACTATTTAAAACCTGTTCTATTATTCTCTTTAATCCTATCTGAATAACCCCTGAATGTAAAGTAGGAATGTTATTTCACTCATAAAATTTTCATTGTGAAATGTCCACTACTGTAAAAGGACTTTTGAATAATAAAAAAGGATGCATATGTTAGTTAGCTATATTTAGTCATTCTGAAATGTTATATGCTTTTAAACATCATGTTGTATGCTATAAATACCTATCATTTAATTTGTCCATTTGAAAATAGTAAAAATTAAAATTAAAATATATTTTTAAATGAGTCTGATCTTAACTAACACATAAAATGAAATTATCACAGTGTTAATTCTGAAACAGAACGTAGCTACCTATGCTTACGTGAACTAGAGAAAAGCAGGGGATGGGGCTGGGGGGCTGCTTAACTCAGGTATGATATATTGTTCACATTTTTTACAACACTTCCAATTGCAAATCTAAATTAGTCAGGGATTTTTATCAGATCCAAACGGAAGAAATTTTGAACACGGGCTGTTCTACCATATGGGATAACAGCATGGGGCACATGACAACCACTTCCCACTGGACAAGAGTGTAGAGGGTTGCTTAATACCTGCTAAATACATCAGTTAAAAATCCTTACTACTTGTAAGAAAATGGCATTTAAGAATCACGTTATTTCACAGCTGTTATATTACTTTCCCAGCAGAATTATAAAATTACAAATCCCACTTCAGTCCAGTCTATAGAGATTACCTGTCATGTTTTACCCAACAGGCATATTGTATCTCAGAAAACCTTCTGGACCAAATTTGTACATTCGTCTCAAGTTAGCTTTTAAATCAACATACTTCAGTAATTTTGCCTAATCAAATTTTGTGTAAGTAAAATAATCACACAAACAAGAATGTTAGTAGAATTTATAGCTCAGTTAATGTCATGGGGTTGGGAACTTTTAATTCTCACACAATCTCTTTGGTTTCTTACTTTGAAACTTTCATTTGAATATTTCATTAACAAAATACAGCTGTGACATATTACAATCCAAAAGGAAAGTTTCTCTATATAGAATCAATTCCAATTCCTCCGGTTTTTTTTGCCTTGCCCACCATGAAACATCTTTGAACACCTCTGAGTGCAGGGCACTGTGTGCAGTGGCAGAGACAGCCTGATGCACTTTCCCTTCACATTCTCAGTAGCTCACTGAGAAAGAAAATAGCTGAACTGAAACTTCGAAGCCTTCTTGGTGTGGCAAAGTTTTAACTGTTTCCCATTAAATATTCTAAATAAACTTAGATGAATTATTCGCTTTGAAAAAATCCTATAAATCTATGATTTGTTCAGTGTTAAATTAAGGCTTATCTTACTTGTGCATTTTCCATTTGAAAATAGGTATGATTGTTGCCTAATATCAACATTATTTCTTATCAAACAGTTTTTTTTAAGCTTTGAAGGGATCACTTAATCGTCAATATAATTACATTTCAGAACAAGAAAATAATTAGGACGTTTTGGGTTGAGACTACACCACCATCAAAAGGCATTTCTCTGTGTAAATCTCTCACTCTGCCTTGCTCCCCTCACTCTCACATTCATTCTCTATCCCGTTCTTTCTCTCATGTTAGGACACTGGGGTACCTACAATTCAAAACACTCTTTTATAGTTAATTATTTGGATTCATCAGATTCTAATTTTTTTTATATTTTAGTAATTCTAAACACATTCACTATTAGAGAAGGTCAAACATCAACTATTTTAAATTGTATGAGTTTAGCTCCTTCATTAGTTTCTCCTTTAGCATCTGTAATATGTTGCATCATTTACTTTCATTTACTTTCAAACTACCATCATTGAGACAGTCTATGAGCTTCTAAGCCTTGTCAAAATTTATTTATTTATAAATATTTAACCAATAGACTGCTGTGTTTAACATGAATATCTTTCAAAAATGCCTTTGCCTATCAACTACAGAAACGTAATGACATTTCAAGGACCCAGCATTTACATAGTGCAACTCAATATCGTAAAAAGACATTTAAAATGTGTTACTGAGAATATTTTCTAATGGACATTAGTATTGTACTATTTTATCACTGAATTCTTAAAATTACATAAAACAGACAGCAATAAATCATCACAAAAAGATAATATGCCCAGTTCTATTTAGGCAGTGATTCAGGTGATGTGATTAGATATTCAACAAGTTTTTCTTCACTTGCGCTGACCCTACTATAAATCAATTTATTCTCACAAATAAAATTGACATTAACAAACTACATCTACTATGTGCTGACCACAATGCTCTTCTCTCCTTGCTAACAAAATGTTTTAATGAGAAACATGGACACATGGACGATCCAATAACTCTAGTACATTGATTTATTTTGGAATACAAGGCTGCATCTCTTCAACTCTTCCCATAGCGAGAAATGAAGGGATACTTTTTATTTTGGAAATCTAAAAAGTCATTCAGGGTGTATCCTTAGGTTGACTTTAAAGGAATTGCTCTGGAATTTTTATTCTGACCCTTCCATTCTGTGAGAGATGCTATTGCAGTTGGTGTAATACAATTATACCAGCTCACTGCCCATCATTTATAATATCAAATAATGAACATACTTCAATATCACCTCATAATTCCTAGCTAAAAAAAGAATCTAGAAATAGATATAATCAAAATTCTAGCTACAGGAAATACAATACCCAGGATATGTATTTATTTGTCTTTAAACTTTTCTTTAAGTCTGCATAGAAATAATTGAGGCCAGTCCTAGGGCACTGTGCTGTTAATAATTCAATGGTACTGACTATGCAAGTAGTGACATATCGAGCAATGAAAATCTGGTGATTCACATTAATTGATATCCTCTAATAAGCTTCTCCAGGGCATCTTTAGTAGTTTGGACCACCTTTTAGTCAGACCATTTGCTTGAGGGCATTGAGATTTAATAGTAAAAGTCTGAATATATATTTCCTTTTTATCTCAAATGAAATCATTGAAGACTCATTTTCAGGAAGAGTAGAGACTACCAACTCATTTAATGCTAATAAGAGGTACAGATCTATAATTAGAGAAGTTGAATTTTAAATTAAACTGAAAACACATTTTTAAGAGGTTGTTTTCTAAGATTTAAACAACCTCTTTAAAAATATCATTCCACAAATTTCTTGAATTTCAGTGGCAAATAGGGCTGCCTACTGTAAGATTACCCTGAATATTACTATTATTTTTTAAGATCGTTGTCATTATATGATTAATTTAAGACAAGTGACAAAACTTCTTCCTAAAGAGCGATAGTGAACAATTCTTAAACTTGACACATTGAGCACATCAAGATAACATGAGAGTATCATGTTAAGGAACAATGTGTTTTCATCAAAACACAGAAACTCCACAGCTAACTTGCTCATTTAAAATGTAAAAGCTGTTTTTACTTCCTCAAGTATTTTATATGCCAATCACCAGCTTCACATTCAATTTGACATTTTCTTTTTAAGAAGGTGCCCACTCTAAGCTCCTGTGCAGTTACCAATATGATCTGATCAGCCTGAAAGGGTAGGTCAAAGAAGACTTCTTATATAACTCCCAGGGAAGTTGACCCAGTACAATCTGAGAATGTCAGTGGCAGATGGCTCATAGAGTCTGCCTGAGCTATTAGTCCCTCAGGCTCCGAGACAGGTGTCTGGTGATAAGCATTGAACAACAGCAACAAAAATCTACACTGAATGCATAGTACCACAATTAAGGGTTTAGGCTTAGAAAAGAATTCTCAAATAGAATTATGATCAATCTATGCTAGAGGCAACTGTAACTACTGATGCTTTTAAAGAGACAAAGATAAGTAGTTTTTGATTTTGTGATTCTTGATAATATCAATATTTTCACCCTTGAAAAGTAAATAGATCTCTTGTAGCTGTCATGGGTCTTTAGTGGAATGCATAAGTTGATGTCTCAGTGATGGCTCTAGGGAATGGTTGAATATAACTAAATTTGGGAGTATAAGTAAAGGACTTGATTAATTTTTCTAACATAAATTATTTGTCTTAATACCTTTTACTTAACTGTGTATTTTTCTTGGCTTTCTTATCTGTAAAATAGAAGACAAATAACATGTTTGTTTAAGGGGGGATGTTAAAGAAAAAGGGAGATGGAAACGTACCTTTAAACTTAAAAGAGTACTTCTTGTAATAAAAGGTAATCCATATATATATTTCTTGAATTAGCTTCAAAAGTATTGCTTTACAATTCTAGACATTTTGAAATGATCATTCATTGTTAGGAAATAACATTATTTGCCGTTTATTCCACATATGATTTAACGCCTTTGCAATATTATAAGTGTATAATATTTATAAAAGCATTATAGATGTGAGATAAATGGAACTCAGATGAGAAAAAATTCAGACAGGTAAGAATGGCATAGAGATATGTATACCCCAGGATTCTATTCATCCCTATGGTCCCAGGACAAGTTCTATGCCTTTAGTAGGCAAATAAAAGAGAATATTTTCACAATATAAACTTCGTAAAATAAAATCATAGACATTTAAAAGAAACATTAGTTTTCTTATTGCTGAGACATTTTTCATAAAGACTTCAGAGTAATTAGTGAAAAGTCCTTAAAAACTTTTTCACTATACATGCAGTAAAGGATTTATCTGACTCTTTATAGAGCATCTCTAATGCATGCAGATTAATATAGTAAAGGCAACAGTTTCAGGATGTAAAATGCTGCGATATTTTATTTTCTATTTCTCCAGTCATTGTTTATTGAGATGTCATATGTTGGCACTTTCATAATCTCTTGTGGCAACAATAGTGACTAAGAAAGTTATCATTGCCATCTTTATGGTGTTTAAAATCTTGTGCAGTGAGATTAAAATTAAAACACAAGTAAGTAAATAATGTAATTCCAAATAATGATCAGTGCTGTGAAAGAAATTTGAAAAGAGGCATGAGGTAAGATGAAACCGGAATTGTCCATGTGAAAGACATTTGGTGGCTGCATTAGCTAGAATGGTTAAAAAAACGTTCTTACAATTAGGTGAAATTTAACCTGGGAAACAAATGGTTAGTATAAGCATTTGAGACTGGACAGGGTAAATCCAGAAGCAATGCCTTCAGAGAGAAAAATGGAATGCTCAAATGACCAGAGCAGAAATGAGATCGGTATGTTCAACAGAGGAAGAAGGGCAGTGTACGTAGACATAGCAGATGGTGAACAGTTCTTAAACTTGACACATTGAGTGCAATCAGTGTGAGATGAGGTTCAAAAAGCAGACTAAATCAGGCCATGTTTGGCCTTTTAGGCTAGATTGACATATCTAAATTTCATTTTAATTTGCAGTAAAGGCTTATTGTAGGTCTCTAAGAAGAAAAGAGATAGCACATATATTTGTTTAGCTTGATAAAAATTTTAAATTAAAATCATAAAATGTAAGAAAAGTATATTGACTATTTTTACTCAATTCTTCCATACAAGTTACTTATTTTAACTTGTTTTTTGTTAAAAATTTGAAGGTATATTCTTAAAATTATAATATGCATAATATTTGAAGAGTAGGGACATTTTTCTTGCTGACTAAACTAATTTTCAATTTATATATTGCAATTTGTTTCAAGTTTACATATTGTAATTCATAGAGTTTATCCCAAATACGAATAATACTTTCTCTGATGGTGAACCAGCAAGATACCTTAATCTTCAAACTAAAACAATGTTTGAAAAATAAATATTGACCATGCACTTAGTAAGAGGAGAAAAATGTTAATAAGACCAAAATTGTCTAGGACGTATTCTCATACAGTTAAGTAAAATGTAATATTATGCATCCTCCCAGTAAGCAATAAAGGAGATAAGAAACCACTGCCTTTATTTAGATGTGATAGACATTAGGTGTTCTATTACGTCTTACGGAACTTGGTAAATTGTTTTCTGAAGTAGGCTACCTGTGCTTTCAGACATTTCTTTTGGAATTTAATGAATAGCAATAATATTAATACTGAAGGATAATAACGTTACATTGAAAATATATTTTCAAGCCTCTGTATCTTATTTTTTTTTTACTCTACGGGATACATGAAGATGACATGAATTTACATGTGGTTGTATCATCAGAACATCAGCAAAAAGAAAACATCCCTCTTCTTATACAATTAGCATATGTTTATTTATGTGAATATTCATACTTTGAACAGCTTCATACTTAGAACAGCATTCATGCTAAAAACTGTCTTTAATTTCTGTGACATTCTGTGACACTACGTAACTGTGTATTTTCCTTCATGGAAAATTTAAATCTCTTAATATTAACTGTCCCTTGCCAAACTACTCCTCTGACCTTACCTCAAATAACTTGTTTGTTCATTCCTTACATTTCAGCAACATACGCCTTTTTCTTTCTTCTTTGCTGTTGTTTTTAAAGCCATATTGTTTTTCATTTTGTAATCTTGTGTCTCTAACTTAAATGTTCCCTGCTCATAAAGTCTTTTGCTAATACATCACTCCTGCAGCCCTATTTCTTTCCTTTACATTTTCTACTTTATTCTAAGTATATAATATCACTCATTTAACTTTGTTCTTATACTGTTTTTCTCATTTGATGTCTGCCTCTTGCTCCACTCCCCACCTGAAAATGAAAGTGTATAAGAACCACACATAAGTTTATATTGCCCATTCTGGAGCAGTGCCTGGCTCATGGTAGATATTCAGTACATTTTGCTGATTGAAAAGTATTGTAGGTGGAAACCAAGTTCCAACAATCCAGGTTCATGGTTCTTAAAACTGTCTTCTCTTTAGTGAAGAAAAGGACCTAAGTGACCTTACTAGGATATATTTAGGTTCTGTAAACTGATGGGTGTATTTGCTTTCTCATGGAATAAAAATTGCTTAACCTTTTAACCCAGGAAGCTACTGAAGTCTAATAAAATATAGAGAAGGATTTCTTCAATGAAAACATTTTATCTGAGAAGAAAGAATTGCAATCTGGAGCATGCACGTACATGAGGTGGTCTTAAGTATGTCTCCAGAAAGGCTAGAGGTTTTACAAAAGAGGGATATGTTATGCTTGGTTCTTTGAGAAAATTCATTGCCATTAGTAGTCTTGGGGAGCTGGTGGGTTTTGATTGGCAAGTGAGGCCCTTAGATAAAACATTGAGGGTTGTTTCAGTGGCCATTGGGTAAAACTGGTTTCAGTTACAACAGGCAATTTCAGCAACGTGGCCTGTAGAGAATTATCTTCCTGGAGAAATGTTACGTGCTGTGAATGTTTTCACTCCCTGGCTTTTCGACTCTGTTTTAATTGAGTGTGACAAAAATGACCTAATTGGTATGACCAAGTTTCATAAAGCAAATTGACTAATGTAAGTATCTGTAATAGGTTCCAATGTAGCCATTTTAAGCACTGAATATGCTCAAAACACTAAGTTAGAGGTAAATAAGACCTGCGTACCATTGGCTAAATATCATGCTGTCTCCTTCTTTTTTGACAATTCCACATCCTTAGTGACAAAAGATTATGTTTTGGGAAATTGTGAAAGAACACAGATTGAGCAGACTTTTGTTAAATGGTCTTTGTTTACCTAAAAGACAATCTAAACAATAAACAAATGAAAATCTAATCTATTGCAAATTTTGAAAGAGAATATAGTGAAAGCACAGTATATGTAAGGATATCTTATAGCTCCATATTAAGGTTAAAGGGTATGTGTGCATGTTTGATACATAGGTAAACTTATATCACAGGTGTTTGTTGAACAGATTATTTCATCACCCAGGTACTAAGCCTAATAACCAAGTCATTTTTTTCTGATTCTTTCACTCTTCTCACCCTCCACTTTCAAGTAAACCCCAGTATCTTTTGTCTCTCTTTATGTCCATGTGTTCTCATCACTTAGCTCCTGCTTATAAGTGAGAACATGCGGAATTTGGTTTTCTGTTCCTGTGTTAGTTTGCTTAGAATAATGGCCTCCAGCTCCATCTATGTTCCTGCAAAAGATATGATCTCATTTTTTATGACTGCATAGTATTCCATTGTATATATGTATCATATTTTCTTTATTTAATCCACCATTGATGGGCCTCTAGATTGATTCCATGTTTTTGTTAACATAAATAGTGCTACAGTGAACATACATGTGCTGATATCTTTATGGTAGAATGATTTATATTCCTTTGAGTACATACCTAGTAATGGGATTGCTGGGTTGAATGGTAGTTCTGTTTTCAGCTCTTTGAGGAATCACCACACTACTTTCCACAATGGTTGAATTAATTTACACTCCCACCAACACTGTAGAGACATTTCCTTTTCCCAACAACGTTGCCAGATTGTTATTTTTTATTTTTTAGTAATAGCTATCTGGCTGGTATGAGATGATTGATATCTTAAAATGGCTTTTATTTGCATTTCTCTAATGATCAGTGATGTTGAGCTTTTTTTTTCATGTGCTTGTTGGTTTTGTATGTCTTCTTCTGAAAATTATCTGTTTGTGGTTTGTTTGTTTGTTTTCTTGTAAATTTGTTTAAGTTCCTTACAAACGCTGGATATTAGACTTCCGTTGGTGCATAGTTTGCAAATATTTTATCCTATTCTGTAGGTTGTCTGTTTACTATGTTGATAGTATCTTTTGTTGTGCAGAAATATTTAAGTTTAATTAGATTGCATTTTTCAATTTTTCCTTTTGTTGCAATTGCTTTTGGCATCTTTCTCATGAAATATTTGTCCATGCTTATATCAAAAATGATATTGCCTACACTGTTTTCCAGGTTTTTATAGTTTGGGGTTTTAGATTTAAGTCTTTAATCCATCTCTGGTTAATTTTTGTATATGGTGTAAGGAAAGGGCCCAGTTTCAAGTTTTTCTCATATGGTTAGCCAGATATCCCACCACCAATTATTGAATAGGGAGTCCTTTCTCCATTGCTGTTTTTTCTTGGTTTTATCAACGATCAGAAAATTGTAGGTGTATGATCTTATTTCTGGACTCTCTATTTTGTTCCATTGGTCTATGTGTCTGTTTTTGTAGCAGTACCATGCCGTTTTAGTTACTGTAGCTGTGTAGTATAGTTTGAAGTTGGGTAATGTGATGTCTCCAGCATTGTTCTTTTTACTTAGAATTGCCTTGGTTATTTGGTCTCTTTTTTGATTCCATATTAATTTGAAAATAGTTGTTTTTCTAGTTCTATGAAGTTAATTGGTAGTTTGATACTGTAAATTGCTTTGGATAGTATGGTCATTTTAATTGTATTGATTGTACCAATTCATCTTTGTTGTTAAAATCAACTTCATTCACAAATCAAACTCAAGTAAGTTGAGAAGTTGTGTATATGTGAATAATTAACACTAAAAGAGGCTCTGTACCTTAATCATTATGCACATGGATTTAGGAATCAGGAACTAAGCTTGAATCATGGCTTTGTAATTTACTAGTCTCTGATCTTGGACAAGTTATTTATATTCCCTGAAGCATGTTTTTTTAATCTGTGAATTGAATGTAATATTTTTTACTAGAGATTATGGTGAGGATTATAAGAGATCACCCTCATACAGTGCCTGAAGCATTGTTTGACACATTACAAGTGCTCAATAAGCAGTAGCTTTTATTGTCATTATCATGAGTTATTGAAATGCTGACAGTTTCAACTTTTAGAGAAAATCATTACAACAGAAAATAATTTAATAATGGAACTATTTATTGCAATATATAAAAAAGTTAAAATTCAGAGATATTCTCTAAAAATAAAAGCCCCATTGAAAGCCCCATTGAATTAAATTTCTCTCTAAGAATATAGTTTTGAGAGCTTAAAATAGGAGCTGTGCTATGTAACGGTGCTTAGAATGACTCCACACTAAAACATGTTGTCAATATCAAAGACGTTGCCACTAAGAGAAAATCTTACACCAAACAAAATTGATCTTCAAATCCTTGCCACTAAAAAAAGCCTTCTCGTATTCCCTACGATAAACACTAGTGGAATATTTGTATATCAAAATTGACTGATTTAATATTACACCATAGGACATACTTTTTCAACATAATTTTTGAATGTAAGCACCTCACTATGAAAGATGAAATTTGTTTTAAGAAAATATATGTTAAATATTACATACAATAAAATGTATAAAACTTATTCCTTATTTAGTGATTCTGGTATCAAAAAAATTAGAAATAAACTTTAGTCCTTGATTTTTGCATTTTACCTCCTAATCTGTTCTAGTTACAACTTTTGTTTCTTCCCAGGCATCTCTTTACCATAAAATATATAGCATAAAATAAATGGCAACATTATATAATCCAAAACCCAATAAATAAAATTTTCTCTTAATTGATGTCTTTCTCTCTGCATCATATATGAATTTAATAATACAGCCAATGAAGGTTAATGCCATTCAATCAACTATAGTACTATCAAGTAGATATATTCTTTTCTTGTACTGTGTTTTTATTATAGAGTTGATCAAATTTTCGGTACCAAGATGAGAAAAGGTTGTTAAAAATATTGTGTTTCAATTATTTGGATATTCAGGAATATCTGTAACTCAACCTCTAGCTTGAACCCCAAATACTGGAATGATTATGTGAGCACCCAAAAATATTCGGTGGAAGTGTTTCATGTACAGTAACAAGATTGGCAGTCTGTTTGCAATGTCCTTTCTTATGATGGCAAAACACTTCAGAGTGATCTTCACAATTAACTTAATTGACAAAGACCCTGGAAGCAAACACATTGACCCTGCCTTATTATGCTATATAAATATAATTGTAGATTTTTCATGAGCTTATTCATGCATCCTTTGGCTCATATAGACAGCCACCTGCTCTTGCTTCACTCAGTTTATTTCCTTTGCTCAGTTTATTCCTTTGCTCAGCCAAACAATTTGACTACACTGTTGATGCCACTAAGACCAAGAACAACATGATCAAGGTTCAGGAACTACTTTTAAACTCCAGTTGCAAACACTTTGTCATTTTTATACTAATCATCTTAGCAAAAAAATAAAATATGTCTCTCCAGGCAGAAACCCTCTTACAAAGTGCATAGACCTTGTGTACTGAGTGACAACATAGATGATAAATATGGAACAGGCCCAGGGGAAAAATCCCCCAGCTTCCCTGCACCAGTATATCCATTATGCTGGCATATAGAAAAGGCTATGTGCTCTGGAAAGTAAAATCTAAATGATCCATGCTTCATCTTACTCGCCATCCTTTGTAGGTCGTATGAATATTATTCTACCAAGAAATGAATAAACAAATGCATTCAAAAAATTCTCAAGCTAGAAATAAGGTAAAATGTTATATTTTTAGTTAATCATAAAAGATATAAATTTCATTTCATAAATTTGGGGACTGAATTTATGAAATGTGAACAGCAATACTCTCTTCACTTATGTAGGTCTTTTCACCTTCAAGTATTATATATATTTATATATTATATTTACAAAAGATATAGATATAAATTATATGTATAAATTATACACTATATATATATGCTAAGTAAATATTTCCCTTCTCTTAACTTTTTATTTATTTTTAACCATTTTCCTTATTTTATTTTTATTGATGGATTGATTGATTTTTATTTGAATGGTTTTTGGGGAACAAGTGGTTTTGGTTACATGGATAAGCTCCTTAGTGGTATTTTCCCTTCTCATAACTCTTAATAACACTAAGCCTCTGGTCAATTTATTGGAAGATACAGAAGAAAGGCTTTTTGTAAAAAATAGAAATATTAAGGTAAACATGCCTTTTTAATTAGTGTGTTTGCAACAACACTGTACAGATTCAGATTATAAGCATTCTAAGATTATTCATTCTATCGCCATTGCTTATTTTTAAATAAAATATTTTTTATTTAGAAACATAATTATTTTTATATTTTTAGTTTGTCTCAGTAGAATAAGGCATTGAGTTTTCACAAATGGCCATAAATAATCAAAAAATAAGAGTTTATCTGTAGAGCATAAATTATTCTTCTATGCTAAAAACATGTAGCCTAGAAATGAATTTTACATATGGTGTAATTTTTATTGAGAATTTTGTAGTTTTTCCCTTTTAGTGACATATTTTCTTCACATTACTTTCTCAAAGCTGTTATGTATTTGTGGTTTCTTAAAAATGTCAAGCCTATATAATTTCTGAATTTAAAAGATCGCTCTCAGGAATTTGTTCAAAAATTGAAAATAATTTAGAAGGAAGCAATTCTTTAGCAAATATTATTTTACAAACTGAGTTTAATGGAAAGAGTACAGAAGAGGGAACTCTGGGCTTCCCTAGAAGACACAAATCTTAAGTTATATCATTAGCCTTTTCTATGACCTGAGGAAAACATTTTAATATTCAACATACTTAGTGTCTTTATTGTAATTTGAATGTTCTCTAGCAACATTTTACAAGTTGTCTATAGGAATTCTTAAATATTTACTGTTTTTTAAAAGTAAATACATCAGGGAGTATGGAATCTGCTCAAATCTTGCTGTATAAAAACAATTCACTAAACATGTTCCACAAAATCCAAAAGTTCCATAGATACTTTCAGTAGTTCATACACTTTAAAATAATAGTGCCAAAAGTATTTCTCATCTCTGCTGTGTTGATATATTCACTGGTCTTGCAAAAGCAATGATGGGTACAATTGCTAGTACCTTAGCATGACTCAAGATATTAAAGCTTGGCCTAACTACTAGCTACTCTTTACCAGCACATACTAACAGTAACAGTAATGCTAAAAGAAAAAGAAGCCAAATTTTATTTAAGAATGCCCTGATGAAGCAGAAAAAAAAATCATTTTTAGAAATCTTGATTTTTCAATACAGATTGCTTTAATAAAATATTTGATAAATAAAAAATAGATATGTAAAACATATTTTAAAAGTGTAAAAAATGGGAAGTACAAATAAAGTATATCTGCTGCACATGCCACTGCAAATTATTTTCTCAAGCAAAAAACATTTATGTGACTGTGAAAGTTTAGAACTGAACTGCTACTATTTTCTTTTCTTTTTTTTTCCCCATTTATTTATTTTATTGCATTTTAGGTTTTGGGGTACATGTGAAGAACATGCAAAATTGTTGCATAGGAACACACGTGGCAGTGTGATTTGCTGCCTTCCTCCTCATCACCTACATCTGGCATTTCTCCCCTTGCTATCTCTCCCCCGCGTCCCACCCCCCACCGTCCCTCCCCTATTTCCCCCCAACTGACCCCAGTGTGTAGTGCTCCGCTCCCTGTGTCCATGTGTTCTCATTGTTCAACACCCACCTATGAGTGAGAACATGCGGTGTTTGATCTTCTGCTACTATTTTCATGACGAGTTCTTTTTACTTCAAAGAACATCGATATGGTCATTTAGATGATAGTATTTAGTATATATTTCTCAAAAAGTAAGGAAATGATCCTGTCGCCTCAACAAAAGTAAGAGTATTTTTGTCTATGACAAAACTGAAATTTTCAATGCAAGTTAGGATTTTGCAAAACTAACACCCTTCCAGGTAAGCCTGACATCTTCCCAATGTTAAATATTTTTCTCATGCTCTATGGTGATATTAACATATGTGATTTTTAAAATATATTGTATATTGAAATGTTTAAATATTGTGGTGGCTCACACCTGTAATCCCAGCAGTTTGGGAGGCCAGGGTAGGAGGATCACTTAGGAGTTCAAGACTAGCCTTGGTAACATAGAAAGACTCCATCTCGGTATGGTGGCTAAAGCCTGTAATTCCACCACAATGGGAGGCCAAAGTGGGCAGATCACCTCAGGCCGTAAGTTCAAGAACAGCCTGGCCAACATGGTGAACACCCATCTATACAAAAAATTTAAAAATTAGCCTTGTATGTTGGCACTTGCTTTTTATCCCAGCTATTTAGGAAGCTGCAGCATGAGAGTCACTTGAACTTGGGAAGCGGAAGTTGCAGTGAGCCAAGATGGTGCCGCTGCATTCCAACCTGGACAGGAAAAAAAAAACAAAAACTAAGAAAAACTACCCGAACATAGTGGCACACCACTGTGGTTCTAGCTGCTTGAAAGGCTGAGGTGGGAGGATTGCTTGATCATGGGAGATCAAGGCTGCAATGAGTTGTGATCCTGCCAGTGCACTGCAGCCTGGGCAAAAAAGTGAGACTCTGTCTCAAAAACAAATTTAAAAACACCCTCAATAAATACACATACATATATAAGTAAATATTTGTAGGTATGTATAAGTCAGTGAACCACTATTTTAAAAAACAATATTTTTCAAAACATATTGCTTAAGATTTTTAAATCATGCATGACTAAAAATACATTCAAATAGCAAGGGATAATATTGGATTAAGGTAGCAAAATACAAAGTTTATTAATTTGATTTAAGACTCCACTTCACAATTTATATTAAGGAAACTACCACTTGTCTGTTTAGTGGACTATCCAAAAGGAACACTCATAATTATCTGAAAAGACTTTTGAATTCACTTCCCATTTCTGAAAGCATATAAACAAGAAGCCAGATTTTCTTTTTATATTTTAGTCAAAACATATATTACAGATTTAGTGTGGTAGCAAATATGAAAATCTAGTTGTCTTCTAAAAAGTCAAATTTGCCAAAATACATTCCTCAATAACAATTGTGTTATAATAAAATATGCTTGTTTTTATAAAAATATGTTATTTTTGTTAAAATGTAATAGATTGATTAATGTTGGTAAGTGAATTAAAAATAAATATTTTTAAAGGTATTGGGTACAGTTTTTAATTCAGTAAATATTACTAGATAAAACCCAAACAAACAAAAGGGTTTTGGGTCTCCTCAATGATTTTTAAAAGTATAAAAAAGCTGTGGAAACCAGAATGTTTAAGACACTCCACTTCTGAGGAACAAAATTTTCCCTCCCAGCTTTTATCAGTTTTATGTGATCACTATGTAAAGCGATTAATACTAGATAATATGTACAGCAAAAAGACTAAGAAGTCTACATTAAGAGAAATACACTCCAAACTAATAAAGAGTTGTCTTGGTAATATTGATGTTACAAACTTTTTCTGGTGTAGTATTCCTTGTAAATATATAAATACTTTGCAAAAACTTACACATCAGCTATTTATCTCTGTCTATTAATGACAATAATTTAGAAAAGATAAATATTCTATAGAATATGGAAATATTTGAAATAATGGTAAAATACAGACATATTTGAAATAATGATGGAATAATGGTAGAACAAGTGTATTGAATTATTTGATATTGATTATGTTAATATTAAATATATAAATGATCTCAAATGGAAGACTTGATAGTTCCCTTTAATATTTTGATATAATATAGAAAATAATTTTTTGAAACATAAATTAGTATAGTTATAGTCAAGAAATGTATGTACACACACATATATATGCATATACACATATAGAGAATAATACATTGTCCTATTCGGTATTTTTTTCTCACATACATATGGAAAATGCATAAAGCTTTTAATGAAGACAAGGAAATTTTCTAGGGAGATCCAATCTGCCTGTTGCATTTCATAGGTTGTACAGTATACAAAAATACACATTTGATTATGAAGGTGATAAATAAGAAGTAGTAAAATATGCTAGCACTAACATTTACAAACATACAATATGTAATGCTGTGTAGGGCAGCATTTTAATTAACACTTCATGAATTTAATAGGAATTCTAATTTATGTTGGTATCAATATTCACTCAGAGGAATACCATTAGTTTTGATTTGTTTCTTACCATGCCTCTATCTATGGGTTCCTGTGCTGTTACTTTGAATCGTAATAATTCACTGTGTTTATTTTTTCTACACATTCAATTTAACATTTTTAAACACTCTGTAATAGTTTGAGATGGGTAAAAATAGTATTATAGACTTCATTAATTAACTCCTTTCTACATACTAATACTTTTTCTTACAAGTTTTTATCACTTTCTTGGCTGAATATTTAGGTTTGACCTATCAGGAAGAATTTAATTTCCTGAAAGATAACAAGATCCAGGAGTTACTCTGTGATTTTTCTGTTGCAACAATTTATATAGTTCAGATTGTCCTAAGGAGTTGTGAGCTTTTCTAAGGCACAACCTTAAGTTACAGTTTATATGTACTCCAGCCAGATCCTGGTATGAAGTTGTTTATTCACACATTGTGTGCTCTGTGGGGGTGCTCTGACAGGCTTTACGTTAAGTACTGAGTAAACAGTGATCAAAGACAAAAAATTCTTCCCTTAGAAATTCATGGGTTAGTAGGTAAAAAATCAACTTGTAATTAAAATGAAGTGTGATCAGTTACTCTGATATAAGTACAATACATTGATAGGAAGGAAACAGGCAATCCCCCAGACACAAAATTTTGCATATTTTTTGCTACCAACTGATTGAAAAAATATTTTCCAAGTGGGGAAAAAACTAAAAGAGTTTTGTCATTCTCAACATTTCTGATACAGGCCAGTGACAGAAACAGAGAAATATGGCCCATGAAAATGATGAGGCGTTATGAGTTGTTAACAGTAGATAGTAAATTTGAAACTGGGAGGATATCACTAGCAAATTTAAATTTAGGTGTTGATTTACTCAGGATGCAATTTCCAGGGACTGTCCAAAGGACTGCAAAGGCCAAATATTCTAGTAAGTGCAGAGGAAGACCCAGTAACTCTCACAGGTACAGTAAGATTCAGGTATAGGGCAGAAAACCCAGTTCCCTATTTTTACACATTGCGCTTTTACTGACCCTCAATTTTATCTTTCATGTACATGTAGCACTATGAGGTTTTTGAGGTAGGGGTGATGCAGAAGGAGAGGAGTCACCTGAATGAATAATAAATAGCCCTTGACTTCTAGTATGGAACAAAGACAAATACACCAATATGGACCATGTATCATAATACATACTTTAAAATTGGTATAGATCAGCTACAGAATTTTAAAGAAAAGATACTTTCATTGGCTCTAGATGATTAGGGAAGGTTTGCTGGCTAGAACGTTTTAGAGGTGCACTTTTTTGATAGCCAATTGTTAGTAGCCTAGAATTAAGTGGGCAATGAAATGATCTATACATATATGATGAAATTAACATCATAGTAGAACACAGGATTGCAGAACTCGAGAGTTTTTAGAGGTGTCCTAATTCAAACTCCTTGAGGGGCAGATGAGAAAACTAAGACCCAAAAAATAAAGGGGCTTAACTAAGGAAAACCTAGTTAATAAATACGAGTCATAGGACCATTACTCACATTTCCCAATTGTCAGAATTGAGTTTTTTTTTTTTTCATTATTTTCCTCTTTTACTTCCTTTGCTGATGAATTCACAAATATGCAATTTTTCATGAAAAACCATTCAACATTATGTACCTCTGAGGTCTTTTCATGCGTTATGAAAACTTATAACTTACAACTTATAAAATAAAATATTCATAAAATATTAAGACTGCAGGCTCAATGTTTAAAAATATACTATACCCTAGAGTCATATAACATAGTCCCAGCGATTTTGAATTACACTACATGGTGACCACTATTAGCTCCAATTTATAAAAAGGATTTGATTCTTCCCAAGGCAATGAGAGTAAATCCCCACACAATTTCTTACTCTAACTTGTTCCAAGCAATTTTAAGGTGTGGATTAGTCAATGAAATGTGGCATCCTTTTGCAACATTGTGTGATTTGAATTGAAATGAATTAAAACAAATAAGGTTTAATTTGCTGTGGAACACATGCCATTAAGTGGCTGAGAGCTTGTGTTTAACCACACAGAAAGTAGGTAAAGAAAATAAGCACTTGAGAAAAATAATTTAAGCAACATGATGTAGTTTTGGCTTCCTCAGCCTTCTCAAGCATAATAGATTTCATTTGATTTACTTTTTGTTTATAGATGCACTGCCAATATCATCTATGGTATTGACTAAAGTGACACAGGAAAGTATTATAAAGGAATTGATTAGCTTTTAATATGTTGTTCTAATGTATGAAAGTTTTGGTTAGATTAACACATCTTAATTTTAAATAAACAACAATAGTCCTAATGGATTCTGGAGTTTAAGTTATTTTTTAAAAAAATCGCATTCATGCCAAAGTATTGCCTTAAGTACGAATTCCAAATTGAAATATTTTCAGGCCGGGCACAGTGACTCACGCCTGTAATCCCAGCACTTTGGGAGGCCAAAGCTGGCAGATCACGAGGTCAGGAGTTTGAGACCAGCCTGACCAACCGGGTGAAACCCTGTCTCTACTAAAAATATAAAAATTAGCTGGGCGCGGTGGCGCATGACTGTAATCCCAGCTACTCTGGTGGCTGAGGCAGGAGAATCACTTGAACCCAGAGGGCGGAAGTTGCAGTGAACCAAGTGCACACCACTGCACTCTAGCCTGGGTGACAGAGCAAGACTCAGTCTCAAAAAAAAAAAAAAGAGAAAGATTATTTTTAAATAATCTGGGCGTAACATAAGTTTTTTAAAAACATATATGTGTTTGCCAACACATGAAAACAATAATGTGACACAGTAATGTACTACTTCAATTAATAGGGACTAATGAGAAAAGAAGGTAGATATACTACATAAATGATTATTAATTTTGCCTGGGAAAAGGTGTAGATAATAATGAATTATTCAAATGATTATGGTATATGTTAGTATAGAAACGTTAACCTTTATAGAACTATTGTCAATCATGGCTACTGTCATAGTGATGTTGAAAGAAGCTATTTTGTTTCATCAAAACAGCATCATCTATCACATGAAATCAATGATAACATTTTAAATGTTGATATGTCGTATTTAACTAAGTTGGATTTACGTTTGTTAGAGTCAGAAAAATATATAGTTTATAAGTACTTTTAAGTTTGCCACATGATAAAGTATATTCTAACAAAAATAATTTAATTATAAGTGACTGGGGGAGGGGATGGAGAGGTCGCAAACCACATTGTCAATGTATGTACCCATGCAACAATCCTGCGTGTTCTGCACATGTACCCCAGAACCTAAAATGCAATAATATATATATATATAAAAGGATTGCTTACATCGATAAAAAAAAGAAATGTCCATGTGAATATTTTATTAGGTTTATACAACCTTCAAATTTGAAGAAGCAAATATACATTCATCTTTAAATATATTTTAAGACATGCTAAGTGATATTAATTATGTAATAAAAGTTCAAATTCTAATAGAATATTTTTAGTGTTACTCAATTAGATACTATTAATCTTAAAGAGTACCTCATTTAATATTTAGACAATATTTTAGGAGAATAGAAGTTGAATTTTACAATTCATTTTCAATCCATATTAGAATAAATGTTTAACTATTTTATTAAATGTTAAATATTTTCATTGAATATTATGATTGACTGTACCAATTGGCTTTCTAATTTTTTTACTACCCTGTAATAAATCTTATTTGTTATTTGTTTATTGTTAACTATTACTTTATTCTACTACTGGATTAAGTTGTTAGTGCTTTTTTTTCTAATATTATTTACTAATTTTTTCTAATTTTCTTCTAATATTATTTTTATAATATTATTTGCCTGAATGCTTATTTCAAAGCTTTGCTATTTAAAATATATGATCATAAATTTAATAGAAAAAAAATTTAGTCTTTTGTTTATGTTGAAATGGATTACTGGACATGAAAATGAGCAGCATCTTGAGAGGCTGCGATAATTTTTATGATGCCCCATCTTTAGACGTGTTTCCTTAAAATAATTAATTTAACAATATCATATTTATTGTATGCATACACTTTGCATATTATATTTCTCCTTAAATTAATTGGGCAATATATCTGAAAATTTTAATTAAGTTTATAAAACAAGTGTCGTTTTTTTTTTTATTGTGTCAGTTAACAAGTGTCATTGTTAAATGACAATATATTGCTCTATATCCTGCATCATTCATGTTTTTACTTTTTGTGTCTTGATTAGATTTTATTGAATTAAATATATTTCTTTTGTATTGCTTATTTTATCAACACACACTTTTTAAAATGTAAAATATTATATTAAATTATTATTCATATTTTCATTTTAATTAAAATTTTTTATTCCATTTTTTTCTTGAAACTCCTAAGGAATAACCTTTTGTTGATAAAATATATATGGTATAAAGTGATTCAAAAATGGGCATAATAATAATAATAATCCTATAAAATCTATATTCATTTTCTTTTTAGTTTATATTTTCTATTTTATTGAATTTGTTTTGGTGCAGTGTTCTACTTTTTCTTTTCCTTTGAAATGATTACTTTGTTTACTGATTTTTTTTTTTTACTTCTATTACTATTATTTGAATTTACTACATTATTTACAAAAAGCATAGAGTGAGTAATTTCTAATGGGGGAAAGTTATCAAAGTTTTCTTTAAGATTATCATACTTTTAAACAATTTCACTGTTGAAGAAAAAACAGAAAAGAAAGCATATTATCTCCGTATAAAACCAATTGTTAGAGTTCTAGCTATTAAATATATCTTAGTGATTGTATTGTTTTAGTTATCCATTTTCTTTCCTTTTGTCTAACTTTTCCTTCAAACATGAAAGCTAATATTTCATTACTCTCAAATTTATTTTTTGATACTATAATATTACATAGTGTGTTATACTGTCAATTACAGATGTTTGAAATAAATGATCTTCCTAAAATAAACTGGCATTTTTATTTATTATGGAATATATTAAATAAGCTAAATATGTAGTGAGTAAATAAAAATATTTTATTTATTTATCATGAATATTGCCTTCTCAACATATTTTCTGTAAATGTATTTTTATGTAATACATACACAATTTGCATTTGCTATGAATTTTACCTTAAATCCTAAGACATGATTTGTCTTTTTAAAATTTTTTT
Source organism: Sapajus apella (assembly GCF_009761245.1). Lineage (NCBI taxonomy): Eukaryota > Metazoa > Chordata > Mammalia > Primates > Cebidae > Sapajus > Sapajus apella. The sequence goes on along the minus strand of NW_022436949.1, from coordinate 17,421,072 downwards.
TATAAACAGTACAATGAGTATGAAAAACACGCATAAGAACAAAGGAATATTTTTTACTTGCTTATAATTTCCTTTTTCTAGGATGATGGGTTACAGAATTTCACCAATAAAGTAGCATATCTATAACTGCAAGCAATAAAAATGAAAAAATAGAATGTAGATGAAAGGAGAGTAAAACAAGACCTGTGCTTGTCATCATGGCCCGTGCATTATTTTATGTGAGTCATCAATTGACTCTAGGATTTCTGATAGCTACTGTGGAAAGAATACTTTCAGTTATCAAAATACATCTGTCTACGAGATAAATGAATAAATAAACAATTTAAAAACCTACTTGTTCATGAGAATTAAAGCTGCCCTTTGTACTTACAGCAGTGGGGAATTAATCTAAGGTGTCCTAGTTAAGGGGCATGAAATAAATATGTGTTTTTGAATGAGAAACATTATCATCTTTATAGTATATTTTATAGAATTCTTTTTTAGAGCAGACTTCAATATTACTCAGTGACTTCAAATCGAAGTAAAAATCATGAAAGGCAGCTGAATGGGAAGCAAACACAATATAATCAACTGTGAGTGTGAAGATGGTAGAGTGTGCTTGTCAGGAAAGCTGTCGGAGATGTATAAAACAAACAAAAACAACCAGCTAGCCTCAGTCTATAAAACTAAGATAACTTGATTGCCCAGGGGTGAATCAGAATCTTATACTACAAAATTGCCTTTCCTAGCTTCTCCCTTCGGGTAACATTGATATCGAATCTAAAGTCTATTTTATGTCCTTTTGGAAGGAAATTAATGGTTCTTGGCCAAAATGACACTGATATGGGTGATTTAGACTCCTCCATCTTTGGAAAGCTTATTGGTGAAATACCCAGAGAAAGAAAGTTAGGAATTACCCTGGAAAAAGATAGGAGATTGAGGGCTGCAGATTGCCCTTGCTTGACTGCAATGACTCATTTGTATTAGATATAAAGTTGCCATTGCTATTGTATTTTTCTTCCTTTCTAAAGTTAACTGACTCCTAAAATGCTTCTATCATATAGATTTTTAGGTGAATATTTCCTTAAATGTAGACAACCTCTCTTTAAAGAATTCCTATCAAGAAATCCCATGTGTGGTTTTATAGAAGGAAGAAGAATTGCCAGAATTATGGGCAATGTGTCCCAAATCATGTAAGAATAGATTGTGATAAGCTATTTATGGCTCTGATATAGATGAGTATGATTGTTTGTCTGGAGTTGTCAAATGAAGGTGATCATACTAAATTAGAAAAATTCATCATTTTTATTTATGATTTTGTGCCTTTATGTATTTATTTTTTATTCCAACTTTTAAAACTCTGTATTGACAGTCTTTCAAATACTTCAAAAAGTATTGTTTTCCACATTAACAATGACCTTGGAATTTTCCTTATGAACTTGCTTAAATTTTACCATTTTTTCATTTGATTTTATGTAATTTTTTTTTACAGTCTTTAACTTTTTGAAATTTATAGAGTGAATTGTTGGATGCTAGAAATCAGGGACTAATTCTTCCTATGATAGCTTTTACTAAATTTTCATTAAAATGTAAAAACTATTTGAATACATCTTACAATTATTAACTAATTCATGACTTCAAATTAGGAGTCTGTAAAGAAAAAATTAAAAAATATTCTTTGTAAAATTAAGTAAATAATTACATAATTTATGTGTCTACTAAAATTATAAGTAAAAATATAGTCTATTCTCTCAGGAATGTGAAAAATATATAAGAAAAATACTTTTCTTCTTTTTCCAACATTGTTATATTTTCTTTTTATCCTTACAGGCAACAGAAATTAGGGAACTATTTTTGTTTTAATTTAAAACTCTAAAACTATTGGAATGTAATTTGGATCATCCATTTTATTTTCAAAATCTAATTTCAGTGTAGCATATTCATTTAAATTGTTTTTGTCAAATACGATTTCAAAAGATATATTTTTGCTAATATTAAACTAACAGAACAAACATTTGTTTGACTAGTCATGAAAGCCTTTTCATAGAAATGTGCGAAAGTTTAAATGTTTTGTTAATGTCAACCAAAAAAGTGGGGGTGGGGCGCTAGACCTTAGTGTGCAGATGTCTTATAATGGCAACCAAAAATGGCTAATCTTTGGAGAGAATAACAAATTTGACTCATTTTCAACAGTTCAAAAAACAAAATTGGTATCATGTCACACATCCTTCTGTGGTATAGCACTCTCATGCTGGCTTAGCCTGTGCTACTATAACAAAATACGAGTAATTGTTTTAAGGAAAATTTACTTGCAACGTATTGGAGGCTAGGAGGTCCAAGGTCAAAGCATCTGTAGTCCTCACATGGCAGAAAAATGGAAGAGGAGGCTAGAAAGCTAGCTGAATGCCATATGAAACATCTTTTATTAGGACTTTCATACCATTAACAAAGGAGACACTTTACAGACTGATCCCCTCTTAAAGTCTCCATCTCTAAATGATATCACATTAGCAACATCTGAATTTTGGAAGAAAACACATTCAAACCATAACACATGTCATGCACGTATTTGATCAAGAAGAGCATTCAACTTTTTGTGGTTCAATGCAGTAAGTGAGAAAAGAAAAAAAAAAAAAAAAAAAAAAAAAACTAACCCAGCCATTTATAACTTTTTGCAGATGTGCAGGGTGCTATCCAGATTTTTCTCCTTCAGGAAAGAACTCATTGTCTAGATGCTGGGAGTATTGATGGCTGAAAGCTCTCTGCTGAGTTATCTCTTTGCAGCTGTCTTAGACTAAAGAGAGCTTCCTTGCCCAAACCTTTGTCCACAGTTCCAGCGGCAAGCTGAATCCAGTGATAGTTCAATATGATGTATGAATGTCCTGATTCCTTGCCCTGACTTAGAACAATTTTGTAAGTCTAACCCAGCTCTAGAGCTCCCTGAAGAATTGACTAAAACTTTTACTTCAGTATATTTCAACTTCTCCCTCTTCCGCATCCTACAGGTGTTCATCTTAAGAACTTCCATTTACTTCTTGCATGAATCCCTTTCTTAGAGTCTTGCTTTCAAAGACATTTAACCAACCTAATAAAGTTAGTGCCAAGAGAGGTTCAAATAAGACTCAAAACTAAGATTTTGAAGCTAGATCATTGTTAGCAGGCAATGAGAATCCTGTCAGTGGTTGTAGAAGAATATTAATAGTCCGTGGCATGTGGTAGCAGTACAATTGTTAAAACTTTCACTCAACTGAAGTGACATACTGGAAGAAGAAAATGAAATTACTGATGCAACATCAAATCAAGAATTTGAGATATACTGGAGAAATCAGAAATCATACTTACAAGGGAAACAAAATTGGATAGCTGTTGCTAGGGTGTTGCAAGCTTTAGAGAAAGAGAAGTGAAGTGTGAGGCCAGAGGGTCCCCTTAAAAGCTATAAATAGATTCTTATATCCAACAATCAGTGGGCAGAAAGAGCTAAAGACTAGGTGTAGGACTCAATCATACGAGTGAGCAGGAACCTAGGGAAGATTGAATTATCAGTCCTGGAAGATACACCAAACTAACTTCAGGGTCCTGGTTGAGAAGTAAGTGGGTAAGATAAGGGATGGGAAGATCTTGGTTGAAATTTTTGAATTTCCAGATTTCCTTGAGCATCAAATTTCTCTGCAGTTAGAGCCTACATCTAGCTATTAAAGGCTAGTACTCTCCCTGTTTTGGAAGACAATGCAAAGGGCTTTTCATTACAAGACAGGATCTACCCTAGATATCCAGAAAAATAAATAAGCATGTCAAACATAACTTAGTCGGCATGGTGTTAGATGATCTTAGGAAAAAACATAAAACTATCTGAATCTAAATACCCAGTAAATAAGTATTCAAATAACCCAATAAATTAAATATAGGACTGGATTCTGGGGGTACTGAATCAAGAGAAGATATGTAGATAACAAGGTCAGTTAAAAAAGACTTTAGAGAGTTTATCAATATGGGAACACTGTCTTATAATACATAATTTAACATCCTGGCAAGGACACTGACATGCTTTTAGAGTGGCTATTAGAATCATAAAGACATAGCTGTACACATTAAGTTAAAATGCCAAAACCGCTCTGGTAGATGGTGAAAGAAGGAATCAAAAGGATCAGATAATTGGATATTTTAGAGTGCATATATTCTGTAAGATTGGAAAACACACCATGTGGACATTCTGTAACAGTGTGTGAACATGGCATTTATAAAATTAATAAGGGACTCTGTTAAGAGGCGTACCAACATCACCAAGAGAATCAGTGGAGGCTGTGCTTGTATGATAGGAAAACCATCTGTGAAAGGGCACTCTAACTCTACTCAGGCATTTATAGTCTGTGTCAGGCTGCCAACATGTGTGAATGCCTCCTTACCAAACAAACGTGAACACCCCATGCCTGTTTGCTTTATTACTGTGTATTTATTGCCTAACATGTGAGCACGCACTTTGACTTGTCCACCACTTCCCTGCACATACATTATTTTCACCTGGCTTGAGTTTCAACACTCTGCTTTAGACCACTCAACACACACACACACACACACACACACACACACACACACACACTCATGTAGACACCAGCTTCTGTCCTACCTAATGCTTTTCGACAGATCTATTAAGGAACCGAAAGCTAAAGGGAAGAAAGGAAAAAGTGAAAGAAAAATGGAAGAAGAGAGAAAAAGAAAAAAAAAAAAGACTTTACATTATTATCTGAAATCCTATTGTTCTTGCTTTAACATTTTTGCTTTTTGGTTTGTGCTTTTAGGTAAGATCAAGTTTCAGCTTTTGTTTCTAATTTTAAGTCTTTGCTATTGTTCTAGAATTATTTATGAAAAATTTCATACATTCTTTTCTATTTGGGGGACCCCTTTTGTTCTAATATGTCTTACATTAATCTTTCATAAAGTCATGGATGTTTCTGCACTCTGTTTTACCCCTTTAACTATTTCTCTTCATTACTACAGTTTTATTATATATTTTGACATTTATTAGAGTAACTTCCACTTTGTTCTATTTATTAAATGTCTTTAGCTATTCTTGATCCTTTGCATTTCTGTATACATTTTATAATTAGTTGCCAAGAATACCTATTAATATCTGCATCTGCCTGCAGAACAGATCATCAATACTGAATTCTGTCAACTGAATTTTTTTTGGGAAATGCCATTTTATCTTTATTTTTCAAAAATATATTCTCTGAGTATACACATTTAGATTGACAATTATTTTTTATTATTTACATATATTATTACAATTACATTTGTTTTGGTTCAGAAGTGTATTAGTAAAGATAAGCTAGATGTAATAAACTAAGTGTATTAGTGAGCTTATGCCTCAATGATTATCTCTATCCTTGATACTTAAGATAAAATTCTTCATACGCAGTACACATATCATTTTGCTCTGATCCATTCTCAATCAAGAATACAAACTGAACCTCCAGATCCTTGAATATCCCCTATAGCTATGGCAAAAGAAAGAAAATGTGTGTGTGTGTGTGTGTGTGTGTGTGTGTGTGTGTTTTGCACTAGCTCTTTTATTGTCTTTTCAGGGTGGTTAACCTCAATTACAAGATTGTCATTATCAGAAGTGGAACATTTATATTATTTTTAGTATTCTCCATGCAAAGACCTTCAAAGCCCTTCCCTGGTAACCTAGTGCATGGGGAAAACATTACATTTTCTGAAAAAAATATTAAGTGCAATATTAATTTCTTTCTACACTTTTAGTAGTTTAATTTTTCACTAAACTTTATGCAACATAGCTAACATAGAATTTTCCTATACTTGAAAAGGAAATAAACTCCTTATATTCCTTCATTTAGGTCTTTCAACTTTTACATTTCTTTGATTCTAGGTGGTGTCGAGAATATGTTTTCTAGAATTGTTTTGGAATTTATTTGTGTAGTTATTTATAGAGTTTATTTAATCTTGAGTAAAATAAATGCCTATTACTATAAAACTACCTAAGGGTTCCTAATGTGTATCTCAGTATTTATTTATGCCCATATCACCATTTCTTTTCAATTCTTAATACAATAGTATGCTTTTGATTGATAAACACTGGAATTCTTGGCATTTTACTGTTGTACTTGCATATTGCTAAATTCTCTCTTTCTGCTGTTTTCACAGTCAGGTCTCCTTACGGAGATATATAGTTCTGATTTTGTTATTCCTTTGTTTGGTGCTTATTACCATTTTATGCATTTATTTTGAAAACTTCTGAAAATGCCCTTCCTATAATGTACAATTGTGAGGGTCATTTGACACTAAGCAAAATATTTAGGCCACTGATTAACGTGTTAAATATGAGGTCTAGGATCATCCCCTGCTGGATATTTTTAAAAATTGTTCTTCAGTTTGACACTGATTAAGAGCTCTGTAAACAAGGAATACAGTGTCTTGTGGTGTGTAGGAAGGAGCAAAAAATTATGGTATTGATTTTGTTCTAATCACTAAGATTTTTTATGGAATGAGAGGTTTACCTATTATAAATACCAATAGTAATATATTCAAATAAAGTAATTTATTTACATTAGTGTTACTTTGTCATAATATAATTATTCAAAATGTAATCCCTGTGTAAATCAAATTAATTAATACCATAAAACAATACACACAATTCCAATTTTTGCAGCAATTGTAATCAATAATATGAAAATGGGAAAGCAAATGTAAATACAAAACCAGCCTCTGTTGAAAGTAAGCACAAGCAATCCAGAAAAATCAATTACAAGATTAACTTGATTTATTCAGTAGGTGACATTTTATTATTATATTTGCCTAACTACATAAAATTAGTAATTATAAGCAGACTACTTGAAATAAAGATGATAAAACATAAACAAAATGGTGAGTTATTGTCTAAGTTCTTAACTGTTTTTCAGAAAAGAAAGAGAGAGGGTGTTGTGGGGGAGGCATAGAGAGGAAGGAAGGAAGGAAGAGAGGGAGGAAGGAAGAAAACAGAAAATTCACCTAGGATTTAAATGAATTCTGTACTTTCACTGAAACTGTTTCAAGTCCAACTATTGAATAGATGATTTTTCTTTAAGATTCTTAGGAATTCTCAATAAATTTGCTTATAAAATTATTAATTATTTACCACTGTAGTCCATTTTATATAAAAGCCTGTGACTTATTTAAAGAAATAGTCATAATGCCCCAAATTAGGAGTCTACATGAAATTTCGCTAAGTAGACCTTCATAATTCTGTTTTCTAGTTATGCAAGGGTGAACATTTTCTGAGTTCATAACATGTTCCATAACGTGTTCATGCCTGAAAAAAAAAAATCACCAGTGCAACCTGTTGTTAACAAATAATTATAAATTATTCTTTGATGTAAGTGAAGACTTTCCTTGTCCTACTGAATGTTTTCTATTCTAATCCAATTTAAATTAATATTAATGAAAAAAGTATATTTCACCCTAACAAAAATGATTAGTATTTTTAATAAATCTTTCATACTGTGCCCTTTGTTTTACTTCACCTATATTATTTAAAGCAATTATTCCTATTTTTGCATATAAAATATCATGGAATTAAAAAGAACTAACTTTGAATATGTGTTTTATCAAAGATGAAGAAACAGCTATATTTCTAGTGTTAAAGAGAGGCTATCCCATATTTAAGCTATATTTTGTATCTTCATTAGTGTTCAGAATGGATTGAATTTGTTTAAAAAAAAATGTTAGGAAGGGCCAGGTATGGTGGAACATTCCTCTAATCCCAATACTTTGTGAGGCCGAGAGGGGAGGATCTCTTGAGGTCAGGAGTGGGGGAACAGCCTGATCAACATGGGGATACTTTGTCTCTAGAAAATAAATAATAATTTTTAGAAAATTAGCCAGGCATGGTGGCATGAGCATATGGTCCCAGCTACTTAGGAGGGTAAGGCAGGAGGATCACTTGAGCCCAGGAGGTCTAGACTGTCGTGAACCAAGATCACATCCTTGAACTCCAGCCTGTGCAAAAGAACAAGATTTTGTCTCAAAAAAAAAAAAAAAAAAAAAAAAAAAATCAGGAAGATTTCAAGCACCTGATTGCTGCTGTTTGTTTGTGGGATTTTACTTAGACTGTGTTTAAGTTCTCTGAGAAATAGTAGTAAATAATTAAATATTTGATTTATGTGCAAAGTACCATAAGAAATACAAAGAAATATAAGGTTTAATCTTAAGTAAAATAATTCAAATATTATATGGAAAGAGAATCTATATGTTCGCACATAAATTTATATAAATAACATCCTGATTTGAAGAGAATTCTAAGAAAGTTAATGATTTGCCAAGTGGAAGCTACAAAACCTTAGTGCATTGATTTTACAGTGAAAGAGATTATGCTTCTACCTGGGGTGTTCAGTAGAAGTTTCACAGAGGAAGAGAAACCCGAGTTTCTCAAAGACTAATTGGATCAGGTCTGGCTTAGTTTTCTCCCAGATATTTGATATGAGAATCACATCCCTGAGATCAGATGTGGTTGGGGATGTGAAGTTACTTGAACTGGTGAAGAGTAAATATTACCACATGGCTTAAGCATTGTAAAGCAGATTGCATAAATAAGAATAACATTTCTGGCACAACAAAGGGTTCACAAGAAAAGGAATGATGACAGAAATAACAGGTCCAGAAAATGTACTAGTACAGAAACAGAGGGGATACCAACAGAAGTAGCAAAAACAATGGACTGGAGTAGATTACAATAACAACGAAAAAAATTGTGCTGGAGAATTGAGCATTGTTTTTGTTCCTGACCACCTATACAGTAATTTAGTAGACAAGGGTACCAAGAACCAGCTCGGTCGGGAGACCCCCACCCAGGCTGCGCTGAAGGTATTTGAGAGGCAGACACCTAGATAGCACAACAGAGTGGATCTATCTTGGGGACCAACAGCCTGAGAACCTATGGGGCTGACAGCTCTCCAGGTTGAAGGCCCTGAGCAGATTCTCATCCAGGTATTTATTTGCTCTTAGACAGGTGATTCTTATTACTATTACAGGTGTTCTTCATTTACTCATAACTCAAAAATATATCAAGCAGGCAGCTGTTACCTGCCTACCACTAATTACAAACTAAAAGGTACCCTCCACAGAGGAGCCATGGGGGCAGGGTAAACAATGTTTCTCAACACAAGGGTAGGGTTGTTGTTGTTGCTGTTGTTGGTTTTAAGTAACCATTTTACTTAAATAGATCTTACATTTTGTTTAAAACTTTGTCAAGTATCTGAGGGAAACAATTTCATGACAAATTTTTATGGCAGTGTGATTTACGTCTAAAGTGATATTTGAGAATTCTAGTGAACACTGAGTTATAAGTTTTAAATTTTAAAGATTAAATTGAAATATTGAATTTTATTTTTTTGGCAGTACAATATTCTGTACCCTCAGTTTCCCAATTTCCCTTATAGATGATATATTATAAAATTATAGGACAATATTACAATGAGGAAATTGACAGTGAAAAAATCAAGATACAGAATATTTCCATCATCATAAGGATCCCTCATTATGTCTGTTTATAGCCACACCAATTTCCCATCTCCCTTCCTTTCTTAAATCCAGACAACCACTCATCTTTTCCCCATGTCTATAATTTGGTCATTTAAACAATAAATGTTATGTTAATAAAATCATACAGTTTGTAACCTTTTGGTATCGGTATTTTTTTTTCACTAGGTCTAATCCACTGGGGATTCATCCAGGTTTTTATATGTAGCAAGGGTGATTGCTTTATATTGCTGAGTAGTATTCCATGATATGAATCTACTATAGTTTGTTTAGTCATTCACCCATGTACAAAACTCTGGGTACTTTCTAGTTTTTGGCTGTTGTAAATAAGACTGCTATATGCAATCACATACATGTTTTGTGTCAACATAAGGCTTGATTTCTTTGGCATAAATGTTTAAGAATGTTATGAGTGAATTATATGGTAGTTTCATATTCAGTTATACGAGAAACTGCCAATCGTCCGTGATAACTGTAATTTACATTCCCACCATCAGTATATAAATGATCCATTTGCTTTACATTTTCTTTAGTATTTAAAAGTATCATCCAATTTTAATTACATGCATTCTCATAGGTGTGTGATAATATCTCATTGTGGTTTGATTTGCATTACCCTAATGGGAAATGATGAGTATCTCATGTATTCATTTGTCTTTATTTGACATTTCAGTAAAATGTCTCTCTTTTGCCCATTTTCTAATCAGACATTTATCTTTTTCTTTTACTGGTGAATTTTGAGGGTTGTTTAAAACCATCAGATTTCATGAGACTTCTTCGCTGCCATGAGAACAGTATGGGGGAAGTTGCCCCAGTGATTTGATTATCTCCCACTGATCCCTCCCATGACATGGGATTATGGGAGCTACAATTTAAGATGAGATATGGGTGGGGACACAGCCAAACCATGTCAGAGGCCAGTGAAGACCCTGAAAACACTAAACAAAAAAGTGATTATCCATGCCTTTCCTCTCTCCCTGTATGACCTACACACATTTTTTCATGAAAATTGTTAACTGGGAAACTGAGCAGTGAGGAGCAAAAGGTAAATACAAAATTCAAACTTCTCAGTGCTACTTTTAAAGCTAAAAAGTACCATTCTCTCAACTCCTGTTTGAATTAGAGTGGCAAGGAATCAGATAATAAGATGTTATTATCATATGCCTGCTGCATAATATTAACTATGCAGTTGTTATAAATGTGCCCCATTAGAGAAGGTTAGTAAAAAATTAAAAGCAATGTATTCTTTAGGTTAAATTTTACTATATTTTATTCTACATATATTTAGCTGGTAGCCTATCGTATTATGTTTCAAAACTCACATAATAAAAATGAAAGAAATAAAAAAAACACACTTTATTTTAAGAGTCTTTTTGCCTTAGTTGTCAGATTTCTCAATTATACAGTATTTATTAACTTAGATATGTTTCAAAAGAATTGAAGAAACAATTATTATTTGGACAATGTGAATGCTATTAGTTTATCCGATTTATATTACAGTAGGTTCACCCCTTCAAAAAATAAGTACATCTTTTGTCACACTTTCTGAAACTTAAAAATAAGAATAACATTTGAGATAGAAAAATATGCCTTTCCCACCGTAATCAAATTAAATAATCCATTTAAAATGTTCTTGTAAAATGAAATTTATTTGTACCTTAACACCAGAATTATCTTTATTGGTTTATACCACAGATTACCACCAGATGGTGGTAGGAGACTAACTAATACCTTCTGTATTATCGGTGGGCAAGGAATATGTGCTTGGCAGTTTTAAGTTTTTTGATTTTTCAGAGCCTTTTTTTCTACATCCAAATAATTTCTTCATTCTTTACTAATACCAATTTATTCTATGTATAGGACTGGGGCTATTGGGACCTGAGGATTACTAGAATTGTAAAATAGTAAATAATAGAAGAAATAATTCTCACCCATCTAAATTAGGAAAACAAAACAAGCTCTCAGGAAGGAGATTAAAAGGTTAGGCAAACATTTGCTAAATTTCTTATTTTCAAGTAATTTTTTAAAAAATACATGTTTTTCTATACATGAATACTATGTTTATATATTCTGTATATTCTTTATACTGTACTATGTACATGTATAATGTACATAAATTGTGCCATTTGTACAATACAATTATTCATAAAAATAATGAAAAATATCTACTGTGTGAAATCTACTACTTCAGCATGTACATTTTAAGAAGTTTGGAATTCTTTGAATGTTCTATTATTTTTCAATATCAAGCACCACAGAAATACTGTAGTCTTACTTTCAAAGAACAGAATTGGTTTTGTGTCATTTTCTTTATATATATATAAAGGTACATAGATGGCCATGTGGTTTGCTGCCTCCATCCCCCTGTCACCTATATCTGGCATTTCTCCCCATGTTATCCCTCCCCAACATCCCTACCCCCTGCTGCCCCTCCCCACCCCCTGCTATCCCTCCCCTAGTCCCCTACAACAGACTCCAGTGTGTGATGGTCTCTTCCCTGTGTCCGTGTGTTCTATTGTTCAACGCCCACCTATGAGTGAGAACATGCAGTGTGTGATTTTCTGTTTTCATGTCAGTTTGCTGAGAATGATGGTTTCCAGGTTCATCCATGTCCCTACAAAGGACAAAAACTCATCCTTTTTTATGGCTGCATAGTATTCTATGGTGCATATGTGCCACATTTTCTGTGTCCAGTTTACCATCGATGGGCATTTAGGTTGGTTCCAGGACTTTGATATTGTAAACAGTGCCACAACGAACATACATGTGCATGTGTCTTTATAATAGAACAATTTACAATCCTTTGGGTATATACCCAGTAATGGGATTGCTGGATCAATGGAATTTCTATTTCTAGGTCTTTGAGGACGCCACACTGTCTCCCACAATGGTTGAACTAATTTATACTCCCACCAACAGTGCAAAAGTGTTCCTATTTCTCCACATCCTCTCCAGCATCTGTTGTCTCCAAATTTTGTAATGATGGCCATTCTAACTGTCTTTATATGGTATCTCAAAGTGGTTTTGATTTGCAGTTCTCTAATGGCCAGTGATGATGAACATTTTTTCATATGTTTGTTGGCCTCATATATGTCTTCTTTTGAAAAGTGTCTGTTCATATCCATCACCCACTTTTGAATGAGGTTGTTTTTTTCTTGTAAAACTGTTTTAGTTCTTGTAGATTCTGGATATTAGCCCTTCGTCAGATGGGTAGATTGCAAAAATTTTTTCCCATTCTGTTGGTTGCCGGTTCACTCTAATGATTGTTTGTTTGCTGTACAGAAGCTCTGGAGTTTAATTAGGTTTCATTTGTCTATTTTGGCTTTTGTTTCCAATGCTTTTGATGTTTTAGCATATTGCACAAAACACAGAAGTGCGGCTTTTCAGGTACCCAGGGCAGACATTTGAGGGAAAAAAAGTAAGGGTCAGGCTAGCCTTTCATGGTCGAACCCTATCGAAACTAAAAATGAATTTCATATTTTTTTCATTAACCCCACATTAATTTTAATTGTTTTCACAGATATGTTTATACAGAAATTTAAATGTTGAAATTCTTGTATAATGTAAAATACAATCCTCATGAGAGGTATTTTTTTTTCATTTGCCAGTAAAAATCCCTTAAAATGTTTATTGATATTATTTTCAAGAATAAAATAAAATGTATAACAAAAAATATTTTTGTTATTTTAGGATCCCTGTCTAATACATTTTAAAGTAAAGGATTGTTTTTGTTCCTTTGCTCTTCTGTTAAATAATAATACATTTTAAAATAAAATTAATAATATAGTATCTTTAACATTTTGATCATGGATTTTAATTTTTTTCATCTTTTCCATACACAAGCATATTCACAAACCTGTTCACTTCAGTCAAAGTTCATGTGAAATAAAAGTTGTGGCATGATGTGATAAAAAATAGGGTATATTTCGAGAGCTTTGTATTTTATGATTTAAAAATAAAAATAATTTACACATTTATGTTACTTTCCTGACAAATGTTGCATCTGATTTAAATAAAATGTGTCTAAATTTATTTTATTTCAAATTAACAAGTGAAAAAAGAGATTTTTACCATTAATAGATATTGTTCTACATTTCTGACAAAACCTTCAAGAAAACAATAGATATGAAGCACAAAGGAAAATATTTCAATAAAGGTCATTTAACAACTAGAAAAAGAAAAGAAAACAATAGATATTAAAATACAATATTACGTTTTAAATGTTTTTGTTTTGCTAGCTAGCTCACTGTGGTCGTCACAGAAATATTGGACATAATGATCAAGTGACAATAATATGGGTTTTGATGGAAGTTTTTATTGCATAAATGTGGAATAAAAGTAACTAAAATTTGGCATTATCAACTCATATATAATTTTTATTTTGTTTTCCTTTAATCTATTTTGTCATTCTTCTGTTACTTCCTTTAGATACTTTCAAGACAGCACAATATTTATTTCAGTTTCTGCAGTAATGCCCTGTGGACATTTCAAAATTTGAATGAGTGGTCTAAAATGCAGACCACTGGGCTTACTTAAATTCATTTTAAAATACTTAGATTTAAAAAATGTAATAGTTATTATTTCTCTTTTTTCTCCAAAACATTATCTAGGGAAAAAAGCTAAATTTGTATATCTGCATGGCAGCAATCAGTGTAGAGCTGAGAGCTGGCTGAGGTATTTCGACTCGGTGTGTATGTCCAGTTCCTCAATGATCTTAAATGTCAGTTATCATTTATCATCACATTAGTGCTGTTGTGCTTTACTAGAATTGTGACTTCTTTTTCTGTCCTGTGTCTCTCTCAAAGGTGAAAAATAAAATTAGATCAAGAAAAGTAGCAAGAAAAATGAGAGAAAGTATATAAATTGGTATGAGTGAGCATTCTTTCTTTGCATTTAGTTAATAACTCTCAAGCCCCTGTAGGAAGAGAAATTTGTTGCTCCTATTTAAAACCTGTCCAAAATAACACCATGACTTAAAATTTACCTGTTCCAAGAAAAATTGTGTGGCAACGCTTTCATTTTCAAAAAATAACATGCAACAAATAGCTCCTAAATTGTTGCTGGATAACTCAGGCATTACAAGAATACTTCTGTATACCTATAGGATTTCTTGGATTCTCCATAGACTGTTATTTTTTTCTTTGTTATTTCAGGTAACTTACATTCTTTCAAGCAGTAGATTTTTGGAATAGATTGTGGTCAGCTTTCTATAGGTACCACTACCATGGAAGATTTCAGATACAATAGCAGGCAGATGAGCTGCCTTGTTAAAAAAAATAATGCTTCCTCATTGCATTCAAGATATTACAAGCAATTTTAAATAAAATATAGGATTATTTAATCTCAGTTTATTGACTTCAGGTTTTAACCTCCCTTAAGAAATCTAAGCTTTAGTCACAGAAAATTACTAAATAATCCAGTCATGTCATATTCATACATGACCTCCAATAATTTTTTTCTCTCATTCTTGAAATTCAGGAACACTTCTGAATTTCTACCAATTTTTCAAAATCTTGTTCAATGATTACGTATTTTCAAGAGTTGTTGGCCCCTATCTTCCAAAAATTAGTTATTTTCATAATATTTTCTGCCTGATTTTTATTATACAACTTTTGCAATATAATTACTTATTATAATGTTAATTACACATTTCATTTGTAATTTCATAACACTGAACATTATATGACACATAGTAGGCTTTAATAAACTTGTGCCTCATTGAAAAGATAAAAAGATACAAAATTAAAATACCAAAGTGGATGTAAAAAAAGAGAAGAGGTTAATTATATGTGTAAAAAACAAATTCTCAAATTTTCTGCTCCTATTGGAGGTACAGACACTGGAGTGTTAACTGCCTGGGTATAAATATTGATCACTTTGTAAACTGTATTCTCTAAGTCAGGTTTCTTAATACTTATGTATTGTTCCCTCATTGATGAAGTGAGGATAGCAATAGTTTTTATTTTAGGATTGTAATCAGGATTAAAGAAGTTAGTATATCCAAGGGCTTAGAACAATGCCCAGTAATAATGCATACTCCTTATGTATTTACTATAATTATTATTGAAAAAGCCTACATTTTAAAGCACTAAGTTTTTTTTTCTGGCCACTTAAAATATTAGTGCAGACATTTAAAAATATGAGTTCATGACTGTTCCAGTATAAAAGGGATATTTTAAAAGTAATAAAAGTATCTTGAAATAATATTCAATAATAAAAATGAACAAGCTATTATGCAGGCAACAACTGGTTGAATTTTTTTAAAAATGGTGCTGAACTCTGTATTGATAATGGAATAAAGAGCCTCCCCTCCACACCCCACGTTCACTATTTTCCCTTTCCCACCCTTCATTAGGAGTCAGCCCCTAACAATGTCTCTCACTTCCTTCCCTGCTTTTAGCATGATATGAACCATAGATCAAAACAGAAATCATGGCTGTCCTAGAGTCAGTCCAGTAATTGTAGAATTCAGAAAAGACATAAAAGAATCTAGCAACTTTTTGGAATATGTCAGAAGAGGTGACTGAAGGAGATGGCCATGAAAAGAAAAGAGAAAAATATAAAGAGTTAAATAAAAAGATGTTAAAAGTTATCTGATAAGGTAATAAGACCATAGGCCATTTTATCTGTACTAATCAAAGACTGCTAGCCTTAGATATTTTAGTACTACATAGTAGTTTGCATACTGGACTTCGGGAGGTTAAATGACACACCTGAATTCATACTGAATAAATTGCAGACCAAAAATTTTGACCCAAGTCACTTACTGACTCATTGACCTGCAGCATATTTTGTCCATAGAACTTAAATCTGGTAAATAAATACCATCTTAAAGTTTCATATAGCTTGCACATGATACAACAGAATCAGAAAAATCAGGGGAAAATACTTCTCTTTATGAATTAATGTATTTTACTCTTGTTTTGGTTACTTTTACAAGCAATTACTATCAATAACTGGAGAAAGGAAAGCCCACCTACCTTTTCTGTTCCTGATCTTATTGTACAACATACCAAGTCAAGGCCCATTACCTTCCTTGGTACCCAGTAGACTATCTTCTAGGCAAACTCACACTTGAACTTTTTATCCTCTGACATCCTGCATCTCACTGATCTGGGTACCACACCAAAGACTTCCTTATGAAAAAGGTTTAAGGATTTTAAGATCCATAGTGACATAAATTAAATGAGACGTTTCTCTGTGGAACAGAAAAACAAAAGCCATTTAACTCTTACATTTGCTGACCTTTTGATCTTGCACTTGCAAAGAAAGTACTACTCAATCAGGTCCTCACTTCCAAGAAGCCATTGAAATGGGCCCACTCAAGTTTTTAGTATTTTATTAGAACATTTGCTACCTATTGTTTGGATACATCTCTCAAGGGGTGAGAGTTGGTTTATGAGTGATTTTTAGAAGTGTATGTATAAAAATGTTTTTTCTAGCTTTAGTTTTCTGCAAAGTATTTTTATTTTCCCTTGGGCTTGATGATAGTGCATTAAGTTCTAACTGCAAGACAAAAGATGTGTGCATGCTTTATGAAGACAATATTTCTGACGTTAAATAAAATTCCAAGAAGGAGCTGACTTACCTTTATTGATATAAAATATTAAAGCATTTACTCTGAAGCATTAAAGTGGAGACAAGATCACAGGATTCCAGGTAAGGTCACTTGAGGTTGATTTGTTTTAGACAAATATGTGATAAAAACATGTATCTTGAGATAGCCCATCCCCCATTATCAATATTTTAGTCATTAAAACAAGTGTTTTCAGAGTCTTCTCTTGATATTTTTACAAAAATGTGGCCAGAACTGACAAATAGAAAAAAACCTTAATGTAAAATTTTATGTTTAATTTTTAAAGAAAAATATATATTACCAATGTGTTAAAAACACTTTAAATATTAAATTGTAAACACCATAAAATAAAATTAAACTTCTATGAGGTCATTTAGTATCCTTATAAAATATAAAATGATTGAATGGCCATACACCTAGTTCAGATAACCAACTTTAAAAAGTTTCATGAAAGGTGTATGTTTCTGCAAGACAATGCTGGATTTTTTAACCATTTTTTCTAGATCCGTTATTTCTTCCCCAAAGTGACACATATTACCTAATGCATAATTATACTAATTATTAATCTTCAGTACAACAATACAAACTGGAGCAGATATACAGCTCCATGTCTCAAAATAAATTCTTAATTTAGTCAAATTCAGAAAGGCTCATTTGATTTATAGCTAGATACAAGAGAAAGAATTACATATGCTTTTGTTTTGTTTTGTTTTCTACCAAACTGGACACTCTGCTATTCTGTAAACACTTAATAAACATTTAATATAATCCAATATTAAAGATGGTGATTATAAGAAAAAAACCTGGTAAACTTTTCTAGTTTTTCACATTGCATGTATTATGCTATTTTTCAGTAAATATATTGAAAGCACATGCTGATTTCTGATACTATTCAATTAATTCAGTATATGTAATACAAACACAATTCTTTCCTATGTCAATCTTCAATTATTCTTCAATTTATTCTCCTATTAATTCATTCAGCACTTATATCTTGGGTGATTTCTGCTTTTCATGACTAGTACCCAACACTGTTGAAACAACAAAGTCTAGGCTGTCAGGCTCTATTTTTTTCATGGAGCTTGTCTTTGTTTCACGTTGCTGTAATAGAATACCTGAGATTGGGTAATTTATAAAGAAAAGAGATTTATTTGGCTTATGATTCTGGTAGCTGGCAACTCCAAGATTGAGCAACTGCATCTGGTGAGGACTGCAGGCTGCTTACACTGATGGTGGAAAGCAGAAGGACAGTAGGTGCGTGCAAAGACAGCACATGGTGAGAAAGAAAGGAAGAAAGAGAAAGCCAAGAAAGCCTTTTTAACAAACTACTCTGGAGGGTACCAATCCTTTGATTCCAATCCTCTTGGAACCTTCTTTGAAACCAATCCTCTTGCTTTCTGTGAAAGCAAGAGATCACACATCCTCTCTGGAGGGCATTAGTCTATTCAAGAGGAATCTGCTTCATGACCCAAACACCTCCCATGAGTCCCTGCCTCCCAACACTACCACATTGGCAATCAAATTTTAATATGAATTTTTATGGGGCCAAACAATATTCAAGCCATAGCAAAGCTCATAACTAAAAGTATTAGCAAAGGAAATAAGGAAGTGCTTTGCTGCATATGAAAAATACAATCGTGTTGAACAAAGAAAACACACTGGGAGGGAAACATCACACGCTGGGACCTGGGATTGGGGGCACTAGGGGAGGAATAGCAGGTGATGGGGGGATTGGGGAGGGATAGCATTAGGAGAACTTCTAATGTAGATGACAGGGCAATGGATGGATGTGGCAAACCACCACCATGGCACGTGTATACCTATGTAACAAACCTGCATGAGTTGCACATGTACCCCAGAAATTGAAGTATAATAAATACATTAAAAAAATTCAATGGTGCTTTAAAACAAATAGGCGAAATGACTGTAGAGAATAAAAATAAGCTGACAAAAGGATTTGGCTGCTAAATTGGCACCTGAATGAGAAGTAGGATTTTAGACGGTCAAAAGCGAGAAGTGTTTCTGGTAGAAACAAACAAACAAAAAACAAAAAGGCAAGAGGGAAGAAGCAGAGGAGGGTAAGGGGTAAGTACTGCTTAAAAGTTTTTACAAAGGGGTGGTAAAGGCACCAGAGGCCAGATTGTAATCAGTTCAGCAGAACTTTGATCTATGGCAGAAAAGAATAATTGAATATTCTGGAGTTGAAGAGAACATGCCCTTCTGTTCAGATAACAGATAAAAACATAGAATTATTTGTGTTTACACATAATATTTTGGATATCATATTGAAATTAAGAGAACACACATCTGTCCATCATTCTTTGGTAGAAAAACGAATTCTTTCAGGACCCCGGATCTAGTTTGATCTTTGAAAGTAAAAAGTTATATTTTAAAGGTGCAGAGTGAAAGGTGGAAGCAATAGAGAAAAACCCAGAAAAAGAGCTGGGCATGCTAATATCAAGATCAGTAAGTTTTTTCATATTTTTAATATAATTATTTTCTTCTGCCAACAAAAAGACAATTAGAAAAGTGGCCTGTTTTATCTCCTGACTTCTATTTTCTCCATGAACTCTGCTATTTCCATTTTCATAGACACAGAGAGAAATAGATATCTGTATTTATGTATGTATAAATATATATGGATGTATGCAGAATTCGATAGCAATATATAATTCAGACAGGACTGATGAGAAACAAAATTATTATTAGAGAGGTATTTAAATTGTTTTGAAGAATAAACTATTATCATTTTAAACACATTGATTTAGGAACTAAGTACAATTTCTGAAGTTTATTTACAATGATATATCCAGCATTAATAATAGTTCAGTGTACGCTTTCAGAAGGCTGTGTTTATAAAGTTTTTAGAGTTTGTTTTATGACTTACAACTATTCATCAGGGCTGTTTTCAGTTTTTGGGGGGTTTTGTTTATGGGTTTTTTTTACTTAAGGCTGCTTCTAACCTCTATTTTCAAGGCTACTGAAATTAGGCAATTAACAACATTAGTGTATTGATGGTCTTGTCTGTAGGAATGGTAATAGGCTTCAGAAGATTAATGGCATGAGGATAGTTTCATAATGGAACATCTGCAGAATAACCATTAAGCATATTTTTCATGGGGATTTTTATTGTGGCTCCTATAACAGAATTCATGATATTCAGCTAATAATGTAAACTGACCAAATATGTAAGTGAAAACCTTGTTCCCTCATCAATTTGTGCTATAGAATGAGGGCATTAGTACTTGGGTTATGAATAATTCAAATATAACATAATTGACTAATAACATTACAAATTCAATTCACCTGTATTGTGCCTTGAGGTGAATATTAAACAAAAACCAATAAACTTAACTAGCTAATTAATATTTTTCATCAAAAAGAAAATTTCATATACACATTTATTCATTATAAATACTAACTGAACTAATATTTTTAAAGTTTTCTGATGATTTTTACAAAGGAAATATACTTGGAAAGTGAATTATGTTTTTCTTTTTAAGTTAGGAATATACATAATAATCACATTAATTGTAAAGATACGTGCAGCTCATATGATCCTTTCAAGCTAAGTAGGGTACAATAATGTGCATTAACAGGCAACATGAAGAAGAAAATCCTCCATTTTTGTCTATCCTCAATAATGTCTGATGAATCTATTGCATATATCCATCTGCAGTTAAAAGGTCTGCTTTTACCTAAACCCATTTTTTTCTCAATTTCAGTTCCATATAAGAAGCTTACTGAAAACAAGCAGAGAAAAATGACTGTATGAGTACAGTCTCCTGTATGAACACAAATTATTGTCTTTGGCTTTCATATTGCCTTGGATTCACACTTGTGACTTCCCCAGAGGGAATATGTACCATTTTCCAACACTTTCTTAATGTTCCTGGTAGAGTCATAAAAGGTATCATTTAGAAGGACATATTTAAGCTGTGTCAAGCTCTGCAATGGTAGGTCAAGAATCATGAAGTAATTGGGAATTTTGAGGGAATGATGAGAAGTTCAGTGTCACGGGGTGATTGCATGAATTGTAAATTAAAGACAGGATGGTGATAGGGCAAGAGTTTACAATAAAAAATTTGTCTGAGTTTAGATTATAATCATTGCTGTTCTGTACATTTAAGGGATTTTTTATTAACCTGGAGGTAATGAAAATTATTAAAAGATAGAGTATTACTCATTCTGATGGCTATGTAAATAGTGGCTTAGTTGAGAAAGGATAACCAGAAAAACCTTATGGGACTACAATCACTACAAGATTGTAAATATGAGATGATGAATGCCAATGAAGGCCTAATAAATAGGGATTAAGATATCTA
Source organism: Sapajus apella (assembly GCF_009761245.1). Classification (NCBI taxonomy): domain Eukaryota; kingdom Metazoa; phylum Chordata; class Mammalia; order Primates; family Cebidae; genus Sapajus; species Sapajus apella. Next base: position 17,399,661 of record NW_022436949.1, on the reverse strand, counting down.
TAAATAAGGATTGAGAAATTTGGAAGCCCTAACTGAGGTAGATTAGACAAATTTGATAATGGACAGTGCAAAATAGCAAGGAGTGAATGGAGAGTCTAAAATGGTGCCAAGTTTTCCTGTTTAGGAGACAAGAAAGTGATCATTCTATTAGAACAGAAATTATAAATCGAGGCAAATGCTTAAGTGTGAGAAAAAAAGTTTGGCTTTTGATTTTAGTTTGAAATCTCTATACATTTAAGCAAATAGGGTCACTTGATCCTATACAGAGAGAAAATTTGGAAAGAAAATTTGAAGTGCAAGACAATCATAACAATAGGACTAGAGTACATCATCCTGAGGGAAACAATAAACTGAAAGCAGAGGACTGGAAAACCTCAGCTTAAAGGAAGAGGCACTTTGGTTTCCCATTTCTACCAAAAATGGCATTGGAAATTTGATAGTGATTGCATTTAATCTGTAAATTGCTTTGGATAGTGTGAATATTTTGGCAATTGATTCTTCCAGTCCACACACATGGAATCTCTTTCCATTGACTGGTGTCTTCTTTAATTGCTTTCATCAATGTTTATTGTTTTCAGTGTACAGATCTTTCACTTCCTTTGTTAAGCTTATTTCTAAGTACTTTATTTTTTAATGACGTTATAAATGGAACTGTTTCCTTGATTCCTTTTTCATATAGACCATTATTTATATAAAGAAATAATGCTTTTTGTATGTTGTACCCCACAACTTTACTGAATCAGTAGTTCTAATAGCTTTTTAGTGAAGTATTTAGGGTTTTTTACATGTAGGATTATAACATCTGCAAACAGGAATAACTTTACTTCTTTCTTTTGATTTGGATACTTTTATTTATTTTTCTTGTCAAATTGTTTTTTTTTCAATATTGGAAGTACTGTGTTAAATAGAAATGGTGAAAATGGACATCTTTACCTTGTACCAGCTCTTAGAGGATAAATTTTCAGTTTCCTCCCACTGATTATGATATTAACTATGGGCTTTTTATAAATGACCACTTTTGTGTTGAGAAAATATTGTTCCAGACCTAATTTTTTGAGAGTTTTTAATCATGAAATGATGTTGACCTCTGTACAATGTTTTTTTCTGCATCTATTTAGAATGATCATGCATTTTATATATTATATTCCTTTAATGTGATATATCACATTGAATGCTGTCCCTATGTAAAATTAACCTTGTATCCCAGAGAAAGTCATGAATAGCTAAAACCATCTTGAGAAAGAAAAACAAGGTAGGAGAAATCATATTCTTTATTTTAAATTATATTAAAAGCAATAGTAATAAAAACATTATGGTACAGAAATAAAGCAGACACACAGACCATTAAAACAGAAATAGAGAACCCAGAAGCAAACCCAAACAGTAATTTTTTACAAGGTCACAAAGAAGACACAATGGGGAAAGAACAATATCTTTCAGGATTGGGAAAACTAAATACCTACATGCAAAAGAATAAAATTGGACCCTTATCATATACCATACATCAAAATAATCTCAAAATGAATTAAAGATCTAAATGTAAGACTTCAAACCATAAACTTCTAGAAGACAAGGGGAAAAGCTCGCTCGTATTAGTATCGGCCATGATTTTATAGATATCTCACCAAAAGCTTAGGCAATAAAAACAAAATAAATAAATAAATAACTGGAACTATGTCAAACTAGAAAGCTTCTTTATAGCAAAGGAAATATTCAATAAACTGAAAAGCCAACAGATTTGGAGAAAACTATATGTGAACCACATATCAAATAAAAATGTAACATCTAAAATAAATAAGGAACTCATAACTCAAGCAAAAACACAATTAAAAACTAAACAAATGACCTAAATAAATATTTTCCAAAGAAAGCATAAAACACATCCAACAGTTGTATTAAATGGTGCTCTACATCAGTAATCATCAGGGAAATGTATATCAAAACCACAATGAAATATCACCTCACACATATTAGACCAGTATCATCAAAAAGACAAGAGATAAATATTAGCAAGGGTGTGAGAAAATAGAGAAACTTTGTCTTTTGCACACTGTTGGGGGGAATGTAGACCATTGCATCCATTGTGGAAAACAATATAAAGATTCCTTAAAAAATTAGAAAGAACACCGCCATATAATCCAGCAATCTCACTTATGGGTATATACCCAAACAAATGAAATTATCACCTTGTAAGGGTAATTGCAACCTTACGTTCATTGCAGTATTACTGATAATATCTGAGCTATGGGGAAAAAGTCTATATCCACCAGGCACGGATAAATAAATTGTGACATATATATATAGATATATATATAGATATATATACACACACACAATGGAACATTTTCAGGCTTTGAAAGGAGAGTCTGCCATATTTGACAACATAGATGAACCTAGAGGACATTATGCTAAGTGAAAAAATCTAGACACAGAAAGACAAATATGCATGACCTCATTTATATGTGGAATATTAAAAAAAAAAACAAAATAAACAAAGCAAAACTTGAATACATAGGAACAGAGTACAACAGTGGTTACCAGGGTCTGTAGGTGGTGGGGGAGAAATGATGATGGAGGTTAAAGGATACAAAATTACAGTTATGTAAAACGAGTAAATCTAGAGTTCTAGAGTACAGCATGAAGTCTGTCATCAATAATACTGCATTGTGGCCAGGCGTGGTGGCTCATGCCCGTAATTCCAGCACTCTGGGAGATCAAGGCAGGTGTATCACATGAGGCCAAGAGTTCAAGATCAGCCTGGCCAACATACAGAAACTCCATCTCTACTAAAAATGGAAAATTAGCCTAGCGTAATGACCTGTAATCGCAGCTGCTCAGGTGGCTGAAGCATGAGAATCACTTGAACCTAGGAGGTTAAGGTTGAAGTGAGCTGAGATGGTGCCACCATACTCCAGTTGTAGGTAACAAATAGACCCTGTCTCAAAAAATAAAGAAACAAACAAAAATGCTGCATTATATATTGGTAACTTGCTAAGAGAGTAGATGTTAGGTAATTTTATTACAAAAAAAGGTAACTATATAAAATAATAGATATGTTAATTTGCTTGATTATACTACGTGAACATCAAAACATCAGGTGTACACTTTAAATATATCTAATTTTTTGATCTAACATGTTTATTAATGCATTGAATAAAAATGCATATTAGCCAAAATATAGAAACAACTCAAATGTATGCTAACTGATGAACAGATAGATTAAATGTAATATATTTAATTTTATATAAAGTTAGGCATAGGTAGAATATCAGCAGTGGAGATCATGGCAAAATGCCAGAGATATTGGAGAAGTAAAGGAGACAAAACTACATAGAGGCCAACAAAGAGTATATGAAAAGATTTTTTATTTTTGATTTTTTTATTGCATTCTAGGTTTGGGGGTACATGTGAAGAACATGCAAGATTGTTGCATAGGCACACACATGGCAGTGTAATTTGCTGCCTTCCTCTCCATCACCTATATCTGGCATTTCTCCCCACGGTATCTTTCCCCAACTCCCCACCCCCCACTGTCCCTCCCCTACTTTCCCCGGACAGACCCCAGTGTGTGATGCTCCCCTCCCTGTGTCCATGTGTTCTCATTGTTCAAAACCCACCTACGAGTGAGAACACACAGTGTTCATCCATGTCCCTACAAAGTACATAAACTCATTGTTCTTTATGGCTGCATAGTATTCCATGGTGTATATGTGCCACATTTTCCCTGTCCAGTCTATCATCAATGGGCATTTGGGTTGGTTCCAGGTCTTTGCTATTGTAAACAGTGCTGCAATTAACAGTCGTGTGCATGTGTCCTTATAGTAGAACGATTTATAATCCTTTGGATATATACCCAGTAATGGGATTGCTGGGTCAAATGGAATTTCTATTTCTAGGTCCTTGAGGAATCGTCACAGTGTCTTCCACAATGGTTGAACTAGTTTACACTCCCACCAATGTGTAAAAGTGTTCCTATTTCTCCACATCCTCTCCAGCATCTGTTGTCTCCAGATTCTTTAATGATGACCATTCTAACTGGCATGATATGGTATCTCAATGTAGTTTTGATTTGCATTTCTCTAATGACCAGTGATGATGAGCATTTTTTCATATGTTTGTTGGCTTCACGTATGTCTTCTTTTGAAAAGTGTCTGTTCATATCCTTTGCCCACTTTTGAATGGGCTTATTTGTTTTTTTTTCTTGTAAATCTGTTTTAGTTCTTTGTAGATTCTGGGTATTAGCCCTTTGTCAGATGGGTAGATTGCAAAATTTTTTTCCCATTCTGTAGGTTGCCAATTCACTCTAATGACTGTTTCTTTTGCTGTGCAGAAGCTGTGGAGTTTGATTAGGTCCCATATGTCGATTTTGGCTTTTGTTGCCAATGCTTTTGGTGTTTTGGTCATGAAGTCCTTGCCTATACCTATGTCCAGAATGGTTTTGCCTAGGTTTTCTTCTAGGGTTTTTATGGTGTTAAGTTTTATGTTTAAGTCTTTAATCCATCTGGAGTTCGTGTAAGGTGTCAGGAAGTGTTCCAGTTTCTGCTTTCTGCACATGGCTAGCTAGTTTTCCCAATACCATTTATTAAACAGGGACTCCTTTCCCCATTGCTTGTTTTTGTCAGGTTTGTCAAAGATCAGATGGTGGTAGATGTGTGGTGTTGCTTCCGAGGCCTCTGTTCTGTTCCATTAGTCTATATCTCTGTTCTGGTACCAGTACCACGCTGTTTTGATTACTGTAGACTTGTTGTATAGTTTGAAGTCTGGTAGTGTGATGCCTCCTGCTTTGTTCCTTTTGCTTAGAGTTGACTTGGCTATGTGGGCTCTCTTTTGGTTCCATATGAAGTTTAAGGTGTTTTTTTCCAGTTCTGTTGGGCAAAAACTGGAAGCATTCCCTTTGAAATCTGGCACTAGACAAGGTTGCCCTCTCTCACAACTCCTATTCAATATATTATTGGAAGTTCTAGCCAGAGCAATCAGGCAAGAAAAAGAAATAAAGGATATTCAAATAGGAAAGGAGGAAGTCAAATTGTCTCTATTTGCAGGTGACATGATTGTATATTTACAAGACCCCATCGTCTCAGCCTAAAATCTCCTGAAACTGATAAGCAACTTCAGCAAAGTCTCAGGATATAAAATCAATGTGCAAAAATCACAAGCATTCCTATACAGCAATAACAGATTTAAAGAGCGCCAAATCAAGAACGAACTTCCATTCACAATTGCCACAAAGAGAATAAAATACCTAGGAATACAATTAACAAGGAACGTTAAGGACCTCTTCAAGGAGAACTACAAACCACTGCTCAACAAAATAAGAGAGGACACAAATAGATGGAGAAACATTCCATGTTCATGGTTAGGAAGAATCAATATCATGAAAATGGCCATACTGCCCAAAGTAATTTACAGATTCAAGGACATCCGCATCAAGCTACCGAAAAGATTTTTAGTAATAGTCAGTCAGCATTGCTTGAAGCCATGAAGTCCTTTAGGATAATTAAATAAAAGATAATGTTAGCTTTTGGCTATAATAATTAGCAGGTAATTAGTTAACTTAAACAGAAATTTTTCAATAAGTAGTGATGGTAGTCATTTAGTATTTATCTAACTCACCAACTTTTAACTACTTTTGCATCAAAACATAGAAAAAATATCTTTTCAAATAGCTATTTTTTATTTCAAAACAGACACAAATTTACCCACTCAAACCAAATTATTGAAGTAGTTTAAATAGACACTTGATTAATTATAACCTTGTAAAAGATTTTGTTTAAATTTATCTTTTGACTGCCTAGGACAATACAAATTATTTAAGTAATAATTAAATCTTTTGTGTATTATTGCTGACCTGATATTTATGGAGCAGGAATGACAGAAAATATAATTAGGTCATTCCCCATGCTCTTATAATAGGGCAAAGCCAAGTGATTTATATGGACCTTACATTGCCTTTTAACCTTGCAAAAATATTTAGCACTTTTATCAAATTGGTACATGAATATACTATTTAAAGAAGAAGCTAGACTTTAAAACAAAAACACAGAATCCTAAGCAATAAAAGTAATCTGCAAAATCGCCTCCTCCAAATTCATAAATATCAGGCCCCAAAAGTTTAACCTATTTAAGGAAGTATAATTAATCATGAGATGGCTAAACCTAGAACCCACAGGACTATCTTTCATATGCTTTTATTCCTTTCAAAGGGAAGATGCAAAGCTTGGTGCACTAATCAAATGTTTAATTTTGTTACACATCGTTAGATAAGCATGAGCAGGGCAGGAGAGGGTTCTACTCCCATCCACTAGAAATGTTGGATGATGATTTGGCAATTATCTCATTGTCTCTCTAAAAATGATAAGTCAGTAGCCAGGAAAAGAAAATCTCCTGATCCGTACCTGCTAACATTAAAAATGTTAACTGAATGCACACCCCAGGGAAAAACAGCTTCCTGGGCATACATATTAAGAGACAAGAATGTCAAAGCATGATCTTTAGGGTACACTGTGCCAAAAAAAGGAAGGAAGCTTCAGATGGGCAGGTGTATAACTCCCTAAACACATTGTGTGCCCTCACTTCTCAAGGTAAGGAGGGCTCTGCACATACAGCCAGCCCACCCTAAGAGGAGAATCATAGGAGAGAGGCGAGCTTATAAGAGTACTAAGATCATGGTTAGACAGGGGCTTGACCTTCTCTCTTTAACCTTCACATGCCCAGTTGGGTCTCTTTCAAGTGCACCTTCCCTTCTTTCTCGTTCTAAGGCCTTTATAAATAAATTTCCATTCCTGCTCTGAAACTTGCCTTGGTCTCTTTTCCTGCTTTATGCCCCTCAGTCGAATTATTTCTTCTGATGAGGCAGGTGTGAAGTTGCTATGGACCTGTAGAGATATATGACCGGTAACTCAGTGTAACTTGGACCTTTTCCACCAGTAACAATTTGACATGAATCACTCTCTTCCACTCATTTGCACAAATGTGTATTATTTGTCTTAAAAATACTTTAAAAGTTTATATTTACTTAAAGTACTTCCATTTTTAAAAAGCTCTTTAATCTCAAGATGTTGTTAATTTAAAACAAATTTAGACTACATAATTGATCAGTAATTAAAGATAATCATTGGATACAATTTGCTTGAACTAGTATTACAGGCCTAGGATTAGCTCTATTATGCTAAACCTTCAAACGTATGGGGCTGCAGAATTCACTGAAAAAGTTTAAGGTACAAATAACAACATGATTTCCTCCTAGAGTGCAGTGCTTGAGTCACATTCTTGCAAAAATAGCAGGAAGATGACATAATTTGCCAGCCAACTCTACCAACCCCTTTTCGGTTATGAATTTGTGTTCCCATAGCATTTATGATACCTTGAGGGGAAAATTAATACAGATCAATTCTACCTTAATACATGTGATAGTGAAGTAAAAATGGCTACTGAATTAATAGACTCATAAATCATGTTCAAAACCAAGGATTTTCTTATGTCATTCCTGTTCCAGTACAGCCATAGATTCTCTCCCTTGTTGATGCTGGGATTTCTGCTTAGCACTGTCATATTTGCTAGATGAGATCTCAGTTCATTTGGCCATTAAGAAAGCAGGAACTAGGTTTTGCCAACCCTGTTGTACTAAGCGTCATCATTGCAGATGCAAGTTGATGCAGCTTAGGAATATGTGAGTTTGGTCAGTACCTGTAGACTTCAAGCCTCTTAAGCAATGAGAGCATAGGTTTAATGGTTGAAGCCCAATCCTTCAAGAATTACCAGTGGATAGACTTTGCAAACATTCTTCAGAAGCATGCATGGCTTTGAGGCTCCCACATCCTTGTAGACAAGATCCTAATGTGTTACTACATGATTTTACAATCATTTCCTTCAGTTGACATACAGAGACACTCACCAGTGAAAAATGGTGGTCTTGGACCGGAACTTGTGCTGTCTCTACCAGTACACAGAATCTAAAAGGTGATTTTGTATTCCTCCCAAAAGGCCACACAACACAACCAAGCAATGTATGATTTTTTAAACTGCTTGAATCATAGAATTACTTGTCACATACCTTTATCCCAGAGGTACACATATATAAACATAGAATAAGAAATTTCTCTCAGGAAAGGCCGCTTCTGCTTCACAGTGATTCTCCAACTCTAAACATAAAGAAAGAAAAATATAAGAAAACTAATTTTTCAACAGGCATTGTTTCCAGAGTCTTCACATTCCAGGTGTGGAGAGACATGCAAAAAGAAAAAAGTGGTAGACATCGAACATCAGCAAGGTTTGTGAGTAGATTCTACACAATATCAGTGCTCATATACGCTTTTCTTACTATGGGACTGAAACTCCAGGTATAAATTGTCTACCTTGTTGAGTATTTTCCTCTAATTCACAGCTTTTTTTTTTTTTAATCTATGTCTTCTTTTTCCTCGAATTTGCTTAAACTAATGTATTAACAAAGGAAATGACTTTTTCTCCCAATCCCCATCCCAATCTGGGAATATGTAAAACATACTTGAAAACATTCTAAAATGGATGAATTGAACACTTGCACAGCTATAGTATTAGAATAATTCAAATCTTATAATAAAATCCTTCCTTAGTCTTGCTTATTTGGAATTATGTGTGTAGAATTCTGCAAATGAAGGGGAAATAGTTACTGTAATTGTTTCATTAAACCCAATTTGTTACTGATACAATTTCCCTTCTTCCTTGTGTTTTTATTCTTGTCTCTCTTACTTTTCCTTATTTCCTCTTTTCTACCTTCCTTTCCTTTTCATTTTGGTATTGGCTTCATTTTTACCATCTGGGAATTTTGACATATACTTAGAATAACAATGCAGTGGTAGAGTACCATTGTTATTATTAGTAGTATGCTGTGTTTGGGGGTTTGGAATGGTTGCAGTATCTTAGCTTGTCCAGGAGTGACTTTTATCCTTGGGTCCAATTTGCATCAAAGATGGGTCTTAGACACAGTCTGATATACCCACAATTTATTCTGGCATTCCTCTTATGAGTCAGATAGTGGGAACAACCTGGCATGGACTAGATAGAGTCAGGGAGACACATGATTATCTAACCCAGAGGATCTCCATCTAGAGACCATTCTGATCTTCAGAAGTTCTTTGTTCTTTCTTATACTTATGTTCAGCCTGGGTTAGTTACCAGGTATTCTTTCATAAGGGGAGTTTAGGTGATTCATGTAAGAGTAAGCTTTGTTTTAAATGTTCTAAGAGTTGCATCTTTGCTAAGGTGGTCTTGTCTCCTGGAAACCTTCAGGCCATGTTGCTTCATATTGCTGAGTGACACAAAGTGTTGGCCCTGTGATATGCATGAGTGAACCTTATGGCTATCATCAATCTTATGGGCACAATACCTCTGTAGTAGTAGTTGTGTCAAGATCAAAACAATTATTATCCTTTTCTTTACTGTGATCATTTTCATCTTAACTCATGCAAAAGTTGCCTGACTTTTAAATGTTAGCATTATGTTTCCCCAGATATGTAGTGAAAGTCTCTTCCCTAATTTATGAAGATGCTACTGTGGAATTAAAAGCACAATGATGCAATTTAGAGTAGGTCAATATTCTTATAAAAATAGGAAATTAAATATGCAGTGAGAATTGGTATATATATTTTAAAACATGTTGACAGAAAAAAGGCCCTCTATTATATGCTAGATTTTAGGAAATTAGGAGATCTAATGAAGTGTATTTTGCAGGAACTTCATTTGAAATGATTCTGCTTCTTCAATGTAGTAGAAATTAACTACAATTATAATTTGTCCTACATTTTTATAAAATGTCTACATGATATAAGGTTAAGTTTATATAGGCTGAAGGCCTATATAAATTGATGGATACTTTCAAATTAGAATAAAAGGTATGTTTAAAGCATCAATCTATTTGTAATTACTTTCTTTAATTCTCATGTTCACTTTAAATATATGAAATGAATTGCCAACTCAGTAATAGATGTAATCAGGCTCTTAATAAATACTTCAGATATCCAGAAATAAGGGAATTAATACTTTCACTTACTAATTTCCCTGCTTTGAAAATCTGTCATGATAGGTGATGAATGAAATATATTTGCAATAAAGGAAAAGCTTATCATATTATAAAATTGTAGAAACATATTCAAGGAAAATTATCTAATAAACATAAAGAAACTAGAAGAATATTTTAGAAGTCTACTGTCCTCTACTCAAAGAGTGAAATCTATTCTGTTTTGGAAAATTCCAGATATTAATCTAACAGATCTTTGGGAAATTAAATTATAAAGTAGTTAAAAATTAATGATACATTAAAAAGATTTGATTTTAGATTATAAAATTATTAAATTTAATACTTTGAGGACTTACAGATACATATAAAAATTTAAATATTTATACATACAATAATCAGCTTTATTCACATTCTTTCAAAGTCATCTATAAGATCAATCTATTTTTTTCAATTTTCTTCTTTAATTTTAGAAGGTATAAATATATTGGCTATAAATATATATATATATATATACACACACACACACTCAGACACACACACATCCAAATATAATACTGACAAAATTAATCTAATTTTCACAGAAACAGGTAAAGTTTTCTTTTCATGCTACACATACAAGAATTGGATCTTCAGGGACAAATGGATTCAAAATTTTAAATGGATTTGTTTAATTGGAGCACCTTATTTTTTGATGAATTTTGATACCTATTAAAATCTCATACCACACTGTAACCAATGTTAGTCTTCTACTTAAAAAAAACAAACAAAAAAAACAAACAAAAAAACAAAAAACAAAAAACACAGTTGAAAATAGCCTAACCCATTATATAATAAACTTTTTAAATAGAATTTTAACAACAAGAACAACAAAAGAAATTCAAATGGCATCATTAGAACAGCATTCTGGTCTATCTGGGAAGACGACAAGAATATCTTTTCAACATCAATTTAGGAGACATATTTCCCTGTGTAGTCATTAGCTTTCAGTTGCCAAATTATAAATATCAATTAATGTTCTGTGGGGGAAAAAAAAAACTCCAGGGTCAAATATCTAAAGAGGTAGTGTTTTTTAAAATGCCACTAACACACAGGGCATTAGGTGATAGTTTATATTTATACATAAAAATAAAGATATACTATCTATGACATAGTAACTACCAGCCTTCAAATTATACTATATAGAAAGTAGCATAAAGTTTATGATTACATGTACAGGAGTTTCCTTCTCCGTAATAATCTATGAATCAGTTATTCTTTTTGGTTCTTTTGATGGTTTATTTGGAGAAAATATTTGTTTTAATATTATTACCTATTTATTTTATTTAGAAAAGTTATGATTTTCCATTACCTTATACAGAAGCCTAACAAATATAAACATTCATATATTTCATATTCTTTTTTAAAATTTATTTTTCCATAGGTTATTGGGGGTTACAGATGGTGTTTGGTTACCTAAATAAATTCTTCAGAGGTGATTTATGAGATTTTGGTGCACCCATCACTGGAGCAGTATACACTGCACCCTATATGTAGTCTTTTATCTCTCACCACCTTTCCACCCTTCCCCCCAGGTCCACAAAGTCCATTGTATTGTTGTTATTCCTTTGCATCTTCATGACTTAGCTACCACATATCAGTGAGAACATATGATGTTCGGTTTTCCATTCCTGAGTTACTTCACTTAGAATAATACTGTCCAATATCATCTAGATCACTGTTAATGCTGTTAATTCCTTTTTTGTGGCTGAGTTGTAGTCTGGTGTGTGTGTGTGTGTGTATCACAGGTTTTTTTATGCACTTATTAATTGATGGGCATTTGGGTTTGTTTCATGATTTTGCAGTTGTGAATTGTACTACTATAAACATGCGTGTGCAAGATCTTTTTTGTATAATGACTTTTCTTCTGGGTAGATACCCAGTAGTGGGACTGCTTGATCAAATGGTAGTACTACTTTTAGTTCTTTAAGGAATCTTCACACTGTCTCCCTGACTCTATATAGTCCTTAGTGTTTTTGAGGTAAACAATCATATCATCAGCAAACAGTGACGGTTTGATTTTCTCTTTACTCATTGTGACGCTCCTTAATTCTTTCTGAAAGCAACACCCTGTCTCAGAAAAAAAAAAAAAAGAATATGCATTAAGTACTTGTTTTTGTTAGACATTGTCTTGATTTGTGTGGGCTGCTATAACAAAGTACCACAGACTTATTGGCTTATAAACAACAGAAAATTATTTCTCATAGTTCTGGATTCTGGAAGTCCAAGATCAAGGGATCAGAATGATAGGGCTCTGCTGTGATTTGTCTTCTGGATTGCAGTCTGTTGGCTTCTGGTTGTATCCTTACATGGCTGAAAGATTGTGGTGTAACTCTCTGGTCTCTTCTTATACAGATACTACTAATTCTCATGAGGACTCCACACTCATAAACCAATTATCTTGAAAAGGTCCACCTCCAAAGAGCATCACACAGGGATTTAAACTGGGATTTAGAATTGTGTAATAGGAGAGAACACACATTTATTCCATAATCATTTCCTGAACCTGAGCTTCCTACAAACTACTAAAACCATTCTGATAATTATAAAATTCTACTTTGCTACCATGGTATATATAGAGGCTAAACACATTTTATTTTAAATACTCTGTTTTTGCTTACAAATCTACAAAAATTTGAATTTCATATTATGATAAATCTGCATTTGCCTGAATATAAAATAAAAACTCCCCAGATATTTTAGGAAAATTGATTACCGATGAAAATGCACTATGTTTAGCCTATATCTTTAAATTTGCTTCTCCCATTGCTGTCTAACCCTTGGACTTGAGTAGTCTATCTTCAAATCAAGCAAAATAAAGAGGCTTGCGACTTGCTGGTTTAATTCATAGATTCTGGAGCCCAGCTACTTCAAATCACTGCTCTACCACTTACCTTTGACTCATTTTGTAACTTCTTTAAATGTCAGCTTTGTAATCTGCAAAGTGGGTAATAATGCTTCTTTTATAGGGATATTGTTAGAAATATTGAAGCTAGTCTGTTTATAATGCTTATACTTAAATATTAGTGTTAGTATCATCTGTAACTAACACTCTCTCTTACATTACTGCACAGATGTTACATATTTAGGGAATTCATAACTTCCTTTTAAAAACCATCTGGCACATAGGAATTACTTAATGTGCAGTTCTTATTCTGATTATCATTGGCCTTTCAAAGTCCAGAGAAGAAGCTGCTTATCTCTGAAAATTGCAAGTAAAATGATTTACCAATCAGTTATACTACTGATTATCCCATGTGTATTTTTATTTAAGACAATTAAAACCAATTTATAAAAGTCATTTCCTTTCCCTCCTGAAATATGTGGATAGAATGTATCACCTTTTTTTTTTTTTGCAAATAATGAACATTTTCTATTAGAGTATTTTTATTGTTTGAATTATGTCTTATATTTAATAATTTGTATATAATTAGAACATTAATAAAAACATTTCACATGTGTTAATAATATATTATTTCTTATGTAGTTGTATTTTCTTTAATTCAGTCCATAGTTCAAAATTTAAGGTGTTTTTCTGTGAGAAAAGGTTAAGACTTACAGTTTCATAAAATGGGACAGCTGATTTGAATTTCTGGCAGACAAATTCACAAACAGATGTTTAAAATGCAGCTCTGCCATACTGACCACTCTAGTTTTAGCTGAAATCATCTTTTCTCTAAGCATTTTAATTTTTTCCTGTCCTGGTATATGTCTCAAATTTGGAGTATAAGACTAGTACCCCGGGACTACTTAAATTCATTCAATGCATATAGAAAAACAATTTAGCATTTTATGCATATTTTGCTGCATTAACAGAATCCATAAATTAAGCTACCCTTATTTTTCTGCCTAGCAATTAACCTGTCTGGTTAAAATGTGTTGATTAAATATGATATTGCAGGTCTTCCTTTAAATGAAACTTCCAAATTTCATTTTGGGCTCCAATGAACAATTCTAAGTGCCACTCAAAATGACAGGTCAAGTCTGCTTTTTTTTGCTCACACCAATCTGCAAAACTTTTATGTTTTGGAGATTATCTTCAGAGAGGAAGAGGATAAATGGGGTGAAGTCAACTGTTTGTCGGCTGCGACAATACAGTAGCTGTCTACATAGCTTTCCATGGTCCTCTAACACATATCCTGCCTGTTTTTTAAGCCACCAGACTATTAATGGAGCCCATGAAGTTCTAATAGAAACAGAAACTGCAACTGGTATATGTAAATCGGGGCTTCACAGCCATAAAAGCCATATGGTGTCTAGGTTACAGCACAGGCTTAGAATTCAGCAGATCTGGCGTCAAATCTAAATCCTCATCACTTATGGTTTTACCTTTGGGATTTTAAGTTCTGGCCTCATTTTCTTCAGTTGAAGAAGGTCAATAATAAAAGTTATCTTTGAATTTGTTTGATCTTGCTCCTCTAGTTCTTCTAGTTTTGATGATAGGGTATTGATTTTAGATCTTTCCTATCTTCTAATGTGAGCATTTAGTGCTATAAATTTCCCCTCTAGACACTGCTTTAAATGTGTCCCAGGGATTCTGGTCTGTTGTGTCTTTGTTCTCATTGGTTTTGAAGAACATCTTTATTTCTGCCTCCGTTTTATTATTGATCCAGTAATCATTCTGGAGCAGATTGTTCAGTTTCCATGTAGTTGTGTGGTTTTGCATGAATTTCTTAATCCTGAGATCTAATTTGATTGCACTGTGGTCTGAGACACTGGTTGTTATGATTTCCATTCTTTTGCATTTACTGAACAGTGATTTACTTCCAATTATGTGGTCTATTTTAGAATAAGTGCAACGTGGTGCTGAGGAGAATGCATATTCTGTGGATTTGGGGTGGAGAGTTCTGAAGATGTTTATTAGGTCCGCTAAGTCCAGATCTGAGTTCAAGTCCTGGTTATCCTTGTTAATTTTCTGTCTTGTTGATCTGTATAATATTGACAGTGGAGTGTTAAAGTCTCCCACTATTGTTGTGTGGGAGTCTAAGTATCTTTGTAGGTCATTAAGAACTTGTTTTATGTATCTGGGTGCTCCTGTATTGGATACATACATATTTCGGATAGTTAGCTATTCTTGTTGCATTGATCCTTTTACCATTAAGTAATGCTGTTCTTTGTCTCCTTTGACCTTTGTTGGTTTAAGGTCTGTTTTATCAGAGACTAGGATTGCAATCCCTACTAGCAGAAGACAAGAAATAACTAAGATCAGAGAACTGAAGGAGACAGAGACACAAAAAACCCTTCACAAAATAAATTAATCAAGGAGCTGGTTTTTTGAAAAGATCAACAGAATAGATAGACAGCTATCCGGACTAATAAAAAAGAAAAGAGAGAAGAATCAAATCGATGCAATAAAAAATGATAAAGCAGATATCACCACCAATTCCACAGAAATACAAACTACCATCAGAGATTACTACAAACAACTCTATTCATATAAACCAGTAAATCTAGAAGAAATTGATACATTCCTGGAAACTTACACCCTCCCAAGACAAACCAGGAAGAAGTTGAATCCCTGAATAGACTAATAACAAGGTCCGAAGTTGAGGCAGCAATTAATAGCCCACCAATTAAAAAAAAAGCCTAGGACAGATTAACAGCTGAATTCTACCATATGTACAAAGAGGAGCTGGTACCATTCTGTCTGAAACTATTCCAAACAATACAAAAAGAGGGAATCCTCCCTAACTCATTTTATGAGACCAATATCATCCTGCTACCAAAACCTGGCAGAGACACAACCAAAAAAGAAAACTTCAGGCCAATATCCATGATGAACATAGATGCAAAAATCTTCAATAAAATACAGGCAAACTGAACGCAATAGCACATCAAAAAGCTCATCCATCATGATCAAGTAGGCTTCATCCCAGGGATACAAGCCTGGTTCAACATACACAAATCTATAAACATAATCTATCACATAAACAGAACCAAAGACGAAAACCACAGGATTATCTCAATAGATACAGAGAAGGCCTTCTACAAAATTCAACAGCCCTTTATGGTAAAAACTTTCAATAAACTAGGTATCAATGGAACATATCTTAAAATAATAAAAGCTACTTATGACAAACCCACAGCCAATATCGTAATGAGTGGGAAAAAACTGAAAGCATTCCCTTGGAAAACTGGCACAAGACAAGGGTGCCCTCTCTGACCATTCCTATTCAACATAGTATTGGAAGTTCTAGCCAGAGCAATCAGGCAAGAAAAAGAAATAAAGGGTATTCATTTAGGAAAAGAGGAAGTCAAATTGTCTCTATTTGCAGATGACATGATTGTATATTTACAAGACCCCATCATCCCAGCCCAAAATCTCCTTAAGATGATAAGCAACTTCAGCAAAGTCTCAGGATATAAAATCAATGTGCAAAAATCACAAACATTACTATACATCAATAACAGACAAACAGAGAGCCAAATCATGAGTGAACTCCCATTCACAATTGCTACAAAGAGAATTAAATACCTAGGAATACAATTAACAAAGGACGTGAAGGACCTCTTGAAGGAGAACTACAAACCACTGCTCAAGGAAATAAGAGAGAACACAAACATATGGAAAAGCATTCCATGCTTATGGTTAGGAAGAATCAAAGTGAAGAAGGCCTTACTGCCCAAAGTAATTTATAGATTCAATGCTATCCCCATCAAACTACCACTGACCTTCTTCACAGAACTGCAAAAACCACCTTAAACAACATATGGAACCAAAAAAGAACTCACATAGCCAAGACAATCCTAAGCATAAAGAACAAAGCTGGAAGCATCATGCTACCTGACTTCAAACTATACTGTAAGACTACAGTAACCAAAACAGCATGGCATTGGTACCAAAACAGAGATATAGACCAATGGAACAGAACAGAGTCCTCGAAAGTAACACCACACGCCTACAATTATCTGATCTTTGACAAATGTGACCAAAACAAGCAATGGGGAAAGGATCCCCTGTTTAATAAATGATGTTGAGAAAACCAGCTAGCCATCTGCAGAAAGCTGAAACTGACCTATTTCTTACACTTTATACAAAAATTAACTCCAAATGGATTAAAGATTTAAACATAAGACCTAACACCATAACAACCCCAGAAGAAAACCTAGGCTATACCATTCAGGACATTGGCATAGGCAAGGATTTCATGACTAAACCACCAACAGCAATGGCAGCAAAAGCCAAAATAGACAAATGGAATCTAAATAAACTTAAGAGCTTCTGCACAGCAAAAGTAACAATCATTTGAGTAAACTGGCAACTAACAGAATGGGAAAAAAATTTTGCAAGCTACCCATCTGACAAAGACCTA
Source organism: Sapajus apella (assembly GCF_009761245.1). NCBI lineage: Eukaryota > Metazoa > Chordata > Mammalia > Primates > Cebidae > Sapajus > Sapajus apella. The sequence goes on along the minus strand of NW_022436949.1, from coordinate 17,382,318 downwards.
ATATCCAGAATCTACAAAGAACTAAAACAAATATATACAAACAAACAAACAAACAAAACTCCATCCAAAAGTGGACAAAGCATATGAACAGGCACTTTTCAAAAGAAGACATTAATGCAGCCAACAAATATATGAAAATGTGCTCATCATAATTGGTCATTAGAGAAATGCAAACACCAAAGCCACATTGAGTTACCATCTCATGCCAGTTAGATGGCAATCATTAAAAAATCTGGAGACAACAGATGTGGAGAGGATGTGGAGAAATAGGAATGCTTTTACACTGTTGGTGTAAGTGTAAATTAGTGCAACCATTGTGGAAGACAGTGTTATTCCTCAAGGATAGAAATACCATTTGACTCAGCAATCCCATTACTGGGTATATACCCAAAGGATTATAAATCATTCTATTAAAAAAACACATGCATACATATGTTCATTGTGGCAATCTTTACGATAGCAAAGATTTGGAACCAACCCAAATGCCTATCAACCATAGACTGGATAAAGAAAATGTGGCACATATACACCATGGAATACTCTGCAGCCATAAAAGAGGATAAATTCATGTGCTTTGCAGGAACATGGATGAATCTGGAAACCAACATTCTCAGCAAACTGACACAAGAACAGAAAACCAAACACCATATGTTCTCACTCATAAGTGGATGTTGAACAATCAGAACACATGGGCACATGGAGGGGAACATCACACACTGGGGTCTGTTGCGGGGGTGGGAGATCTAGGGGAGGGAAAGCAGTGGGTGGGGAGTTTGGGGAGGGATAACATTGGGAGAAATACCTAATGTGGGTGATGGGGGAATGGAGGCAGGAAACTACCATGGCATGTGTATACGTATGTAACAATCCTGCAAGATTTGCACATGTACTCCAGAACTTAAAGTATTTTTTAAAAAGTTACCTTACAAAATTTTGGGACAGATTAAATAAGCACATATATGTATAGTGTCTGAGACATATTAGCACCAAAAAGTGATCATTTTATAAAATATGTTGGTACTGGCTGGTACTGCCACAGGTGGTTGAACCATTCAGGTTAGCAGCTCAACTCACACCATGCATGGCAAAATGAAAACCAAGTCTAGATTTTATTTTAAGAAATCCTGTTCTTAACATAGACCAATGGAACAGAACAGAGACCCCAGAAGGAACGCCACACATCTACAACCATCTGATCTTTGACAAACCCAGCAAAAATAAGAAACGGGGAAAGGACTCCATGTTTAATAAACGGTGTTGGGAAAACTGGCTAGCAATGTGCAAAAAGCAGAAACTCGACCTCTACCTGTCACCTTATACTAAAATTAACTCCAGATGGATCAAAGATTTAAACATAAAACCTAATACCATAAAAACACTAGAAGAAAATGTAGGCAAAACCATCCAGGACATAGGCATAGGCAAGGACTTCATGACTAAAACACCAAAAGCAATGGCAATAAAAGCCAGGATAGACAAATGGGATCTAATTAAACTTCAGAGTTTCTGTGCAGCAAAAGAAACCATTATTAGAGTGAATCGGCAACCGACAGAATGTGAAAAAATTTTTGCAATCTCCCCATATGACAAAGGGCTAATATTCAGAATCTACAAAGAACTAAAACAGATATACAAGAAAAAAATAAACAACCCTATTCAAAAGTGGGTGAAGTATATATGAACAGACACTTTTCAAAAGAGGACTTATATGAGGCCAACAAACATATGAAAAAAATGCTCATCATCATTGTTCATTAGAGAAATGCAAATCAAAACCACACTGAGATATCATCTCATGCCAGTTAGAATGGAGATCATTAAAAAATCAGGAGACAACGGATGCTGGAGAGGGTGTGGAGAAATAGGAACACTCTTACACAGTTGGTGGGAGTGTAAATTAGTTCAACCATTGTGGAAGACAGTGTGATAATTTCTCAAGGATCTAGAAATAGAAATTCCATTTGACTCAGCAATCCAATTACTGGGTATATACCCAAAGAACTATGAATCGTTCTAGTATAAAGACACATGTACACATATGTTCACTGCAGCCCTGTGTACAATAGCAAAGACCTGGAACCAACACAAATACCCATCAATGATAGACCGGACAAAGAAAATGTGGTACATATACACCATGGAATACTATGCAGCCATTAAAAACGATGAGTTCGTGTCCTTTGTAGGGACTGGATGAATCTGGAAACCATCATTCTCAGCAAACTGACCCAAGAACAGAAAGCCAAGCACCGTATGTTCTCACTCATAGGGGGGTGTTGAATAACGAGAACACATGGACCAGGGAGAGGAGCATCACACACAGGGGACAGTTGGGAAAATAAAAAAAAGAAATCCTGTTCTTATTTGTGTGATAGGACAGTGGTTTATGTTTTCTGCTTTAATTAAACCCACATGGCCTCTGACTTCAGAATCTTGCTACCTGTTTTATAGCTGTGCTGCTGGAGCACCTTGCAGCATTTCCAATGTGGACTAAGTGATTCTTCTCAGATATGGTTGGTGATTGTCAGGACATGGGTTTCAGTACTTTTGAGTAGGGTTTTGACAGATGTCATGGCTCAATGATCTCTCATTTTGTAGCAGATCATTCTTTATCTTTTTGGCACAGCTTCTGGCTAAATTCTTGTTTTCACCTAGTTCTATAATACTACCTGATTACCCAAATCTTGCCCTAGAACTGGGGTATTGCCACCACCCTTCTAAAGATGAACACCATCAAACCCATTAGAACTCTGGATCATTAGAACTTCTGGAACTAAGTCAGAGGCTCTCTTCTATCCTCAAGTCAGTTCTCTAGTTTGCCTCACTGATTCTCATTTGTAACTGGTGCCCTTGTTCAGTATAGACGTTGGCTCTTTACCTCAGAACAATCACCCTTTCTTCACTACTACAATCCTGTCTCGGTTGTGATTTGTGATGAGCAGCCCACATTATGCTAACCATTTTCCCTTCACTAGTGGTTAATTTAGGTGTGGTCACATAACCTAGTTTACACTAATAAGATGTAAGAGGAAGATTAATGAGAGACTTCTAGAAAGATTATTTCTTTCCAGAAAAAGAGATTTCTATAACAAGAAAACACTTTTGCTCTTGTCACCACCTTTTATTATTTAGAATGTTATGTGAGAAGACCCAAAACTTGGAGGTGAGGCTTGGACATCTCAAAGACTAGATGACAAACCTGGTGTTAAAAGCCAAGGTAATGATAGAATAGAGGAAGCAGGCAAGGTCCTATGCCCTTGAAGATATAACTGATGTATCAGTGAATGACCAATGGAATGTTTTCTGTTTGTATAATTTGACCAAACTCTTAACATGGCCTTCAGTTGCTGTTAGCTATGATATCCTAACTGATTTAAACAATATGCATAGTAATAATGTAGAGTTCAATTTTAAAATCATATTAGCATTTAAGTAATATAAACCTTCTTTGTTAAAGTATTCCATGAATCAGAAATTTTCCACTTTTTCATGAACAAGTCACTATTCAAAAAGGTATTCAGATTAGGACTTTTATTTTATTGTATTTCATTTCACTTGATTATAACTTCAGTATTTTTATTTCAATAGGGAAGAATGTTCATTCATTCAAGAATCTTATTACATTCTTAGTATATTCTATGATATGCACAAAGCATGTAGCAAATAAATGCCCTTAAGGAGCAGATAATTGACAAGAAGAGATTGAAAGTTGCTCATAAATAACTGTAATACAAAGCATATGAGATACACAGTCTGTGAAAAAGCAAGATATGAGTTATTGAAAAGTAGAAAGATTACTTCCATTAAGCTCCTTCTAAACCACCTATCTTAAAGAAGTAAAATGAAAATCTGGAAGTAATGAAAAAAATTAAAGGTTTTGAAGTGCGGAAAATATTTGATTCCAGTTTTTAAGAGCTTACCAACTGAATGATCTTATACATGCTAAGTAAACTCTGTTCGAAAGTTTACATATTTGTAAAAACATAATAATACCTTTATTTAGGGAGTTGTTAATAGATTAAATGATGCATATGTACCCTCTGGGGCATAGCTGTGACACTATTTATTTTAATTTTCTCATTCACTTCAGATGTATAGAACAATTGTTTTAGGATAAGGAATGCCATTTTTTTTATATTTCTATTTTGCACTGATATGTATTCTCATACATTCATTCACTTTTTTTCTTAAAACATTCCTAAAAAGTAGGCATTAGAGTTAGCATCATCTATAATTTTGTAAAAAGGATTTATATTGTAGGGATTTTTGCATTGCTTTGTGAAAGGCCAACTAACTGGTAACCTATATGACCTAAGATCCATTCTCGTTTCTTCAATAACCCTCCCATGACAATGGGTATGTAATATAACCACTCATACCTGCTCTTAACACTTTATAAACTAGAAATATTCATCTAGATAATCTCTAATTCCCTTGATAACACTTTGGCTACTCAAATGATATAGCCTTCAAAAACAAGAAACCTGGGGCTTAAGCTTTGATTCAGGTCCAGTTTTTTATTGTTGTTGTTTTTTGATAGCCCATACTAATAAATAAATAGATAATCAATGAGAATTTAGGCCATTGCAAAAATAATAGTGTAACCTCGCTTTTCACCTTCAATGTCTCCAATACACATTTATTACTATTAAATCATTCATAGTTTTAGTTTAAAAATGATTTGCTGTAATATATAAAATATCAGATTATATGCTTTGAAAAAGAATTGTACATTACTAGCAGTAATGAGCACCAACAATGCCTTGAACTTGGTTTCTAATACTATGCTCTATAAAAGGAATAGGCTTCTGTGGATGATTGGCTTCATTTAAAGATTGGTGAGGAAATACAATATGAGGTTGGGGTAACTTTTAGTCACAAATATAATGTAAAAATGTTTAAAATATAAAAATGCAGAGCCATGTCTAAGGAGCATAAGTATAAACCTAAAAGAGCTTCCAATGTCCAAAGCTGAAACAATTTGAAAAACAAAATAAATAGCATATATTTTGAATAGCATTTATAATGAACTAGATTATAGCACAAAACATAAAATACATTTTATGAATCCATATTTATATAAATAATCAAATACATAAACATGGGACAACAGATAAATCTTCCATGTAGAAGTATTTGTATATGTGCACATAATTTGTATAAGCGTACCTCCAAGCAGTGCAGCTAAATCCTCTCTCACTCCGCCAGCCTAGGCTGTACTCAGCTACTTTCTCCCAAAGAATAGTGCATGCAAACCCGTGGGAGGGTGAAAATGGAGTAGGAGCTGGCAGTAATTTCACAGCGGAGAAACCTGGCAAACACTATGTAAGTCAGTGACTAAGATTTAGCCATGTCAAATCATGTATCATGTAAACCTGCTATGATGTAATCAGGAGGACATTTCATCTAAATGGTATTTTTCTCTCAAACCTTAAACCCCAATATAACTATTAGAAAAATAACAAATAGACCAAAATTGAAAAATATTCTACAAAATATCTGAGTAGCACCCATCAAAATTGTCAAGGTCATGAAAAATTAAAAATGACTGTCACAGGCCAGAAGAGATTAAAGAAACATGATGACTAACTGAACTAAATACAATAAAGTAACCTGGAAGAAAACTTGGAATAGAAAAAAAATGACATAAATATAATAATAAAATTTAAAAAAATATAAAGCAGGATTTACTTAAGAGTAATGTGCCAAAGTTGGTGAGTTGTGACAATTGTACCATGGTAATTAATGTAAGCAACAGTGTAAGCTGGGTAAGGAATATACAGGGGGACCCTGTACATCTTACTGTAAATTTACAACTATTTTAAAATTAAAAGTTTATTGAAACAAAAGGAGATTTGGGGTTATTATAATTCTTCTTATATTTTAATTTTTGATTATATAAGTACTGAAAATGAATCATCCTGTGTGACATATGATGAATTATACCCTTCAGTGACCTTCAATAAATATCTTTGATTTATGAAAAATTTTGCACTTTCAGCTCAAAATATGTTGTGTGTATGTGTATTAAAGTATTTATATATGAGAGTGTATATATTGCAATTACCCAAGCATTTTAATTATTATCACTCTGTATTTCCTGGTCACTAATGTCATAGCTTAACATTTTTTTCAGTTACAACACATTAACAATTGAAATCTAGGGCTGACAGAATTTATGACATGAGTTCTTATTAATGATGTATTTTCCCCTAGCAATATAATTAGTTGAAAAGTTAAAAAAAAACTGTCAAAAATAATTCTCTACAAAATGAAATATTGTCAAAAGGAAACATAACTAGTGTAGAGCAAAGGGCTTGAGAAAAACTTCTAGTCTCTCTATTTCTTGTTGTTGACAGGAACCCACAGCTCATCTTCTTGCTTCCCTCTTGTTTTTGGGTAATGGTGAGAATGACCTTTCAAGTAAAGGAGGAGACATTCTAAGCTTAACATTCTATCAACTGCTTTGAGAAGTTCCACACCAGCACTGGGAATATCAGCTGTCCCAAAACTCAAATATGGAAGATCTCTTCATCCTCTGTAATTAAATACAATTCCCACCGCTGTTTTATCCACTTAAAATATAAATCCTACTTTGTGGGGAGGTCTCTTGGCTTAGATCATATCAGGTCCTGGGAAATAGTGTGAAATGCAATGGAAGATAAGACAAATACATATGACTATCAAATCATATGTTGATGTTATCATCTGTGTTGACCAAATCTTTAGGCATATCCAGGTCTGGTATCTTCTGCTGTTACATAATAATTTTGCAAGGATTCCTTCACAGTCCAACCTAGATTTTTCTTTAAGATTTTGCTCTTGCACAAGTTCTGCTACTCAGCCAATAGACCAGCCAGAATACTAAAGTATCTAAAAACATCACCATTTTTGTATATCTAGTGAGAAGAATCTCTTTATAGTCTATCAACAAAAGACTGAAAAAGTAGAATTACTTTGTTGCTTCTTCAAAGGCATTTTCCTATGTCCATAAATGCTTTTGTCGTATCATTTATTTTTTGAAAATATTTCTAATAAATGTTAATTTGGTCCTTCCAAAGGCAATGACTATAAGAATGTAGCCTAGTCTAATTGGGTCTGCTGTAAAGTAATATCTAAAAACTGTTACCAGATTGAAAAGTGACAAGAGACTAGAAAAAAACATGCTTCTGAGAAATGAAAAAGATAAAACACATAAAGTAATGTCTTGGATGTGTACTTTACTTACCCATGTTAAAGCATTTATGTTTGGAATCATGGAACTAGGAAGCATAAGATAGCCTGTTCGCCCAGATAGGGATAAAGAACACTGTAAAGCAACTGGGCAACATATTTGAGAAACCATGATAAATACCAGAATTTCTCATATATGCTGCAAGTCCATATGCACAGATAAGTACCTTTATTTTATATGATAATGTCCTGATTTGTAGGAGGCATTTTTAGACAAAGGTATCATTTTGGAATAAAAATGAATACTTTTCACTATTTATATCTAATGGCAAATATCAAATTGAAGAAACTATATTAAGAAAAATGAAGTTTTCATTTTGTGATTTAAGAGAACCACAACAAAACCTACCACTACAAAAAATGGTTGAAAATTTTGAGATGAATATAACTACTGTAAGGACTATAATTAAATAGTAACATAATATTATTTTAGTCAAGAAGAAAACAGAAGAAGAAAAAACACAGTAAACTTTTGCATATCAGAAAGAAATAACAAATATCTAAGCAATAAGATAAATCTGCATTTTAAATTATTGACAGAGGAGGGCCAGGCGCTGTGGCTCACGCATGTAATCCCAATACTTTGGGAGGCCAAGGTGAGTGGATCACCTGAGGTCAGGAGTTCAAGACCAGCCTGGCTAACATAGTGAAACCCTATCTTTACCAAAAATACAAAAAATTAGCCGGTGTGGTGACAGGCACTTGTAATTCCAGCTACTCAGGAACGTGAGGCAGGAGAATTGCTTGAACCCAGGAGGCTGAGGTTGCAGTGAGCCGGGATTGTGCCATTGCACTCCAGCCTGGGCAACAAGAGTGAAACTCCATTTCAAAAAGCAAATGAACCAACCCACAACAAAAATTAAACTAAATAAATAAATATTGACAGGAAAAGAAAACATGCTATGACACATTCGGTGGTTAAAATGTGTTAAAAGTAGAATATATCAAAGACTGACTGAAGATGGGAGCCCGACAACATTGCCAATGAGTGAATACTCCTGTGTGGAAAATGTTAGGACGTTATTTCCTTGAAACAGAAATAAATTCGAAAACCACAAACTAAATTGCTTGATCCAAATTGTCAAGCTTGCCCACGTTGGATGTAGGCAGTGAAAGACACATGGCGTTTGACAATTTAGTGGTCCTAGAGAAAGTGCTAGTGATATTGGTTTTAAAATAGATAGGGTTTAATTAGAGTTTGGTGAGAAGAAAAAAATCTAATGGACATCACATGAGAAGAAGCAAGAAGGTGAGGCAGTGTACATAGACTGTACTTTCAGGAGGTTTGATCATGACTGGAAGGAGAGCTGGGGCATCTGCTTGAAGGCAATAAAGGTTTAAAGATACATTTATCTAGAAACTTTTGAACATTGTTGTAGGTCAGAGAATCATCAGTGCCAAAGCAGAAAACCAGTGAAGAGGGATATGAATAAAGCCCTAGCTGATGTGGTATGGGGCAGAGAGCTGCAGTTTTCTTTGAAAGGGCCAATATGAGGATGAAGAAAACCTGTAAGCTGAAAAATAACTATAAAAGTATTACAGAGAATTTGTCAGTGAGACATCTATTTTCTCTTGGACTTGACTGTTTGGGTGTATGTATTCATTTACAACAGGGAATCTGGCTATGTTCTTTGGGAAAACAATTTGTAAATATTGGCAAATATTTGAGAGTGAATTCCTGAGGGGTTTTTCAGAGTCCTGACACTTCTAGTTTTTTACTTTTAGTAATTTTAATTTCTTTTGGATGAATACTGATACCCTCCCAGGATATCTCTGCATGAGAAGTTAAAATGAAAGTATGTTGAATAAAAAATAGATTTTCCTCAAAATTATATGCCACTGAAATGATACAGACTTCTATTTCAACAAAATAGCTAATAAATATAGAAAACATAGGAGAAAGGGGAATATGAAATCTGCAACCTACTACTGTTAGGTTATTTTTTCAAGCAATACTAAAGTGAAAACATTGCAAATGGAAAATAATTATAATAAGCAATATCACAAGTGAGCTTCAGATTACCACAAGTCAGTGGTTTCACTGTAGGAAAATGTCATAAGCTATATAATGTTAAAATAACCAAATAAATGGAAAGACAATAACCAAGGATATGAAATTTGTCTTTCCAATTCAACAGTCCTTATTCTAAGTTCCTATTTAAATTTTCTCTTTAACGTTTACTTTCAAAGCAAGCAAACTAAAAAAATATAAATGTGAAACCACGACAATCAATACAGGACTGTTATCCCGGGCATCTAGCAAAGAGTTTAGAAATTCAGATTGAACTTGTGTTAGAACTTAAAATGATATGAATATTATATGTTAAATTTCTAGCTCAACTGCTATATTTACAAAATAAAGTAGTTAAGTCCAGGCCAGTAACTGTAAATATGAAAATGGATTATAGATATTGTGGCTCACCACTTCTGGGAACAAGTAGGGATGAAATTGATTCACATTAGTGAACTTAAATGTGGCCACGTGGTTTATTTGGCCCATGAAGTTTAAGCAGAATAGATAGACATCCATCCTTCTGCTGGGAGGCATTTTGGAGATAGTTCTTGGTTTTTCACTCTCTTTCCTTCCATTAGCAGTCTTAGAAACACAGGGCTATATGTGCGAGGCCTGTGTGTGATCACGTTTAATGTGATGACCTGATGAGATTAAGCATTATTTTAAAATATGCTAGCACATCCTAGCCTATCTTAAATGATATAAGATGTTTAATGTTTTGTCAAACATTTTGATATCAATTTATATAAGTAAAGTATAATTGAGATTACATGAGATAATACAAACTAGAACCTGGTTTAATAAATTTTATTTTATTTATTTTTTTATTTTTTTATTTTTTATTTATTTATTTTTTTGAGACAGAGTTTCGCTCTTGTTGCCCAGGCTGGAGTGCAATGGCACGATCTTGGCTCACCGCAACATCCACCTCCTGGGTTCAGGCAATTCTCCTGCCTCAGCCTCCTGAGTAGCTGGGATTACAGGCACGCGCCACCATGCCCAGCTAATTTTTTGTAGTTTTAGTAGAGACGGGGTTTCACCATGTTGACCAGGATTGTCTCGATCTCTTGACCTCGTGATCCACCCGCCTCGGCCTCCCACAGTGCTGGGATTACAAGCTTGAGCCACCGCGCCCGGCCTGCTTAATAAATTTTAAATTAAAGTTAATTACTTTCCTTCCATATATGTTTGGTGCATGTTTGATAGAAGATTTAATTTTGTAACCTTTTAAATATTTTTATTATTATCTTCCTATGTACTTACACTATGAATAATATAGATGGTGTCCAGTATTATCAAATGCTGTGTTGAAGAAATATTAGATTATAATACAGGTGCTCTTCAACTTCTGATGGGGGTATGTCCGGGTAATCCTATCATAAATTAAAAAATATTATAAATCAAAAATGCATTTAATGCCTGGATAAACCCTTGGTAAAATCAGTACATCATAAGTTGAATCATCATTAAGTCCTCAGGCTCTTTGACTTACATTAGGGTTACATCCCAATGAGACCATCAGAAAGTTGAAAAATATTAAGACAGATCATCATTAGTTGGAAAATGTATTTCTTCTAAGGAAGCAGAAATAATATTAATACTAATGAGCATTTTTTATCATATATATAGTGTTAGCATGTAATTAATTAGTATGCTTGTAGCCTGGGTTTCAGTGAAATAACCAAAAAAGGATATTCTTATATTTATGATTATGTTAGAAAGTCGAGCATTTGACAGTTTGTGCAGATATAACCTAAAAATTATCACTAGGAAAGAAAAATTGCACTATACAAATTTAAAAGGTAAAGTAGACTTCATTCAAGATTATTACAATGGGGTAGAGGGATTGACCTTAACTCCACAGAAACAAAAGGCAGAAGGATTTTTAAAGGCTGCAGTAAGCTAATGAAAAAGTACTGGAGGATTCATGGGGAGGGCAATGTGTCTTTGCTGATTGGTACTTATCAAAGGTAGGCCCCTGCCCTTCCAGAGAGACTGGGAGATAGGGGCACTGTCTTTCTTGATGATGACATTTGGAAGAGATGGATCCCAGCTCCCTGAGAAAGATATTCTTGAGGTGTAAAACTGGCATGATGCTGGGAAAATATTTACATCTCAAAGGGATAGAGAAAAAAATTACAATGCAAGTTTTCTAAAGTAAATGCTATTAGAAAAGGGAGGTCAGTGGCCTGCAGTCAGGGAGAAACCTCTCTACAGTTTAGTCAAGCTGAGGGGAATGTTAATGTCATCCTGGTCAGCACTTATCTCGTTATTTTTATTATTCAGGCATGATCTGTCTTCACAGAGACACTTCACATCCCTCACAGTATGAAGAAAATGTTTTCACTCCCTGAAACCCAGCCTCGGCAACGTAACCTCCACGTACAATGATTTGCTTAGACTAGATTAGTGGGAAGAAAATAATAATTTACATGAAAACTGATGAATGATTTTTCTATTGAGTTAATAAATGGCTACATTTGAATTAAAATAGGCTTAAAGGATTCAAATTATATGAAATACTACAGTGTTAATAATTTGTATAGTATGAGTGTTCATAAAAAGAGAAACAATCATGTCATAGACAAAGCACTGTAGGCATTTTGTTTCTTCTTTGAAGGCAGGAACAAAATTCATCATTTCAGTTATCATTTAGTTTATCGAATCAGACTTTCTTTGAGCATTGTAAAATGTCTCAGCTGTGGCAGGCATTTTAAAGTTCCGCTGATTCTCAAATATCAATTATGAAACTCAAGACAATATAGTAAACTTGAGGACTTAGTTAATTAGACAAGCAGGAAAGCTAAAAAAAAAAAAAAATCAGAGCTTAACGTTCAATTTTATTGCTACCTGATTCTTTTGCTCATGAGGGAGGCTCCTCCCACAAACCAGGTCAAAATAGTAAAAAAATCTGGCTTCAGTACAAAAGTAAGACATGTCATTTTACACATCACATACTCTTCACCATCAGTTTTTTCCTGTCATCTGCTGTCATTTAAACATCCTTTAAATATCGTTGCAAGAAATGGTTCCTCATATCCATGGTTATTGTATTTTTACCAAATATGGGCAAGTATTTTTTAATCAACATGATGGAAAATATTTCATAGAGTTCTATTACTTTTTGTCATCAATTTTGGTGAATTCTTTTGGTGAATTGTGCTGAACTTTTTCACAGACCCTCTTAAATATCTACTTTTCACTTAAAAAATGTTTAAAAACATGAGTCCTTGAAGTACTGAACTACAGAGATAAATTAGATATGGTCACTGCCTTTAAGGACAGCAGAGTCTGAATGGGGTGGGAGAATCAGGGAAACGAATTAAAATGTGATATGATAATATTGATCATAAAGATATGTACGTTATAATGAAGAGGAAAAATACCTAATAGTCTGGTCATCTGAGGAAGATAAATATTTTATACTGTATGTTTGTAAATTAGTCGGTCCTCCATGAGCCTGTATTGCTGAGTGACTGTGTATTAGAGACATTTTCACTCCCATCAGGCTCCAACTATGAAATAATTATCATGTAAAATAAGCTGGGCGCAGTGGTTCATGCTTGTAATCTCAGCACTTTGGGAGGCTGAGGCAGGCGGATCAAGAGGTCAGGGGTTCAAGACTAGCCTGACCAACATTGTGAAATCCCATCTCTACTTAAAAATACAAAAATTAGCTGGGTATGGTGGCGCGCACCTGTTATCCCAGCTACCTGGGAGGCTGAGGCAGGAGAATTGCTTGAACTCAGGAGGCGGAGGTTGCAGTGAGCAGAGAGTGTGCCATTGCACTCCAGCCTAGGCGACAGAGCAAGACTCTGTCTCAAAAAAAAAAAAAAAAAGTAAAATAAATTAAGTATGTATCTTTGTGGTGTTAATTCTCTTACATTTGGATATAAATCTGCTACCACAGCATAACTAACCTATACTGATCAATACTGAAATTGTGACTTATAATAGGATGATGTATTAGTTCATTCTCTCACTGCTAATAAAGACATACCTGAGACTGGGTAATTATAAAGAAAAGAGGTTTCATTGACTCACAGTATAGCAGGGCTAGGGAGGGCTCAGGAAACTTACAATCATAGTGGAAGGGGAAGTGACCACATCCTTCACATGACAGCATGAAGAGGTGCTGAGCCAAAGAGGGAAACACTCCTTCTAAAGCCATCAGATCTTGTGAGAAGTCACTCAGTCTCAGAGGAACATCATGAGGGTAACCACCCCACTCCCACTGGGTCCCTCCCACAACATGTGGGGATTATGGAAACTACAATTCAAGATGAGATTTGGGTCTGGACACAGCCAAACCATATCAGGTGCCATCTTAACGGTTAACCAGTAGCTACTAAAGATTCATAATGAAAATTTTCCAGAAGAAATAAGTTCTAAGTTCTGAAACTCAAATAGATGTTAATCAGATGGAATGCAGAGGAATGCAGGGCATGCTATTTAGAGAGCAATATTATGTAGAGCTCTTTGATATGAAAGAACAGAGAACACTTAGGAGACTCTAAACAGTAGTACAGGAAGGTAAATGGATGGATATAAGACTATTGGTTGGGGAGCAAACTGGATATGTAGGTATGTTTTGGATTATGACTGATACTATATTCTGTGAAAAGAATCTCAGACTTTTATCCCAAGTAGTACGTAGAATGTTTGCATATAATAAATGTGATAAATTTTAATAATTATTACATTAATTTTATACTTGTCATTACATATGAATTAAATTCAATTTAGTAGTCACTCTTTGTAAGTTACTTTCTAATACATATTTTTTATCTTAAAAATAAAAATATCCAGGTTCAATGTGTTTAAATAGTGAACTTTCCAATCAATTTTATTTTACCTATGGGAATTCCATTATATAATGTAAGGTCTCTAGAATTTTAAACATTTACTTTAGGTGACATAGGTGAAAATGGAAATCTTCGTACTAATAGATCATCATGGTGGTTATTCTGTCAACCATGAAATATAATTATTAGGAAAGTTAGGAAGATAAATATAAAATATCAATTCCTTGAAATAGCTGAGCAAATTTTAATTTCATGAGGTCCCATGGATATTATGCTGCCTGGAAATATTAATGTGAATATTATGGTGTCCAAGTTTCATGATAAGTGGTTACTGAAAAGCTGGGTTGCACCCCTACCCAGTCTTTGCCATGTGACTGCATTAATCTTGAATGCAGGGCTGTATTAATCCATCTTACTTTCTTCTCGGCAAAAATAAGAAATGTGTCATCCTCAAAACAAGCCTCTAAACAAGTTGGCATGAATTTGAAAGCACATTGACATAAATGAGGAAGAGCAAGAAAAAAATGAGTCCCTGTAGAACATGAAGATTCATTGTGGCAGAAGGAGAAGTTAAGGCACTAGAGAAATGAGCTGCTGACTGCCTGTTTGTGTAAATAAAACATTGTCCTATAGAATTCATTTTGTAGAGCTGAAATGAAGTTATAAATTAGTACCTCACATCAAGGCCAACTATATAAGGAGCTCTTTATTATATAGTAAATTTTATTTTCTCTTCTCAGTTAAAAATCTGGATATATATTAATGAAATATATAAGAATATAGAATATCAATACATGCATTTTTGGAAAATAACCATGGAACATGAAAAAACACATTAAAAAATTTGAAAAGGGCAACCAACTAGTCAAGCCAATCCTCAGACATCAACTTCAGAGTAATTTTGTACTGTGTGTATGTTGTATTAGATATTATTGTAGAATACTTGTCTGTGTAATCTATTGAACATGGATAACATTTGTTCTCATCTCCTTGACCTTCAAAAATTTAACTTTCTAGATCTTAAAAAAGACGCCACTGAAATTTAGCCCTGCTATTAGTAGTTGCTAAATTAGACCAAATATTCATGCAGCAAACTTAATATAAAGGCTTATTTTCTGAGTTACAGAATGATTTTCTTAAATAATTCTACAAATATTTATTGAGTACCAACTATATGGAAGACGCTCTTCTAATCTAGGTATGTACAATTTTAGAAAACATAATTACTACTCTTACTGTGTATCTATTATAGTAAAAGATGACTGATTAATTATAAATAAATAAAATTCTGATACATCAGGTGACAAAAGATTTATGGAGAGACATAAAATGTTTATTGTATTAGGGGAGATACTGCTGATTGGATTATGTCTCAGCAGAAAAAGCAAATGTTGTATTTTGGTAATAAAGTTAAAAAATATGACTCTCACAAAATATATAATTAACATTTGTCAATGATTTTATTCAACCTACTGATCAGAGAAGGGAAAAGGAAGATGGTAAAGTTGATCCTAAAATTATTTTGAGAATACAATCTTTTATAATCACATTGAAAATAAGACACGTCAGAATAAAACTTTTAAACCAAATACAGATGAGCTTCTTAAACTGCAATGTCCAATATCACCTTGAAAGGACATGAAGTACTCTCTTTTGATTTCCATGTTTCTGATAATTTTTATTAGCAGTTCTTACCAATATTGATTTCTGATCTTGTATTTTTCTTAGTTGAGGAATATGCCTATTTTTGGCTAATAAGATATGAGTGAAAATTATGATAACTTTCTGATATTAGGCTGCTGTACTATAAGTTCACTCAGGGTTCTTTAACATCTTCCTTGCTCTGCTATGCCAGCTGAAGAAGATACATATTTTATACTCTGTGGCTGTAACTTGATTGGTCCTCCATCATCCTGTATTCCTGAATGACCGTATTAGAGATATTATCATTCCCAACAGGCTCCAACTCCCAAATAACAAGTATCATGTAAAATAATTAAATATGTAATTCACTAATGTGTTAATGCATTAATATTTCAGTGTCAATTTGTTAGCATGGCATAACTAGCCTATACTGATCAATACAGAAATTGTGAATTAAAATAGGGAGGCATCTTAAAGGCTAACCAGTAGTTAATGAAGATTCATAATTATAAGAAGTTAAAAAGATAATTATCTATGTACATAGTGCAAAATACTTAGTAAAATTTTCTTCTGAGGTTCCTTGGAAGGCAGATCATGCATTCTATAAAACTGTATTTCTAGAGAAATAGATTGGAGTGCTGACAATAAATAGTACATACTTCTCGCTGTTATGGTCAGAACTGTGACTGGCTGACCCACCCTCAAAAATTTTTATTGAAGCACTAACCCCTGTTGTGACTATATGTGATAACCAAGGTTAAAGAGATGACTAAGGTTAAATAACATCTTAGGATGGGCCCTAATCCAGTATGACAAGTGTCTTTATAAGAAGAGACACCAGAGATGCACACTCACAATGAGTCATGTGAGGAAATAGAGAATTCAACCATCTGCAAAACAGGAGAGAGGCCTAGGGAGAAAGTAGCACTGCTGTTGATCATGGATTTCTGGGCTCCACAACTGTTGGAAAGTAAATGTCTGTTGTTTAAGCCACCCAATCTGTGCTGTTTTGTTATGACAGCCATAGCAAACTAACGCAATTTCTATTGATGGCATTTGGCAAAGAATTGCAAGAAAAATATTATCTTAGAAAAAAAAAATGGCTGATTTGCTCCCTCAGTCTGACCTCAGTTTCTCTAAGGCAGAGAGAGGACTGAGAAAACTGCGTGTCTCTCAAGGAAAGCAAAGAAGTACCGAAGCACACTTCATATATAACCAAACAGATAAATGGAGAGGAAAAAAGGAATCTCCCAGAAGACAGTTCAAAGGGCCACAGTAGAAATGACAGTTCTCTAGGGAGCAAAATCAATGCCTTGTTAAGACGTATTTTGTATTCCAAGGGCAGAACTCTCATAATTGCTAGAGTAATTGTTGGATATCTTCCAATCATATCATTTCCTTTTCAAATATTTGTTATTTCTATCTCTATTTCTAAATCCTGTATTACTTGGAATGGAGAAATAGAAAATTTTTCTTTTTTAGTTTATAAGAAACCCAACTGAACTGGATGTAGAGTTTACCACACACCACAATTAAATCCCAGGCTTCACCATGGATTCAGTCCCTCGATGGAAATTTTGTTTATTTCCATTGGGAATAAGTTCTAAATGTGGGAGAAAGGAAATGATAGGAAATTTGATGCCCTAACAGGATTGCAGTAGAACCAATGGTGCTAACTAATTTATTGCTCTCCTTTATTTTAATTCCCAGTTAAGTTATAATGGAATAGATGATAAGTACTAGAAACAAAATGTGATTGGACACGTCAAAAATCATTATTAGACTAAGGCTATATAATTTGGAGGTTCATTCTTACCACAGCACAAACTACACTATCCTAATAAATAGAAGCAGAGACACAAAGGAAGTTTTAGATTAGGTTATGTGGAGAAGTGGAAAAAGAATGTTCCACACAAAGAGAACTAAGTTTGCACAGGCTCTGAATTATGAGTATGATCAATCTTTTCAAGGAAATTTCAATCTGTACATGCAATGCCTTGGTATTGCAAGTATGATTATCAACATTATAACCTCATTTTATAGCTTAGACTAAGCATTAATTTATACTCCTTTGAGTATATACCCACTAATGGGATTGCTGGGTCAAATGTTTCTATTTCTAGATCCTTTAGGAATCACCACACTGTCTTCCACAATGGTTGCATTAATTTACACTCCCATCAACAGTGTTTCTCCACATCCTCTCCAGCATCTGTTGTCTCCAGATTTTTTATGATCCCCATTCTAACTGGCATGACATGGTATCTCAGAGTGATTTAGATACCAGTTAGAATAGCAATCGTTAAAAAAAGGTCATCATCTAATGGCTAGTGATGATGAGCTATTTTTCATATGTTTGTTGGCTGCATAAACGTTTTATTTGAAAAGTGTCTGTTCATAATCTTTGCCCACTTTTTAATGGGGTTGTTTTTTTCTTGTAAATTTTTTTTAGTCTTTGTAGATTCTGGATATTAGCTGTTTGTCAGATGGGTAGATTGCAAAATTTTTTCCCCATTCTGTTGGTTGCCAGCTCACTCTAATGACAGTTTCTTTTGCTGTGCAGAAGCTCTTAAGATTAATTAGATTCCATTTGTCTATTTTGGCTTTTTTTGCCATTGCTGTTGGTGTTTTAGTCATGAGGTCCTGGCCTATTCCTATGTCCTGAATAGTATTGCCTAGGTTTTCTTCTAGGGTTTTTACAGTGTTAGGTCTTATGCTTAAATCTTTAATCCATCTGGAGTTAATTTTTATATAAGGTGTAAGGAAGGTGTCCAATTTCAGCTTTCTGCACATGGCTAGACAGTTTTCCCAACAACTTTTATTAAACAGGGGATCCTTTCCCCATTGCTTACTTTAGTTCAGTTTGTCAAAGATCAGATGATTGTAGGTGTGTGGTGTTACTTTTGAGACCTCTGTTCTGTTCCATTGGTCTATATCTCTCTTTTGGTATCAGTACCATGCTGTTTTGATTACTGTAGCTTTATAGTATAGTTTGAAGTCAGGTAGAGTGATGCCTCCAGCTTTGTTGTTTTTGCTTAGGATTGTTTTTGCTATGTGGGCTCTTTTTTGGTTCCATATGAAGTTTAAGGTGTTTTTCTCTAGTTCTGTGAAGAAGGCCAATGGTAGCTTGATGGGGCTAGCACTGAATCCATAAATTACTTTGGGCTGTATGGCCATTTTCACAATATTGATTCTTCCTAACCATGAGCATGGAATGTTTTTCCATCTGTTTGTGCCCTCTCTCGTTTCCCTGAGCAGTGGTTTGTAGTTCTCCTTGAAGAGGTCCTTCACGCCCTTTGTTAGCTGTATTCCTAGGTATTTAATTCTCTTTGTAGCAATTGTGAATGGGGGTTCACTCATGATTTGGCTCTCTGTTTCCCTATTATTGGTATATAGGAATGCTTGTGATTTTTGCACATTGATTTTGTATCCTAAGACTTTGCTGAAGTTGCTTATCATCTTAAGGAGATTTTGGGCTGAGATGATGGAGTCTTCTAAATATACAATCATGTCACCTGCAAATAGAGACAATTTGACTTCCTCCTTTCCTTTTTGAATATCCTTTATTTCTTTTTCTTGCCTGATTGCTCTGGCTAGAACTTCCAATACTATATTGAATAGGAGTGGTGAGAGAGGGCAACCTTGTCTAGTGCCAGATTTCAAAGGAAATGCTTCAAGTTTTTGCCCATTCAGTATGATATTGGCTGTGGATTTGTCATAAATAGCTTTTATTTTTTTTAAGATATGGTCCATCAACACCTAGTTTATTGAGAGGTTTTAGCATACAGGGCTGTTGAATTTTGTGGAAGGCCTTCTCTTCATCTATTGAAATAATCATATGGTTTTTGTCTTTGGTTCTGTTTATGTGATGGATTATGTTTATAGATTTGTGTATGTTGAACCAGACTTGCATCCCTGCGATGAAGCTAAGAGGAGCAAGGGACAATCTGACATCAACACCCTAACATCAAAATTAAAAGAACTAGAGGAGCAAGATAAAAAAAAAATTGAAAAAGTAGCAGAAGACAAGAAATAACTATGATCACAGCAGAACTGAAGGAGATAGAGACACAAAAAACCCTTCAAAAATTAATGAATCCAGGAGCTGGTTCTTTGAAAAGATAAACAAAATAGATAGACTGCTAGCCAGACTAATAAAAAAGAAAAGAGAGAAGAATCAAATACATGAAATAAAAAATGATAAAGGGGATATCATCACCAATTCCACATAAATACAAACTACCATCAGAGATTACTACAAACACCTCTGTGCACATCATCCTGTAAATCTAGAAGAAGTGGATACATTCCTGGACATTTACACCCTCCCAAGACTAAACCTCGAAGAAGTTGAATTCCTGAATAGACCAATAACAAGCTCTGAAGTTGAGGCAGCAATTAATAGCCTACCAAACAAAAAAAGTCCAGGACCAGATGGGTTCACAGCTGAATTCTACCAGAGGTACAAAGAGGAGGTGGTACCATTTCTTCTGAAACTATTCCAAAAATACAAAAAGAGGGAATCCTCCCTAACTCTTTTTATGAGACCAACATCACCCCACTACCAAAATGTGGCATAGACACAACTAAAAAAGAAAATTTCAGGCCAATATCCATGATGAGCATTGATGCGAATATCTTCAATAAAATACTGGCAAACAGAATCCAACAGCACATCTGTACTTCTTTTTCTATACATGAGTAACATAGCAGCTTGTACTAATCAGAACATGCCAATCTGATTAATAAAAGTAAAAGATGAGAAGATAGTAAAGCCTTCAATTACCATCAATCAAGTAAGTCAGGGATATCAGCATAAAAAGAGTTTCATATAATATAAAAACACCTGTATAACTTACCTAAGTCTTTTTAATCTCTATTTTTTATTGTGAGTAGTGGAATAAATTTAAGGTATGTTTATTCTTAAAACTATAAAATAGAGGTACTGAGAGAAACTATCACTTCTCCATGCAATTTTTGGGGGAGTGGTAAATATATAAAAAAAAGATTTTAAGATGAGAGAAAAATCGTATGTTCATAGGATCTGTTTAAGAGGTAGAGAGTCTTGTTAAAGAAGTGTGCTAAGCAGTCTTTCCGGAAAATTAACGTTTGTTTGTTTTGCAGACTTCTCAAACACACAAAGAAAATATGATATGCTGTGAATTATAGAAAAGATTTACAATATCCTTTTCTTACAATATTCTATGACTTTTATGGGGAAAAGATTATACAACACCCATAAGATAATATCTTTTAGCTCTCTTTGACATTTAACTTAGTATATCATTCATTCCTCTATGCAAAATTTATCACTTTGTATGGAGAGATGTTGGCTTTGCTGATAAAAAATACTTTGATAGTAGCATCAGGTTCCCTGTGAAATGAAGAATATAATCCACATGATGAGAGTACAAGAATAATGGCCCTGAGACTGGGGTTCAGGAACAAAGACTTGAATAAAACCAGTCCAATTGGAAATTTTGAGTGAAATGTAAAGACGTGAGTCATGTCACCCTTCTCAGTCATCACCTGCTCTTCTCCCATCCCACCAATTATGTAACGAAATTGCTAAGTTATATTATGCTTGATTTGGTTGCATTTATTGTGAAAGCTCAATCAGCAATGTTTATATCCACCTTGATACCTGACTGAAAACTGTCAACATGAGGAAATTATAGGTGGGTTACATCTATCTGCCTGAATATGTCACAGAAAAGGTATGGAATAATTTTAATTAATGAATTACTACAACAAGATGGCAGATATTTCTAAATTTTGATTTTTAAAGACTCTTAAATTTTTTTTCCCATTTATTTTATTGCATTTTAGGTTTTGGGGTGCATGTGAAGAACATGCAAAATTGTTGCATAGGAACACATGTGGCAGTGTGATTTGCTGCCTTCCTCCCCATCACCTACATCTGGCATTTCTCCCCTTGCTATCTCTCCCCAGCTTCCCACCCCCCACCCTCCCTCCCCTATTTCCCCCCAACTGACCCCAGTGTGTAGTGCTCCCCTCCCTGTGTCCATGTGTTCTCATTGTTCAACAAGACTCTTAAATTTTAAAATATTTAACATAAATTATCTAAATTTTATTATTGGCAATAGTCACCGTGCTGTGAAAGAGATCACCGGAATTGATTCCTCCATTCTACTTAAAATATTGTACCCTTTGACCAACATTTCTTTCTTCCCATCCTCCTGCTATCCCCTGGTAACTGCTATTCTACTCTCTACTTTTGTAAGTTTGACTTTTTTACATTCTACATGTAAGTGAGATCATGCAATATTTGTTTTTCTGTGCCAAACTTATTTCACTTAACATAATGACCTCTAGATTCAACCAGGTTGTCAAAAATGACAGAATTTCATTCTTTGGAAAAACTGACTAGTATTCCATTGTGTATGCATACATCTTAAAAAATCCATTCATTTGTTGATTCTGAGAAGTTAGGTTCTCAGAATAACATTTTGGTTATTATTAACAATACTGCAAGTAATATGGTATAGCAGACATCTCTATAGTTATTAATAATAATGTATTGTATGTTTCAAAATTGCTGAGAGAGTAGATTTTAATGTTCTCACAACAATGGAATGATAAGTATGTGTGGAGATGGATATACTGATTAGCCTGATTTGCAAATTCTACCATTCATACATGTATTGAAACATCACATTGGACTCCATAAATACATACAATTGTTATTTTTCAATCAAAAATAAAAAATTATTTTGAAAAATAATTTAATATGGAACTATATAAGGATTTTAAAATTTATACACTATAGTTTCTATTTCCTGAAATAAGGGTAAGTAAAACATGAAAGGACTACATTATGTTGCTAAAGGCTTTGAATAGAAATAATACATATTATTTCTACACACATTTTAGTTGCATGCCCATATGTAACTGCATGTGAGGCTGGAATGTGCAGTTTTGCCAAGTGACCAGAAAGAAGAACAACTGTTAGATTAATAGCTACTGGTCTCTACACCATGCGGTATGAAATCATGGTGCCTGCCTTTTTAGCTTCTGTAATCTGGCCATAGAAATATATCTGCAGATGTCTGTCATCATGTGCACCACCTTTAACCAAGATTATTTTGAAATGATTGTGCATTGCTTTAATTTTATAATAAATATGAATTATTTTAGAACAATAACTATTTAAACAAAGAAACAAAACAGCCCTTTTTTCAAATTTCTAATGTAACCCAGACACTTTTCTAGATATGAAGACTTTGCAGATAAATTTTGATACCCTTTCAAATTTGTAAGACAGAAAAGTATCTAATAAAATATACACAGAATTGTATGAAAACAAATAAATACAAACTTAAAACATCCTGAGTGTTCAAAACAAGTTTCTTGGAAAAGATAATGTCTACTATGCATCACGAAAAACAAAGGTAATCATATTGTGGGGGTGTGGGGACAGGAGAGCATTTACAAATTCTCCCCAAATGTGTAATCTATATGTTATATAGAGGCTATGAAAATGCCACCATGTTCTAATTTAGTCACAGAGAAAAAAGGGAGAAATTTCAAAATGTGGGTATCATGAATATAAATTTATCATGGTTGTTTTGAAAATATTCATAGAAAAATGCATATTATGATAAAAACTATGCATGAGTTTAAAATTTTCTTTTGCACCAAAATAAACCCTCACTAACTTGTTATAACATGTCTGACCAAGGTCTAGTTTGAGGCACTAAGAAAGATAACACATCAGTTTGAAAAGAACCCCTATCAGAACAACATGAATTATGCTAAAATTTAAGCAAGAACAACATCAAATTTATGGTAAAGCTTGAGTGGAATAATGGTGAATTCATTTATGCTTTACAAAAAGTTGTGGGAACAATAACCTGAAGAAATTAGCAGTCTACAAATGGATAACTTGATTTAAGTAGGAATGAGACCATGTTGAAGATAAAGCTGATAGCAGCAAACCATACATATCTATTTTGGGAAGAAAAATTTAAACTTGTCCATGCCTTAATTAAAGAAGACTGATGATTAATCAGCAACACAAACAATATCCAGTACCATAGACATCTCATTTTGGTCATCTTATACAAATTTTAGTGAAATATTAAAGGAAAGCAGATATTCCATTGGATATGAGCCAAAACCACACCTTTCAGACAGCTGCAGAAAAGATTTGTTTTAAATTTTAAACAAGTGTGATCAAGATCCTGACACATATCTTCAAAGAATTTTGACAAGAGATGGAACATGGTCTTACCATCCTGAACACAAAGCACAAGCAAAGCAATGGGTACCAAGTGGTGAAAGTTATTTAGCCAAGCAAAAGCAGTCTGGTCAAGAGCAAGGATCACGGCAACGGCTTTTTGAGATGCTCAAAGCACCTTGCTTGGTGACTTTTTAGAAGGCCAAAGAATGATAACATCTGTTTATTATGAGAATGTTTTGAGAAAGTTAGCCAAAACTTTATAAGAAAAACTCCAGGAAATCTTCACAGTAGAGTTCTTTTCCACCATGACAATGCTCTTGTTCTTTCCTCTCATCAAACAGGGGCAAATTTGTCAAATTTTAACAGAAATAATTAAGCACCCACCTTGCAGACTTAATTTGGCTATTTCTAACTTCTTTTTATTTCTTAAACTTAAAATTTCTTTAAAGGGCACATATTTTTCTTTAGTTGATAATATGAAACAGCATTGACTTGGTTAAATTCCTGGGAATCTCAATTTCTTAGAGATGGACTAAATGGCTACTATCATCCCTTACAAAGTGACTTGAATTTGGTTGAGAAACAAAGTTTATATTTCTTATTTTTATCTTGTACTTCCATTTTCCATGTACTTTTTGAAGTACCCTATATGATAGTATAGTATTAAATATAGTAGCATATATAGTTTGTGTATAGTATTAAAATACAGACTATTTATAATATAAATAGAAGTTTATAGTATAGATATTAGTACATACATGTATTACATTATAGTAGTGTAACATTATATTTAGGTCATTTATATAAAATATGTTATATAGGCTTTTATTCAATAAAACTCTGTACTTTTTATTTTTTGATTTTTCTGCTATTTGTATTTGAAGTTTCAAGAAGAAAAAGTAATCTAGTAATAATTTTTAAATATTTTAAACAATAAACATATAATTACAAAATAAAGTTATTAAATACAGAGATTTTAAATTATACTTTTTGCATATATTTTTAAAAGGTAGACACATATTAGTAAGTTTCTATAGAAAATGGTCAAAATAAGTTAGCATCATCATACTTTGTCCAACATTCATTTCCTGCATCATAATTTTAAATACGTAAGATAAGTATATATTATATGCATTTTGTATGTATTGTATGTATTATGTGTGTAATCTATATATACAGTTTATATTGTATAATTATAACGTTTATGTTATTTATATTTTATAATTCCACAAGGTGAATAGCCTTAGTTTTACAATTAAGCACATTGTTCACAATCAGTTTTCTTTTCTCAAACCTTTCCCATTTCTAAGTCTTTTTAGTTATTTTTAGTTTGCTGAATTTTCTTATTCAGTAGTAAAGTTTATATTTAATTTCAACAAAAATTAATGAGTACTCTATTTTTTAATATCTTGAAAGTGTTGATTTCTTTGTTTATAACTAAAGGATTGATATGAAATTATTTACCATACATTCATTTCCAATTTTTAGACATTTTGCCAATATGCATTGTTATAAAGAATTGCAATGAAAAGTCTGAGACTAATCTCTATTCCCCCACCACCATTCATGACTTTCTTGTCTTTTCAAATGTTTTTAAGACTATGAATCAATTTTTTAGATCACAATATTCTCTTTCAATCTCCAATAAAGTATTATTGTATACCAAAATCTATATCTTTGATATTTTAAAATATATTCTATGTGTTGTTCACTTTTTAAAAAATATTCATTATTAATATATCAGTCTCGTGCTACCTTACACATCTGTCATCTTTCTGTATTTAATGCTTTTGTTTTGTTCCACACTATTAATTCATGTTTATTGGATTTTTCTGTTAATTCTAACATGGCTTTTATGTTTTCATTGTTTTGTGAAATTTGCTCATGTAGTCATTTTACTTGGATATCTAATGATTTCATCTTTGACATCTTGTATTTCTTCCTTGATCTCTTCAAAAACATCTGACAAATTCCTTAGATTGTATAGAAACTATTTTCTCAGAGAAGTTTATTACCCACCTTCTGAAGCCTGCTTCTGTCAATTCCTCAAATTCATTCTCCGTCCAGCTTTGTTTCCTTGCTGGTGAGGAGTTGTGATCTCGTGGTGGGGGAGACGCGTTCTGGTTTTTGATGGTTTCATTCTTTTTGCACTGTTTTTTCCCCATCTCCTTGGATTTATACAGTTTTGATCTCAGGTAGCTGCTTGGGGAGGCGGCCTTGCCTTTGTCTGCCTGCAGAGGCACTACTGGGCTGCCACAGGTTCAGCGGAGTTGCTGCCTCTTTTATCTACTCAGGAAAGTTAGGCCGGCTTCTGCCATGGTGGCTGCCCCTCCCCGCCCAAGCTGGATGTTCCTGGTGGCTCTCTAGGTGCGAAACTCTGGCGTGAGAGTTTATTTCAGTCTGCTGGGCTTTGTCAAGGGCAGTGGGGGGGGACTCGTCTGCTGTGTGGGCTGTTTCCCTGTTTTCAGTTCCCCTTACCTCTGGGGGGAGGGTCATCCCTCCAGTTGGCTTTCTGGCTTTCACCTGCTGACAGCCCCAGGTGGCCGAAGTTGCTATTCTGCCCTGTTCCAGCAGCTCGCTGAGGCTGAAGATCTGTTCTGTGGGCTGTAGAGGGCTTGGGTGGAGCCCTGCATCCCAACTGAAGTCCCAGGGGGGAGCTCCCCCGTCCTTCGGTAGGTTGCATGCACCTCCTGGGTGGGGCAGTGCCCTGCCTTGCCTCAACTTGCCCTATTTGGTTTATACCCACTGTCCAACCAGACCCACAAAATGAACCCGGTACCTTGTTTGGAATTGTGGAGACCACTCAGTTTCTGCGTCTCTCTCCCTGGGAGCTGCTTTCCCGAGCTGCCTCTCATTTGGCCATCTTGGGATCCCTCTTACTTCCTTTAAGAACTCATGTCAGTTTTTTTTAATTTCCTTGATTTATTTTCTTAATCATTTTCTTTCTGTGTCTTCAAACAGACCTTGTATGCATACTTTTTTTTATTCTTTCTTAATTTTTTATTCTTCATTATTTATTCTTTCTTAATCATTTATATACTATTAAGAGTAGGCGAGGCAGGCTGTTATTTACACTTGGTGTTGCTTTTATAGAGATCCCCTTCACTGAATCCTTTGCACTATAGCATTTCTCCCCTTGATGTTGACATTTATGGGTCTCACAGAAAAATCCTCTAATTATAGTCTCTCTGTGATGAAATCTTGGAATTACCTAATTTCATTGCTTCACCCTTTATAACTTCTGGGAATGTCTATAAGCTGCAGTTTAGAAAAAAATTTGTATCAATTTATCCAAAATAGCAAAATTCTATTGGCACTGATAATGGAAATTAAGCAAAATTTTCTGATACTGTGTTTAAAAACAAAAAAAGACCAAGAAACAAATAACTTAGCTTCTTGCTACTGAAAATGCTTTCTAAGACAATACTGTATGTTTTTTTTTTCTTTTTTTTAACGAAAACTAACAGCTCACCCATAAAAGAGTTCCAATAACCACCCTGCTCATCAAGATGGCTTAAAGTATTTGATTTCCTATGCCTTTAAAACCAAAGCAATGGCCGGGCGCGGTGGCTCAAGCCTGTAATCCCAGCACTTTGGGAGGCCGAGGCGGGTGGATCACGAGGTGAAGAGATCGAGACCATCCTGGTCAACATGGTGAAACCCCGTCTCTACCAAAAATACAAAAAATTAGCTGGGCATGGTGGTGCGTGCCTGTAATCCCAGCTACTCAGGAGGCTGAGGCAGGAGAATTGCCTGAACCCAGGAGGCGGAGGTTGCGGTGAGCCGAGATCGCGCCATTGCACTCCAGCCTGGGTAACAGGAGTGAAACTCCGTCTCAGGAAAAAAAAAAAAAAAACAAAAAAATCAAAGCAATTATGTCATATGTTCTTCGCCATCTCGATGAGTTATCCACCTTATGAAAATCACTCTACTACCCAAGAAGCTCCCTGCCAATGCTACTTATACGTGTTGTCCCCTCAGTTTGACATCTTTTTGAAATTTAATGGAGTAGAACCAAGTCTACCAAAGTAATATTTCCCTCCTTCAAAACCTAATCACATTCTTATACCTCTATTTAGGAGCCAAATTGAGGGGAGGGAGGGAGCACTTTATGAGCAAAGCCTAAAGAGATGTACAGTATATATGTTTTTAGGATTCTTTTATTTATTTTTCCTTTTCATTTTAGTCTACATTTTACTGTACTGTTATACAAAAACATACACCACAGCTTTGTTGCCTGGGAATTGGGCTATTTCCTGTTTGCTTTTCTTTTTCAGACTGTACCTTACTCTGCCATCCTGGCTGGAGGACAGTTAGCCAGATAGATGCTCGCTGCAGCCTGGAACTACAGGGATCAGGTTATCATCCCATCTCAGCCTCCCTGGTAGCTGGGAATACAGGTGAGTGCTACCATGTATGGAGTTATATATATGTATATCTGTCTATCTATATATATATACACATATATATATATGTGTATATATATATATATATATATATGTATGTATATGTATATTTGGTAAGGATCATGTTGCCCAGGCTGATCTCAAACTCCTGGGCTCCAGTGATCTGCCCACCTTGGCCTCTCAAAATGCTGGGATTACAGGCATGAGTGACCACGGCCACCTTATTTGCTTGTTTTAATAAAGATGGGCCTGTTTCTATTTTTTCTTTTCTGTTTCTTTCTGTTGCTTAGAGAACAGAAAAGGTCAATGTTATTGCATTGCTTCTTTGAAGATGTAGTTGTTTCTCCGAATCCTTTTTTTGTTGGAGGGAAATGAAGAACATGTATACTCACCATTTTTAATTGCAATTCTATCATTCGTGCATTATTTAAATAAACTAAGCATCAATATGTTGAACAAGAAAACAAGATCAAGATTTCAAGATTTTAATTATTTAGGTTAAAATCCATTGTGTGTGTGACTATATGAAAATTCACACAATGAATTTTCATGCTCTATCATCTCACAGATGAGGAAATTGAGTTTAAAATTGCATCTCTTCTTACAATTTACATTTCCAGTAGCTCTGGAAGCACTAGGTTTTAATCTCTATTCTCTTTGCTTATTTTGGTGTCATGGTTTCTGAATTCCAACCAGAAGAATAAGCTTCTATGGCAGAAATTGATCTCTGTGCTGATGGTAACTGTCTTCTAACCTACCAAACTATGGTTGGTCATAAAGCTTCATTTTCTTACTATCAGCTTTTATATGCGACAAGTTTGCCTTTTTGTTGTAGTCTTGAATTTTCTTTTACAGGAAATACGGTTTTGCTATATATATAAGCATTATAAATTTTCTCTTATAATCAGAAAACAAGCTACCTTGCTGAGTATTCGCACATTGCTTATTGGATCCAGTTATTTATTATAATTAAAATACACAAATAAAGGTTTTATGTTGAGGGATTGTGCAGTTAATCATTGACCATGGCAGTCTTGAAAAGGAAATCTCGAAGCATCTTTACAAATTACTTCCTTGGGATAAAAATATAACCAGTTTGTGGACAGGTAGCCTAGGCGAATTTCTCAGTAGTGACAGGAAACATACTAGAGTTAATTACAAATCTGGATTTCTTATCCTAGAATAAAATAGTCTTTTCTTAAGTCTAAAATTGGTTCAAAGTAAATGTGAGCAAGTTCCCTCCTTTTTTTCTGTCTTACCTTCTTTGCTGTTCAATTTTAAAACTCAGAGGAAGAAATTGGGATGACATTTTACAATGCTAAATAGTCACTTCTATTTTCATGTGTTTCTCTTTTTATGTTGAAAACAAAGCTTTACATTGTTTACATGAACATAGTAAAATGATGATGTCTTTATATATTAATTAGAGAATAGCTTCTGATGTGAAACACTTCAGGTAGATTATATTTACCAACACTAGGATTGAGAAGAGAAATAACCAGGATGAATGAAGGAAAACTAAACGTTTTTCTTTTTTAATGGACTCAGTTTTACTAGACCTGGCATTGATATATAAATAAACATGGACAAAGAAGGCAACACCTATCCTTTGTCAGGAGTAAGATATGTGAGATACATGTTCCTGTCTCTCATTTCCCTGCACTAAACTTTGCATCCACTGACACAAACACATTTTGCTTATGGGATGAATAGTAGCTCTAAGTGCCTTTGAGTTAAGGGATAGAAAATAAGACTTCAAGTGGCCAGCCGATTTCCTGAGTACACTTAGAGATATATTTAATAGAAAATGACAAAATAGTTCACTAAATTGTTGTGTTAGAAGATTTCTAGCTGTCAGTGTCTGAAAATTCAAAGTAATAGTGGCTCATCCAAAATAATTTTATTTCACTTTAATGTAAGTAAAACAGGACAAGTGATATGTTGTCCAGGCCTAATGTTTTTGGACCATTGTATCAGAGAATGTTTCTTTGTATCTTGTTCTCCACCATTCACATATTACAGATTTATATGAAATGATACAGCTCCCACCATCATAATCTTACCACAGATTCCAGAAAAGAGGAGAGAAAGGAGAATGGAATAAGGGAAACTCTCCTGAAAGTGCATACTGTACTTGCTGTCAAATTCCATTAGATAGTACTTACTCATATTTCTATATCTAGATGTTAGGAAGGTCAAGACATGTAAATGTTATTTTGGGTGTTCATAGCCCAGCTAAAAAATAGAGTTTCATTACTGAAGAAGGGGAAGAAATTGATTTTGAAGGACAACTAATGATCAGTTACATGTTACATTATACTAAATTTTTAGACTCAATTATGAAATATACTGTAACATGTAAATTAGAATGTAAGCTTCTTCAGAGCAAGGAATTCTACTTCTCAGTTTTGTAGATGCTGTATCCCCAACATGTAGCAGTCTATCACATCATAGGTATGTAACAAAAATTTGGGTTTTAACGATTTATTGAGATAGGATTGACATGACTAGGCTGTACATATTTAATTTATATAATTTGATGAATTTGGAGATGGGGTACACCTGTGAAATCATCATCACAACATATGTCATAAACATACTGTAACCTGCAAAAGTTTCCACTCATCTTCTTTACTTATAATAAAAATTATTATTTGTATTATCATTTTGTGATATGAACACCTAACATCTACACAAAAATTTTGTAGAAGGAATACATGTCCGATGAAGTAGAATAAGCTCAAAAACAATGAGATTTAGTTTTGAATTTTGGTTCTTAGATTTTTTTTCTCTGCTTTAATATGTGTCCATCAACTTAATGTCTCAGTGCCTTATTTTCCCCCTTTTTTTCAGTGGGGTTGGGTCCATTTATCCTAGGATACTTTTAATAGGATCATTCATGACCTGAACTGTATACAAAAAAAAGGCCCAACCTGGATATCTATAATTTTCTAAATTGTAAAGAAAACATTTTCAAAGAATATTTTTTATTAAAATACCTCTTGTTGAGAAAATATCAAACTTCTGTAAAAAAAAATACCTTTTGCTTATAGAAAAATACACATAAATAAATAGGCAAAATTTTCACAAATTAAACAAATCTCTTTAACCAGCAGACAGATGGTTATTAAATATATATATATATATATGGATATTTTATATCCTAATATAAAATATTTTTGACATTCTCAAAGTCATATTATTCCATCTAGTCACTACATCCCAAAGCTAACTACTAAAATGACATTATCACCATAGACATATTTTTAAGGCTTTCATATGTATGGCTTTTTTCCATTAGGATGATATTTTTGACATTCATGTATTTTTTGCATGTAGCAATATCTTCTTTATTCTCATTGCTGTATTCATTGACCATATATCCATATCTATATATATCACTATATGTATATAGCACCATATACCATCTAGATATTATATATATATAATAGCTATATACATTATATATATATATCTTTATATAAAATATATATCAGTTATTTCATATATTCATATATATCAGTTATATATGATGTGGTGTGTATTCACACACACATATTCATTCTAGTGTTGATGGAATCGTGGATTATTTCCAGTTTGAGCTGTAGATATATACATATGCATTCTAGTGTTGATGGAATTGTGGATTATTTCCAGTTTGGGCTGTTATAAGAAGTGCTGCTGAGAACATTCTCATATATAATCTTCTGGCAATGACTAGAATTCCTACTAGGAATTATTTCTGTATCATAGAACATGAAATGTTTTAATAGATATTGCCAAATATTTTCTCCCAAAAGTTATATCAATGTATACTCCCATCCGGATTATGTGATACTTGCTCTTGCTTTATGTGATTATCAAAAATTAATTTTAACTTTCAAACTTTTAGTCATTCTGGTAGGTATGTGGTAATATTTCATTTTGCTTTTAATTTGTATATCCTTGCTGAGCGGTGCTGATGAGATTTTTATAAGGTTTTTAGATACTTGATTTTTTCTTCTGTAAAATGTTCAGTCTTTAGTCATTTTATTTTCTTAATTACTGAGACTTTAATATTCCAAGCAGATGCTAGTCATTTGCTAGATATGTGAATTATAAATATCTGATCCAGTTGTATAGTTTTACATTTTTATTCTGTTAATGTGGCACTTGAGTGAGTAAAATTTAATAAGCTGAATGTATGTTAATTTACATTTTTTCTTAATAATAGTAGTTTTTGAAAAAACTTTGACAATAACAGTGTCCTTATATTTCCACTCCAGAAGGCTTATTATTTAGTCATTTTCATTTAAAATTGTACTCTATTTGGAATACATATTTTTTAATATGGTAGAATACAGGGGTTAGTATTCAGTTCATATAGTGTCTTAATCCATTTTGTGTTGCTATAAAGAAACACATGATTTGGGTATAAAGACATTTATTTGGTGCATGGTTCTACAGGCTATTCAAGAAGCATGACACCAGCCTCTATTTCTCAGCAGGGCTTCAGGCTGCTTTTACTTATGGCAGACGGCAAAAAGAAGGTAGCATGTGCCAAGTTCTCATGGCAAGAGAGAGAGAAGGGGAGGTATCAGGGTCTTTTATTTGTTTGTTTGTTTGCCTTAATAACTAGCTTTCTCAGAAACTAATAGAGCAAGAACTCACTTCTCAGGCCTCACTTCAGGACATTAATCTATTCATCAGGGATCTGCTCCATGACCTAAACCCCTCCCGTTAGGCCCCACCTCTAGCATTGGGGATCAAACTTCAATACAACATTTGTTTTTTCATTTTACATATCATAAGGATTATTTAATATATATATATATATATATATACATATTTTCTGTTACTATCACTTTTTAAGATTGGATAACATTTCTCTCTAGTGAACAATGTACAGATGATACAATAATCCTCCATTAATAGATATAAACATGTTTTTATTTTTTATCAAAAGAAATGGAACATTCTTCCCATATAGCATTGATATTTCAGGTAAATTTCTTAAGGCATATTTTCTGAAATGCAATTATCTGGTCAAAAACTATGAGCACTTTGATGTGGTATGTTTGATATATGTTGCTATCTGCTACGAAATGGCTTTTACCAACTCCCAGTACCAACAGCTGGATGCTAGAAAATAGTCATTTTTGCATGTTCACCATCTGTATGCAGCACCATTTAGAAAGCAGTAACAAAAGACCGAATACATTTTTGATTATATTTTATTTTGCCTGTGTTTATATTGAACATTTTAAACCATGTTTGTTCACTGGTTATGTTTCTTCTCTTGTGTCTTATCTGTTAACTAAGAGTCAGAGAGAAACCTTGACTAAATGTGTGCCTGTTGGTAACCTTACTGCCATTGCTTTAGGAAAAGTAACCTTTGACTGAACAATAGTGTTTTTATGTACAGCATTGCATGCGGATGTTTACTCCAATGAAATAAAAAAATAATCTACTCTCTATCTTTTGAGTTTGGAAACTAGGCGACCTGTAAGCTGCTACTACAGATAAAGAACTCATGAAATAAGTTCAACTAGGGCTTCCCTGGACTCAAATTTATCTCTAGGGTTTGGATACCATTATTTTCTATAGACGTGAGGATACTAACATTCAGAAGGTAAAGAGAAATTCTGGGGACCTGAGCTGGGCAGTATTGACTGTTGTGTATCTTCCTAGATCCTAAGTCCAATGTCTTAATCTTCACAGTGTGGTGGGCACAATCAAATCCCAGACATCTCACAGGGATTTCCTCAATTTGATTGAACCACATCATAACCCAGGAATGTTTTGGGGTATATATAATGGATTGTGGCTTTAAATGCCATATCAAGAGAGAGGGACAAGTGCTAATGGCCCAAATGTGCTCTATGTCATGACCTCTTCACATTATATTGTATAGTCTCCTTAATGTGCACTGTGTCTATTATCTCCTCATGTAAATAATCTATTAATAGTCTTACGTATGCTCTTCTTACATTGCATGTTACTGTTTTACATGATAGATGCATGTATGTTTCTTCCATGTACTTATTATCGCAAGAGTGTAGAAGTAATTAGGCAGACTTATGAATGCCCTCTGGTCTTGGAATACAAATCCAACAAAGATAGATCTAAAATGCCAGCAGCTTATTTCTTTGCTTGCAAAAAAGAAGTCATCCTTTCATCTAAAAGAAATAGGTTTTTTAAATCAATCAATCTGTCTATATCTGTCTGTCTGTCTATCTATCTATTTATCTATCATCTCACAAAGTCGTGACGTTCTAATATACATCTGGGTGCCATATCTAGTGCCCGCAACTGGGCCATAAATGGAATTCAGCATACTCAGATCTGACTGGGCTCTGGGGAAATGTACTAGCATAAGTCACCAAGCCAGCTATAAATCACCAATCTGTATTCTTGTTAGGACAGCCGAGGAGCAACAGCAGCCTCTCATACTCCTGGAGGTACTCATTCCTCTTATAAGTCAGTGTTCTTGCAAACTTGTCTACTTGTTATTGGAAGGCTCGCATGTCACCTGTCCTAGAGGAATGTTAAAGGAGAAGTGAGAGAGTTTTGGTCTGTCATCATAGACTTTTCCTGAGAGGACAGAAGGAGGCTTAACAGAAAAAAAGAAATAAATCCCCTTTTTCACATCCTTTCTACCTTCTCTCAGGTATTGCCTATTCTTTACCAGCTCTCTGCAGAAAGGCAGACAACAGTTCCTGGGCATCAAAGCAGAGTTATTCAGCATGTGACATAGATGATACAGAGAGAAAAATCCTACGTGGTAACTCACCCCCATCATTACTGCCCCATCATATGAGCTCTGAATCTGGAATGACCTAAAAACTACCTAACATTAAGAAACCTACTGTTTTGTTTCAAAATAAAATTATATTGACTTTTTCCTAATTACTTACTTTAGTATTTCTTGTAAAAAGGAGTATAATACAAAAATTAAGAAGAAAGTAAAAATTAATATTTTTTCTAAAGTTAATATTTTTCGATTAACCTTCTGAAATACATCATTCCAAGTGTTTACCCTCTACACATACTATATATATATTCCTTACTTATTAATATGTTGTGAGTATTTTCCTAGGCCAATGAAACTTACTTTGTTGCCTTCAGTAAGTTGTAGAAAATTCACAGTATGGATGTATCATACTTTATGTAACCATTTCTCAACTAGTAAAAATTTAAAAGGGCAAATTCTCATCCTAATTCACCAACATAAATGAGCAATGATAGCAGCTCTAGGTGTCTTCCATGTCATTGGTGATTGCATGGCCTACTTCATTTGCAGGTTGTCCTCACAGAAGTAAAGGACACACATTCACAAGAGTGAAAAATACATACACAACATTTAGCACAAGTTTCCAAGCTCACTGACCCTCTTTCCCTCACTTATACGAGTTACTCTTTTCTTCCAAAACTAAAGATTAGACGTTGATCTCATTGGGGTGTGGCAGTGTTTGTTTACAATCTTGGAAAACAAAAACTGCTAATGTCATCTGGAGACAAGAAACATAGATTTAGGATTCAAAGAGAGGAACTTTGTTTTGGGGCAAGTGGGCAGAAAAAACACGTTGGACCTACAGGACATTATCCAGCACTGAGTAACACACATACACACATAAACGCACACACAGACACAGACACACACGCAACACCACAAATTAACCAGTCAAAGGATTGTCCTGCCAAATGAAGCCAACATAGAAATGTACTTGGGGACAGAAATGTCAAGAGCTTTTAAGATAAGAGTGTTCTGAATAGGTAGGAGATTATGCTAAGAAAGAAAAAGGTGACCCACTTTAGTATCGAAACCTCAGCAAACCAGGGATTCATAGGTCTTAGCTGGTCTATAGCAGCACAAGAGCAAGTTGATTTTCGATAGTGAAGCAGATCAAAACACCTTGCTAAAAATCATTCAAGGAGTAGGGCAAGATCATTCAAACATTTCTCTGTTTAAGACTTCAGGAGTTTCTGTCATCCAGACAAAGCAAGGTGGTTATTTAAAAAAATTCCTCCCCTTGAAGAAGACCCTAGGGAAGGCATTCTGCAATGAGCTTTACAGGGCCACTTCTTATTGAAACATCACCTAAGAAAGTTCCTAAATTTGCATCAGCATGTACACCAGTAAAAAGGAACAGAGGTAGAGCAATAGGTTAACATTGCTAAATAAATAAATAAATAAATAAAAATAACATGTTTATTTTAAATAATTTCCACTAATTTGAGAGGAGTTATAATTCACTCTAATAATTTTATCAACACTGATACACAGAAATAGTAAATCTAAATGTAATTGACTCTTCGTAAACAAATATGAGATAAAAATTGTTTAATAAATCTTTACTGATATAATATTCAGAAAGTAACGTTGGAGGACACTATTTTACAGACTGAAAATATAAAAAATGTACAAAACATGCAAAACCTCTGCATTTAGGAAACATACATTCTATTGAGGAGAGGGGCTGGGCAATGATTTCATGAGCTACGATAACATATCAGCAATCAAAGAGAAACAGGTATGTTGAAAAGGGAAACAAGCAATCATGCTCAGTTTAGGATTTGTCCTAGTAAAAAGATATTGCCAGATAGTAAATGTTACCCTTAGCAAGCATGATGGTTAACACTGAGTGTCAACTTGATTGGATTGAAGGATGCAAAGAATTGATCCTGGATGTGTCTGAGAGTGTTGCCAAAGGAGGTTACCATTTGAGTCAGTGGGCTGGGAAAGACAGACTCACCCTTAATCTGGGTGGGTACCACCTGCTCAGCGCCAACTAGGCTAGTATATAAAGCAGGCACTAGATTTCAATAAATTGTGGCAAAGCTGTGGTATCCTACGTTGTCGCACTGTGATAGTTAGCAAACATGGCCTTGGTAGAGTCACTTCAGTAATTAACTGGTTGTAGTCAACTCATGTGGCAAGTCACATTTAGTGTCATATCCTGGTCACCAGTCTCAGATAATATTGAAATATCAAGAGTCAAGTTGGAAATTTTTCTCTCCTTCATTGAGTAAGTAAATGAGTAATACTGAAATGAAGAATTTAATTAAATACATATTTAAGTTGTGTTAGTTATAAAGATAATATTTTAATTATTATTGTGCTGATTTGTGTGCTTGTTGTATTCGGGTTTTTGGAGCATTTAGAGAAATGACATTTTAGACTTGTGTTTTTAATTTTAAACACTGAAGAGAATTTGAGCAATTAAAATGTTACATGTTACACTAGTGTTTGAAACAATTTTGTGCATGAAACAATTTTGTGCGTAGTATTTTAGTGTGTGATTTTACACTTGAAAGTGTTATGTTAGTGTTTAAAAACATCTGATTTGTTTGATTATGCATTTGATTAATTACATATTAAAGCTCAAAGTAAATAATTTTATTCTTGAATATTAAAATGTGCTAAAATACATAATTGTCAATGAAATTAGCATAGAAACAACAGTATGTAGAGGTTGGATGATTTTATAAAACTTATGATTATAAAAATTAATTTTAAAAAATTATACACAAGAGAGACAGCAAGATTTCTTTATAAATAAGAGTTAAGCAGAAAAAGTATGTTGTTAAAAATTACTTGAACCACCTATACAATTTTGCTTCTAAGAATAAATGTTTGATCAGTAGCTATTGCATATAAAATTTAAATAATTACTGGCTAATATATTATTGTGAAATTTATGACTTAATATTGGTTGAGGAGGTCATTTTGACAATGTTTGACATGGAACTTGGTAGAAAAAAAAACTTTAACTCAATTTTTCCTAATATTTTTCGTCTTTATCTAAATCTAGCAATGGTTAAAGGTACATTACACTGTATGTACTGTGTCAACTGTCATATTTTTTAAAGTAGATAAAAGTTATTGATTATTATTATTATTATTTTATACTGTTACTGTTTTAGGTCTTGGACTGTGACTTAGAGTTTGAATGCACCATCCCTCTGAAACATATATCCGTATTTGCATAGTTAGCTTTTGTTTAACTGAAGGCAGATAGCCAGTCCTGAACACATGAGGCATAAAGAGTCTGAGGACTGAAAAACTTTTAATTGGACCAAACGCATAGCAGCTGTTCAATAAGTACTGAATTACATTTAAAAGCTTTGCTTTGTACCAGCAGCTATCTTTTGCTGATTTGTAAATAACTGTTTCTGTCCCAGTCCCCACTGGTGATTTCCTTTTCTACCTTCTTTCCGAGACATTGTGCTCTTTCTCCTCTCTTCTCTATCAGGCTGATTATGTTATTTTTCTAATTGCAGATAAAATTTGTATGTAAATGATATAAAATTGTGCATGTGTGTATCTGTCTTTGGATTTGGTTGTGAAGGTTAATTTGACTGCCAGTGGATGCTTATTCTTGGATCATATGCAAGCAGACAAATCTGTTAAAATTTTAGAGGTACTGTTCAGACACAGCTTTAGTCAAGAAAGATGTTACTGTGCTTTCACTCTGTGGGTCACAGAGCTTCTACCTAAGTATTCTTCCATCTTGGCTCTTATTCTTTTACTTTCCGTGCTCCGGCATATGAGATTATATCTTCTGTCTCAATTCTCAGCTCATTGTGAACCAAAAATCTTGGTCTTTTGTGTCTTATGCAATGTCCCTGCCCTAAACCAGTTCTCTGTCGTATAAAGGATGTGAGTGTTCATGAATGCACATTAAAAACTATGTGAGTAACTAGTAGATATGTAGTAAGGCAAGACATTAGAAATACTGTGAAGTCTGACAATATTTATAAAAATTAAATGTAGGGGCAAAAAAGGAGGAAAGAGCAATATCATTTGTGATGAAGAAATTTTTTTTAAATTTCAATTTCAGGAGAATGCTAAACCCATTTCAAGGTTTTCAGTTTAAGTCTTCACAATCTGGGCCCTTGATACTTGTAAAGCAATTTTAAGGGTAGGGAGGGACATAGATGGGGGTCAGATGGCAAATGGGGACACATTCAGAAGGTTCTCATTATCACTGAGTGATTTCTAATGATTCACTAAAAATTTACATTTATTTTACATGCAAGTCTAATTTATGAATAACAATGCTTGCTATTATGACAAGCTTCTTCCTTTAAAATTGGCCACCATTCCAGGAATGTTCTGTGAATTAATTCATGTACATTTATTTACTCAATGGCATACACTTCCTATCCTAAGAGTGGATATATGTACCAGTTTAAAAATCATGGGTGTATTCCTAGAGAGAAGCTTAGTCATGTTTCTACTGGTAGTACTTTAAGTTATAATCTAAGATATGGGTGCTCAAATGCTGAAATTATAACCATCTTGGCAAAGAAATCCTTCTAACACACCCATTTATAAGAAAGTCTTAATTATTCCATTCATTTTGTATTTTAAATAACTGAATATCTTGAATTTATCATCAGGAAGTCAAATAGCAACATTCATCTAAGTCTGGTACTTCAAGGGTAGTTAAAAGCTACATTGCAAGAGAAAATAAGTAAGGAATAAGACATTTCAGAAACCAGATCTAAGACCTCAAATAAGTAAACAAATTATTCAGTAATTATACTCACATTCTATAAGGAAAAATTCATCTATCAAATAAAATTATAGTTCTTCCATACAATTTCTTTAATTAATTAATTTATTTATTTATTAAATTTATTTATTTTACTTTAGGTGTATACTATATCTGGCATTTCTCCTCATGTTATCCCTCTCCACCGTCCCCTCCCTCCCCCCCCCCCCAGTGTCTCTCCCCTACCCCCCGCCAACTTCCCCTGTGTGTGATGCTCCTCTCCCTAAGTCCACATGTTCTCCTTGTTTAACACCCACCTATGAGTGAGAACATACGGTGCTTGGCTTTCTGTTCTTGGGTCAGTTTGCTGAGAATGATGGTTTCCAGATTCATCCAGTCCCTACAAAGGACACGAACTCATCGTTTTTAATGGCTGCATAGTATTCCATGGTGTATATGTACCACATTTTCTTTGTCCAGCCTATCATTGATGGGCATTTGGGTTGGTTCCAGGTCTTTGCTATTGTACACAGGGCTGCAATGAACATACGTGTGCATGTGTCTTTATAGTAGAACAATTTATAGTTCTTTGGATATGTACCCAATAGTGGGATTGCTGGGTCAAATGGAATTTCTATTTCTAGATCCTTGAGAAATCTGAGAAATCGCCACACAGTCTTCCACAATGGTTGAACTAATTTACACTCCCACCAACTGTGTAAGAGTGTTCCTACTTCTCCACATTCTC
Source organism: Sapajus apella (assembly GCF_009761245.1). Taxonomy (NCBI): domain Eukaryota; kingdom Metazoa; phylum Chordata; class Mammalia; order Primates; family Cebidae; genus Sapajus; species Sapajus apella. Next base: position 17,341,785 of record NW_022436949.1, on the reverse strand, counting down.
TCCAGCATCTGTTGTCTCCCGATATTTTAATGATCTCCATTCTAACTGGAGTGAGATGATATCTCAGTGTGGTTTTGATTTGCGTTTCTCTAATGACCAGTGATGAGCATTTTTTTATGTTTGTTGGCCTCATATATGTCCTCTTTTGAAAAGTGTCTGTTCATATCCTTTGCCCACTTTTGAGTGGGGTTGTTTGTTTTTTCTTGTATATCTGTTTTAGTTCTTTGTAGATTCTGAATATTAGCCCTTTGTCATATGGGGAGATTGCAAAAATTTTTTCACATTCTGTTGGTTGCCGATTCACTCTAATGATGGTTTCTTTTGTTGTACAGAAGCTCTGGAGTTTAATTAGATCCCATTTGTCTATCCTGGCTTTTATTGCCATTGCTTTTGGTGTTTTAGTCATGAAGTCCTTGCCTATGCCTATGTCCTGGATGGTTTTGCCTACGTTTTCTTCTAGTGCTTTTATGGTGTTAGGTTTTATGTTTAAATCTTTGATCCATCTGGAGTTAATTTTAGTGTAAGGTGACAGGTAGGGGTCCAGTTTCTGCTTTCTGCACATTGCTAGCCAGTTTCCCAACACCATTTAATAAACATGGAGTCCTTTCCCCCTTGCTTGTTTTTGCCGGGTTTGTCAAAGATCAGATGGTTGTAGATGTGTGGTGTTTCTTCTGGGGTCTCTGTTCTGTTCCATTGGTCTATGACTCTGTTTTGGTACCAGTACCATCCTGTTTTGATTATTGTAGCCTTGATACAATTTCAAATGAATGTCAAATGGCATTGAGGAAATGTGCTCTCTTTCTGGGTCCAAGAGGGGGCCTAGTTTTAAAGGCAAGAACTTCCCAGCACCATGCCCCCTCCCATCTCTCTCCATCCAGGAGATTTAGCAGTTTGTGTTTAAATTTTGCGGGGGTGGGAAGAATCTAAGAGTCAATAACCCCAGCAGAAGTTTAAAGGAACTCCTTTCATTGGCCAGGGGAACTTGGGGAAGTGGGAATTTCTCCCAGGATAAATTTTCCTACTCCTTCACCCACACCGGATTTCTACCTCTCTGGAAATCCCCTGCCACATAGTGAGAGCTCTCTTTCCACTCCTGGCTTTCCCCTCTGGGGTCCTGCTTCCACGTTTTCTCTCTTCTTCTCCTTTTCCTCTTTCGGTACCTAAATAAATCACTTTCTACAAACACTTTGAGCCTGGCATTTACTTTTATGAGTGCACTGTGCTGTGGTCTCCTCTCCCATTCTTGGGGGGTGATAGACAAAGAACCTGGAGAAATGCCCTCTCAGGGAAGCTAAGGGCTCCCCCGAACCCCTGAACCCCAACAGTAGGAGAAAAATATAAAGCCTGTATTTAAAATATGTACCTTTATTCTCTTAAAAATATAATATGTGTCTTTACATATATATATAAATATAATTGCTTACATATATATATATAATTGCTTATATATATATATATATATATAAATTTCTTTTATGTAAGCAATTTAAATTGAAGTAATATTGCAAAACAAACACAATGTTGGTAATATTTCCACAATAGCAGGAAATACGATTCAGGATGCCTTCAGTTCACATGGATAAAGTTTAAGGGAAATGTAAGTGCTATTGAAAATGCAAACATTTAGGCTGAAGCCTAGATGTTTAACATTTCAAAGGTACATAATCCAACTAAAGAAGATCTTAAAAAAAAAAGCTGGTCTTGATATATTTAATATTTATTCTACCTGTGTTTAGAAGTATATTTGTTACTTTGCATTTATTGTATCTATGACTCTCAAGTACTCTCTGAAGCTACAGATAACATTTTTAATATTAACAGAAGAAAAATAACTTTCCTCAAACAAACTCATTATAGACAATGAAAAATCAATGCCAAATGAATTGTTTTGCAGTTCAGCTTGCTGTGTTAGTTACACCATTGCTGTTAATGTACAACCATATTGACATAACTGATAATGATCTCTTCCTATGCTACTAGCACTGTCCACCTTGTTTGTTACCTGTAAAGGTCCTGTTGATTTTTATGGGGCTAAGAAATTTGAAACTATATTTTCTCCTCCCTTGAGTTATGTAATTAGTTTTGAGCACATTCACTTAACCAAGAAGAGAAAGAGACTCACTCAACTCAATATACATGCTGAATGACCTAGTTATTGAGTCAATGAGTCGATCAGAGGAAGTAACGCAAGAGTTTTCCATATCATTAGCTGAGATAAGGAAAACTCTGCTAGCAAGACTGGGAAAGTTTTAAATGTGAATTTTGCCCAATTCACTCTGCAGACTTCAGTTCATTTTATTAACATGCATTCCAGGGAACACTGGGTTAAATAGCAAGGTGTCATATTCGGGAATAAAGAAAACATGCTATGCTACTTTTTTTCACAGGAGAAACAGAGGACCAAAGGTTTTTCCATTTGTCTTACAAATGGAAGGCATTTGTAAGTACTGGAAAATATTTATAGACAAAACTGTTATGTTGTTATAATTTTGCTTCCATACTTTAGTGTTTTTAATAGATATCAAGAAGTGAGGAGGAAATGAAAAGCAGTAAGTTACTAAGCATATACTTTTGAGGGCAACAAATCCTGCTCCACCAGGACTTCCCTTCCTAAAATACTTTAAGAATATAACTATAAAAGTATCCAAGAAAGTCACATGGAGTCAACAATAAGAAAATAATTATATATTACATATTTAATTTTAAAATAAATAAATATAATTTTAAGTCCAGATATTTCTCTCATCAAATTTTATATTGCCAAATTACACCCACTGCTCCATATTCTGTAGGAAGTACATGTGTTAGTTAGCATGGTGATGTAACTTTGCTGTGCAGTGGCTTGTCCAAGTAATCTATAATTGGCAAATTTTTCTTTCCCTTCAAAAATTATCTGAATAATAGGTAATATCCTTGAAAAAATATAATGTATTTCATAATTATTTTACCTTTATATATAAGAAAGTAATCTATAATTGGCAAATTTATCTTTTTCAAGCCTATAACCTATTATTCAGATAATAGTAATTTTTGAAGGGAAATAATTAACTTGAAAAAATATAGATGGGCTCAGTTCTCTTAAGGAAGAACATATGTTTTTCCCAAAAGATCCCGATGGTGAGATTGTGGGACAACTGCAATATATTCATCATGTTTGTTAAAATAGACAATACATGCCAGAGTCCCTGGGTATCTGAAGTATAAGAATTCAGAGGGAATTTGGCAATAACTAGTTGCCAGATAACTATCCTATTAAATAGTAAATATTCTTCCATTTTCTTGATAGCAGTAATTGTTTTTCTTGATCCTTTTAAAATGAAAGAATAATTTTAGTGTAAGCCATAAGGAAGGGGTCCAGTTTCGCTTTCTGTACATGGCTAGCCAGTTTTCCCCACACCATTCATTAAACTGGGAATCCTATCCCCATTGCTTGTTTTTGTCAGGTTTGTCAAGATCAGATAGTTGTAGATGTGTGGTGTTGCTTTTGAGGTCTCTGTTCTGTTCCATTGGTCTATATCTCTGTTTTGGTATACCAATATCATAATGTTTTTATTACTATAGCCTTGTAGAATAGTTTGAAGTCAGGTAATGTGACACCTACAGCTTTGGTCTTTTGCGTAGGATTGTCTTGGCTGTGCTGGCTCTCTTTTGGTTCCATATGAAGTTTAAAGTGTTTTTTTCCAGTTCTGTGAAGAAGCTGATTGGTAGTTTGATGGGGATAGCATTGAATCTATAAATTACTTTGGGCAGTATGGCCATTTTCACGATATCGATTCTTCCTAACCATGACCATAACATGTTTTTCCATCTGCATGTGTTCTCTCTTATTTCCATGAGCAGTGGTTTGTAGTTCTCCTTGAAGAACTACAAACTAAAAAATTCTCTTTTTAGTAATTGTGAATGGGAGTTTGCTCATGATTTGGCTCTCTGTTTATCTGTTATTGTTGTATAGGAATGCTTGTGATTTCCACACATTGATTCTGTATTCTGAGACCTTGCTGAAGTTGCTGATCAGTTTAAGGAGATTTTGGGCTGAGATGATAGGATCTTCTAAATATACAACCATGTCATCTGCAAATAGAGACAATTTGACTTCTTGTTTCCCTGATTGAATATGCTTTATTTCTTTTCCTTGCCTGAGTGCTGTGGCTAGAACTTCCAATACTATATTGAATAGGAATGGTGAGAGAGGGTATCCTTGTCTAGTGCCAGATGGATTAGAGATTTAAATATAAGACCTAACACCATAAAAACCCTCGAAGAAAACCTAGGAAAAACCATTCAGGATGTAGGTATAGGCAAGGACTTCATGACTAAAACAACAAAAGCAATGGCAACAAAAGCCAAAATAGACAAATGGGATCTAATTAAACTTAAGGGCTTCTGCACAGCAAAAGAAACAATCATCATAGTGAACCAGCAACCAACACAATGGGAAAAACTTTTTGCAAGTTACACATCTGGCAAAGGCCTAATATCCAGAATCTACAAAGAACTAAAGACAATTTACAAGAAAAAAACAAACAAACCCATTCAAAATTGGATAAAAGATATGAACAGATACTTTTCAAAAGAAGACATACGTGAGGCCAACAAACATATGAAAAAATACTCTTCATCACTGGTCATTAGAGAAATGCAAATCAAAACCACATTGAGATACCATCTCATGCCAGTTAGAATGACAACCATTAAAAAAATCTGGAGACAACAGATGCTGGAGAGGATGTGGAGAAATAGGAACACTTTTACACTGTTGTTGGAAGTGTAAGTTAGTTCAAGCATTGTGGAAGACAGTGTGGCGATTCCTCAAGGATCTAGAAATAGAAATTCCATTTGACCCAGCAATCACATTACTGGGCATATACCTAAAAGATTATAAATTGTTCTATTATAAAGACACATGCACAAGTATGTTCAATGCATCACTGGTTACAATAGCAAAGACCTGGAACCAGCCCAAATGCCTGTCAGTGATAGACTAGAGAAAGAAAATATACACCATGGAATACTATGCAGTCATAAAAAAAAACAATGCGTTTGTGCCCTTTGTAGGGACATGGATGAATCTGGAAGCCATCATTCTCAGCAAACTGACACAAGAACAGAAAACCAAACATTGCATGTTCTCACTCATAGGTGAGTGTTGAACAGTGAGAACACATGAGTACAGGGAGGGGAACATCACACACTGGTATCTATTGGGGTGTGGGGGACTAGGGGAGGACAGCAGCACATGAGGAAGTTGGGGAGGGTTAACATTGGTAGAAATGCCTGATGTAGGTGACCTGTGGATGGAGACAGCAAATATCCATGGCATGTGTGTACATATGCAACAATCCTGCAAGATCTGCACATGTACCCCAGAACTTAAAGTACAATTAAAAATAATAAAAATAAATAAAAATGTTTCAGTTAAATTAGATGTCCAATTAAGAAATTAGCTTGACTGAAAAATATCTTTTTATCAGACAATTAGTTCTGGGCAAATCAAATATTTCAACAGTGTGTTCCTCTGGGGCAATTAAAATAATTCATATTTGATGTGCAGAAATGTTGTTGTAATTGGGAAAATTCCCCAAACGGCAGTTGAAAATGGGCTGGTTGTGTTTGCAGAAGAAGTTAAATCATGCCCTCAACAAACCATCTAGCTGAGTTTACCGAAGAGTCCTTGGGCTGGGGGATTTTAAGATGGAATTTTCCACTGGGCACTAGGAAATTCTGTTAGGAACAGAATAGAAGGGTCAACAGTAACAACACTAACAGCATTTATTACATTATAAATAGTTGGCCTTTGAACAACATGGATTTGAACTTCATGGGTCCACTTACAGGTGGATTTTTTTTTTTTTTGCCTCAGCCACCCCTGAGACAGTGGAACCAAGCCCTCCTCTTCTTCCTCCTCAGTCTCCTCAATGTGAAGACAATGAGGCTGAAGACATTTATTATAATCTACTTCCACTTAATGAATAATGAATACATTTTCTCTTCTTTTAAAAAAATAATAATTTATTTCTACAAATTTGAACAATCTACAAAAAGTTAAAATTGTCTAAGTTTGTTATATAGAGTACTTTATTAGTCCCTTTACAGACTGCTATAGAGAATTTCTGAGATTCGATAATTTACAAACAAAAGAGGCTTAATTGACTACCAGTTCTGCATGGCTGGGGAGGCCTCAAGAAACTTGCAACCATGGCAGAAGGTGAAACAATATCTTCTTCACAAGGTGGCAGGAGAGAGATAAGTGAAGGAGAAATGTCCAAACAATTATAAAACCATCAAATCTTGTGAGAACTCACTCACATCATGAGAACAGCATGGGGAAACTGCCCCCATGATCCAGTCACCTGCCTCCCACACATATGTGAATTACAATTCAAGATAACACAGAGTCAAATTGTATCATTCTGCCCATGACCCTCTCAAATCTTACATCTTTTCATATTTCAAAACCAATCATGCCTTCCAACAGTCCCCTAAAATCTTAACTCATTTCAGCATTAACTCAAATGTCCACAGCCCACAATATCATCTGAGACAAGGCAACTCCCTTCTGCCTATAACCCTGTAAAGTCAAAAGCAAGTTAGTTACTTCCTAGATACGATGGGGACATAGGGATTTGGTAAATGCTCCCATTACAAATGGGAGAATTTGACCAAAACAAAAGGGCTACTGGTACCTTGCAAGTCCAAAATCCAGTAGGGCAGTCATTAAATCTAAAGCTCCAAAATGATCTTCTTTGACTCCATGTCTCATATCTGGGATGTGCTGATGCAAGATGTGGGCTCCCGCAGCCTTGGGCACCTCCATCATGGGCTGACATTGAGTGCCTGCAGCTTTTCTAGGCACACAGTGAAACTCTTCGTGCATGTACCATTCTGGGATCTGAAGGACAGCATCCCACCTCTCACAGCTCCACTAGGCAATGCCCCAGTGGGGACTCTGTGAGGGGCCCCCAAACCCACATACCTTTTCCACACTGCCCTAGCAGAGGTTCTCCATGACGGCACCTACCCTGCAGCAGATTTCTCTCTAGACATCCAGGCATTTCCATACATCCTCTGAAATCTAGGCAGAGATTCCCAAACCTTAATTCTTGACTTCTGTGCACCTTCAGGCCCAACACCATGTGGAAGCCAAGGCTTGGGGCTTGCACCCACTGAAGCAATGATCTGAGCTGTACCTTTGTCCCTTTTAGCTCCAGCTGTAGCTGAAGGAGCTGGGATGCAGTACTCCAAGCCCCAGTGCTGTACACTGCAACAGGGTTATGGGCCTAGCCCATAAAACCATTTTTTCCTCCTAGGTCTCCTGGCCTGTGATGGGAGATGCTGCCACCAAGATCTCTGACATGCCCTGCAGACATTTTTCCCCATTATCTTGGTGATTAACATTTGGCTCTGCATTACTTAGGCAAATTTCTACAGCTGGCTTGACTTTCTCACCTTTTCTACCACATCTCATGCTGCAAATTTCCCAAACTTTTATACTTTGCTTCCCTTTTAAACATAAGTTCCAATTTCAGATCATACCTCTCAAGGTCAAAGTTCCACTAATCTCTGGAGTAGGGACAAAATACTGCCAGTTTCTTTGCTTAAGCATACCAAGAGTCACCTTTGCTTTAGTTCCCAAGAAGTTTATCTCCATCTGGGACCACCTCAGCCTGGACTTCATTGTCCACTTCCTTATCAGCATTTTTGTCAAAACCATTCAACAAGTCTCTAAGAATTTCCAAATTTTCCCACATCTTCCTGTCTTCTTCTGAGCCCTCCAAACTGTTCCAAACTCTGCCCATTACCCAGTTCCAAAGTTACTTCCACATTTTCATTTTATCTTTGTAATAGTCCTCCACTCTCCATGGTACCAATTTACTGTAGTAGTCCATTTTCACACTGCTATAAAGAGCTTCCTGTGACTAGTTAATTCGTATATGCATATATATATATGTATATATAAAAAGATATTTGATTGACTCACAATTCCACATAGCTGAGGAGGCCTCAAGAAACTTAAAATCGTGGTGGAAGGGGAAGCAGGCACCTTCTTCACAATACAGTAGGAGAGAGAAGAATGAAGGAGGAACTGTCAAACACTTATAAAACCATCAGATCTCATGAGAACTCAATCAGTGTCATAAGAACAGTATGTAGGAAACTGTCCCCATGATCCTATCACCTCCCTCCTTAGACACGTGGGGATTACAATTTGAAATGAGATTTGAGTGGGGACACAGAGTGAAACCATATCAAGTACATAGATATGATGTAATTTATTGCTTCAGAAGATATCTTACAAAGACTCAGAAGCCACCAGGAATCCCTGTTCTCACATTTGTTTGGAATTTACTCAATTGTTTTTATAAAGACCAAAAGGTTCCTCTGAGGTGATTTCTTTGTTGACGCTGTCAAACCAACTCTGCAGGAGCTCTATAAATCTTAGATTCTTATTACAGACATCTAATATGGGACAATCACACAAACTACTTACTTTCCCAAAACTTTATATGAAAACTTTATCTGGAAAAAGAATGCAACATAGATATTTTGTTAAATATTTAATTTTTTCAAGGCATATAAAACATAACTGGATCTAATTTACTAGTTCTGATTGATGTTTTAAAGACTGACATATACGATAAACTATGTGAAGTTTTGGTGTTATGAAAATTAAAATTCATATTATGTATATGGGACTATATATATATATATACTATGCATAATATATCAGGATTATATATATATTATATATGTCAAAACTGTATATAAAATATAAATAGTACTATGTTTACTATATATAATATATTGACAATTTTTAATATATAATATAAATTAGTATATATATGGTCCTGATTTAAAGACATAGTTTTCACAAAATTTATTCATAAACATAATTTGGGTAGAAGAAAGAAGTAGTATAGAGGACACTAAAGACTAAAGATCCAGGTTATTATATTACACACCCACACAGAAACACACACAGACATACACACATACACTGTCTTATTCCACAGTACAATAATACAATAATGGATGGATTGAGCAATATTTTGTATTCCCAGGCTTATCTTGTAAACAGCATTAAAATTTCTACCCTTTCAGTTGCAGCAAGAGAAAATCCAGCACAAATCTTACTGAAGGTTCATATTTCAATTTTAAAGGAAGGAATTCAAGCTATAGTGGCTTACCTGAGAGTAAGTTATTTGTTCTGGGAATTATTTTTTTGCTAGTTTCAGATAGATAGTGGTACAAACATTTATAAGACATTTCTAAGAATCTCTCCTATCTCTTGCAAATGTCTCTTAAACACGGAAAAATGGGAGCACATCTTACACTGAACTAGAATGTTTTGCAATCCCCAGAAGTTATTTTTCATGCTTTCTTATCATCACTTGAGCCTTTTTAGACAATGACTATAGATGTCAAATTCCTCCTGATACAGTGATTTCTTTCATATTCTCATTATAATTGAAAATTCAGATTTACAAACCCAAAAGGAAGAAAAGGTAATCTCTTTTGGGACACCAGTCTTCAGGAGTTTGCACTGGTTGGCTGAGATCATTTTCCATGACTGACATACAAATCACAGCTGGCCTCAAATGTAGATTTATTTTACAATGAGCTTTCCTTGGTAGAAATTGTTATAACTTATATCTATTCAAATATTTTAACTGTAATATAACTGAAATAGAGGATAGTAGAAAATAGTTTAAGTCATTTTCCTTCTAACAAAACCACAGAGGACAAAGCAATTCCTTTGTCACTTTGACTTTATTAAGAACCCTCCAAGTATGCTGATAATGACAGAAACGGCACTTCTCATAGCATTGGTTTTATTGAACAATATTAGATCAATATATATTTTTGAACAAAATCTCTCAAAAGCACTCTTTCTTAGTAAGTACACATTACAAATTTTCAGTTGTGTTGAGGTATACAGTTATCAAACCAGAAGAACAATATAGGAGATTGCAATGGACTAGGAGAGATTTATAGAATGAGCTCACTTTAAGAGACATCAGGTTTATGAGTTTTCTTGAAAGATGGAGTGTCTTTTTTATTTACTCAGAGAGACAAAAACAATCGTTCTGCAATACTGGACCAATATTACTAATGGGAAAAGAGTAGCTGTAATAAAAATGCACTTTACTGCATGAAACAAAATGTTTATATATTATGAAAAAAAATGTCTTAGGAAGAGAAATTAGAAGCCCCAAGGGACTCAGAAATAAAAACACTGGAAATCAAATATTACATGCTAAAGTCCTTTAATTAGTCTTTGTTCACTGAATGGTATCTTGCAGTAGCAGTTTTATTAAAACAGACTTTTAAAAATTGTGTTCTAAACATGAAATAAAAGAGTAAATACTGCATTTGAATATATCTCAATATGACTCACCTCACTGACCAAGAACTAATTTAAGACCTTTTTTACTATTATGGAAAATCAAATGTATGCATTCTTAAGTAGCATGAAATAGCAACCCACAGAATTCAAGGTATCATTTCAAACATGTTTTCGGAGCCTTATGCAAGTTAGTTCTGGCCCACAGGGAAGAAATGTACTGTTAACATTGCTAAAACTGTGAGTTAGTGAAGCAAATGCTTTATATAAGCTTTTAAAACAATTCTAGCTCTAAGATTTATCATTTACTGGCTGTCTGAGGGCATATTCTCATTGATTTAGCCTCTTGAGGAATTATTTTCCTTTTCCACTAAAATAAATAGTGTAGTAACGGCCATCTTACATTGGTGTATCTGGAAAAAGAAGAGTTCTGTGTAAATTGAAATAGTACCCCTGTTGACAAAAATATGTTGTATTTGTTCAAATATGTTTATAATTAACTTTCACTTACTACTTTCTTGCCTAATATCTCCTCCACAACACAAACCATGGCAATCTAAGAGTGTATTTATGATGCAAATTCATTTTATAAAGAAAAGTACTCCAAGATAAGTTAGAAACATGGGAAATGAAGTAAAGACCTGTGACAATTATCCAGCTGATTCATATGAGAAAATAACTCTTTGAATCACTTTTAAAAAACATGAAATAAAAAGTTTTTTTTTTACTGGTAATTAAATATTCATCACTTCCTGTTACCCATATGTTTTTGTTTATTGATATAGATATAGAAATACATACATATGTACACACATTTGTACATTAGATGGAGAAAGTTGGCTTTCAAAAACTATGGCAGAGTAGGTATTTGTCTCTCACAGAAGCAAGCAACCACTTTGTCCTCCAATCTTCTAAACTTCTCTTTATTTCAATCCTTAACATACCTCCTTTTCCAAATTTATTCCAGTTCTCTGATTTTTGGTCTGAGAAATCTCCTATATGAACTGCTGCAATAAATTTCTAACTTGATATCTAGATTCTGGGTCTCGCTCTCTTCTTAGGGAGTCCTCAGAATTTCAGTTAAGCATGACCATTTAAAAAGTGCTCTCACCACAATAAATAAAAGCATAGCAGTTTATATTTAATAAACCTATACTTTTAATTTCACTATATGATTTCAAATTATTTTCCCAAGTGAGTATTTACTTAACAAATATCAGTTCTTAAATGTTTTTGTGATCTGCATACTCCCCTATTTAGGTATTGCAGACTTTCTAATATTTACAAAATTAATGAATGTAAAATGGTATCTTTTTATGGTTTTAATATAAGATGTCTGATGAGGAGAAGTAAAACTGTGTTAAAATAAATACATACATATGTACAAACACAAACATGTACATAAAAATCAAATATAATACTTTTTATAAAATGCATCTATTTAACAAGAATTTCAGTTAAGGACACTGAGGAAAGTGTATAAAGATCCTAATTCAGGTTTTTTAAAATGTGAGATTTTCTAATTGCAGGTACAGCATCCTTGATTTGTATCCTGTGTGTCAGTTACGTGAATTGTTCCTTAAACACACATGCTTGCTTATATTCATGTTCATTATAAGCATGACCTTTTCCATTTCTGTGTCCAGTGAATTTCAACTCATCATTCAAGGCCACCTTCATGTTAACACCCACTTTTGCATCTTTTGAGTTCTCACTCTCTCTCCTTGAAGCAAATTTTATAGTTCTGTATCTGATGTTGAACAGCATCTTATTTATCATTCTATCACACTGACATCTGGGGAGATACACACTATTTCAATTTCTAATGTGTGTGTGTGTGTGTGTGTGTGTGTGTGTGTGTGTGTGTGTGTTTTAAATCAGGCACTATGTGCTACCTATTTATATCTGTATTCTTAATCCTTAGCATAGTGCCAAACATCCAGATGCTCAATACATTTGAATTGGATTCATTTTGGAATCAGTCTTTCTTAATGGATCAATATGTGGTTAGTCAAAACAGGCTCTGGGTAAACCCATAAAATATACTTAGTTCTTGGTAGTTACAGGTCTACTTTAAAATATGTCAAGGTTACAGCATTTGTGCCTGTAATCCCAGTACTTTGGGAGGCCAAGGTGGGTGGATCATGAGGTCAGGAATTCGAGATGAGCCTAGTCAACATGACGAAACCCCATCTCTACTACAAATACAAAAAATTAGCTGGGCATGGTGGCATATGCCTGTAATACCAGCTACTTGGGAGACTGAGGTAGGAGAATGCTTGAACCAAGGAGGCGAAGGTTGCAGTGAGCGGAGACTGAGCCATTACACTCCAGTCTGAGTAACAGAGCAAGACACTGTCTCAAAACAAGAAAAAAAATGGTTGCGGCGTTACTTGCATAGTTTAATTTTTAATTGCTGTTATAATGTTGATAGTGTAATAAGCCAAAGAGAAATTTTATTAATTTTGGTTTTTAGCATACAGTAATATTTTAGGATGTGTATTTCAATTGTACAACATGATTATTGTTTGTTTTGTTTCAGAGATGAGCTCTTGCTCTGTCATCCAGATTGGAGTATAGTGACTCCATCACAGCTCACTGAAGTCTGGAGGGCTTGAGATGCTCTGGCCTCAGCTTCCCGAACATGGGACTATAGGCATCTACCACTACACCTTGCTAATTTTTCTGAATATTTTTTTGTAGAGACAAGGTCTACCCATCTTGCATAGTGAAGTGATTCCTATAGTCAAACAAATTAGCATATCCTTCATCTCACATAGTTACCTTTTTTATTTGAGTGTGATAAAGAGTCCTTAAGATTTACTGTCTTAACAGATTTCCAGTATAATATTTTATTATTAACAGTAGTCAATAATATTAATAGTAGTTAATAATATAATATAACATATATATTATATATATATAATATAATATAACATATATATTATATATATAATATAATATAATATTATTAACTACTGTCCTTGACTTGTACATTAGACCTCTGAATTTATTTATCCAAAGAGAACATTTAAAACACATATCAAAAAGTGCCGAGTAACTTAAGACTATCAAGTATACTTTATTAAAATATATTGGCTACTTAAATACATTTAAATAGTATTAACATACACAGAGCATGCTAATGTAAATCTAAGTCTATCTTCTAGAGAGAAACATGATTTATATTTCATCAAATCTAAGACACAATCAATTCTAGGATGGTTCATTATTGATATAGCGCTAAGTAAGAAAATAAACCTGATGCAATGCTATCACCTAAAATTTAACATATCATATGTTATAATAAGTTATTCAATAAGTTATACTTATTTAAATGCAGGTTTTGTATTATCCAAACAAAACATCAAAACAGAAACGTATAAGCAAAATAAATAGGATATTTCTCAAGCTATTTTACATTTAGAGTCAGATGCTTCTGAAACGCTACTACTCAGAGTCATTGATGTTAATTTTTTCCACACAAGGCAGCTCCACAAGAATATTGGCGTTTCAACACTTTATGGAATCTGTAAAAAACTAGTAGCCATTGAATTGCCTTCTCAAGCTCATTAGCACTTATATAGAGCAGGACAACTTTTCATACTTGTTTCAGAAATATTTTTTAAACGGATTTCTGTATCACCACTTCCATCTCTTCCTCCTCAGACTCTTTTTCTCCCTGAACTTAATGCTTTGCTCTTGTCTTGAAGATTTTGCTCAAAGTTGTTGCTATTCATTCTGGGACTGCTGATGTTTGCAGTTTTGAAAAGTTGTGCAATCATGATATCTACTTCATAACTGTTACCTGACAAAAAGTACTGGAAAATGCCACTGACTATAGAATGCATCCCAGCTTGTGATCTTAAAATATGCAAAAAATGTGTGACATACAATTAGAGGAATCTAACATATTTACTGAGATTAACTGCAGAATTTTACATTTTATGTTGGATGAGGTATTAATATCTTTACAATGTTCTCATGTTTTGATTTTTAAACAACTAAAAGGCCTTAAGCACATATATAAATCTCACTTTTTATAACAACAGTATTTTTATTGTCTTTTTATGAATTAAACACAACAATATTTTTTCCTCAAACTGTCATTTAGATCAGGAATTAAAGCAGAAAGATCAGTTTCAAAACTATAACTTAGTTCTTTCTTTAAAAAGGAAAAATAGATTTTATTTAGCCAAGACAAGTTATATCATTGGTCAAAACATATATTTTTAAGGAAGTACCTCGCTATCAAGAGAAGATCTGTCTACATTGGAGTGACTTCACCAGGAGGACATTCCTAAAACTTAGTCAAAATCAAAGCAATCAGAGTAAAATACAATGAGTTTCCTAAAATAAGCCGTGTATTTAGTCATTTGAGCATATCTCTATACAACATTCAGGGGTTCTGCAGTCAATATACTGACAGTGAGAACTGATAAGTACTTCCACAATGCCACTAGAGTTGTCATGATTACAAATGTCTGTTTTTTTTTTTTTTCTTGGAACATTTTGCAATTCTTTAATTATTAAAACTATGTTAGCTCACCTGATTCAATAAGTCCTAATCAGAGTAGCTTCTTTACAAAGGAACATTCTGCTAGCCAAGGGAGACAACACTTAGAACCTTGCAGATGGTGTTAATTTCTTGTACTCTTGCACTTCTCTGCATAGCAGTCTTTGCTTCTGGGTTTATCAAACTTACTACAACGTTTTTAAAGGTTAACTGGGAATGATTCTGAAGTATGCAACATATACAACATCTTTTAGTTTTTAGAAAAGTGAAATTAATATAGATTTTGAGCCCTTTTTTGTTGAGACAGTGTTTAGGGGAGTAAGGATGGGATGGTGTGCTAGTCCAAGTTATCCGTTCACGGAAGTAAGATGTTTCATTTGCCTTTGCTGACTTCTTCCAATCTCTTTTCTTCCAGCTTATCCAAAATATCTATGGGGTATGGTCATCCTTGTGTGGCTTCTATGTCATGCTATAGGATTGAAATCTATCATAAACATAGACCAACAATGTAAAGCTGACTTTTGCTCGAAATCGGGGGTAGGAAGTGGGTTGCTACTTTACAAGAATTTTGTTCAAGAACTAAAATAAGGAAATCTCCTTATGCAACTTACCAGTCTTACCATTTGCATTTCCTTTCCATTCTTCTGATATTAAATATCTATTATAATTTCCTTAAAGATCCCAGGAACGTTATTGTTTCTTCTTTCCCCCTTACTTATTTTTCCTCCTGTCTTTTTTCTTCTTTTTTGTCTGCTTCCCTCTGACCTTTCCTCCTCTTCTTTCTTTCATTTCCTAAATGAACTTATTTTTTTCTGAAGACAATTAATATACAGCTTATTGGCTCCTTGAATAGTGGTTAGAAAACAGAAAATTTTAAGAACAATGAACTCTGGTGAATATCATCTAAATGCTAGCCTGCCACACCTACTGTAGCACATAACAGAACTAGAGCCTGAGTAAGAGGATTTGAGAACAAATCATAAAACAATGAAATAAATACATAAAGCTAATATTTTCACTTTTTGTTCTAGATTCTAAGAAAAGATCTTACATCTAGAGATCTAGAAAAGATGTGTTTGAGAATAGAATAGGTGAAAAACAAATAAAAGAGAAAAAGATAGAAAGGTAAGAACAGGTAAAGCTCACTGCATACGGGGAATTGAAACAGTGTTAAGTAGAAGATGGGAGCTTGCAGCTGAAGAATGCACCCTGGCCATACTTTCCCCCATGACTCCAGACCTGAAGGTGAGCCTAACCTGTAAATCCTTGTCTTTCCTTCCCCAAGTATATTCTCCAAGTGGCATGAATTCTGTAACTAGTAAAACTGTTTTGTTTTGCTATGTGGAGGGTGGAATTTGAAAAGTTCATCCCTTTCAATCTGATTGCTCTTTGTAGACTCTGCTTCCTTTGCATGCACCAAGAATATGTTACATCAATGTCTACTTTCAAATAAATTAACTGTACTCAAGTTCATCTGAAAGAGGGAAACCAAAAGATAGGCATTGTGGCATTTGGGGAACACAATACAAATATTCAGATGATTATGACCCCTTCAGTATTGTGGTGAAATGCATACATTTAGTCAGTTTAGCTATTCATTAAACATTTAATACCTACTGTGTTCCCACCATGTTACCAGTGCTAAAACCTGGAAACTTGCTTCTAAAGTCAAAAAGACCTGAGTCAAAATCTAAAAGGATATCCAAATACATATGTGATTCTTCATCTGTGAAATGATAATAAAACCTATGTTATAGAGTTACTTTGAAGATTAAATATGATAATGCATGCAATGCTTAGCAGAGTGACTGGTTTATAAGGGGCTCTACATTTACTGGGTTCAATTTTTCTTATCTCAGATGGAAGAGACTCATTCATTGTTTAGGGTATAGGCATACTCAGAGAGATTAGAAAAAACTTCATAAAATAAATTATTATTAAAACCAAACACCACATGTTCTCATCAAGTGGGAGGTAAATCATGAGAACTTATGAATACAAAGAAGGAAACAACAGACACTGGAGTCTACTTGAAGGTGGAGGGTAGAGGAGGGAGAGAGGCAGGAAAGATAACTATGGCACTGGGGTTAATTCCTGGGTGACAATATAATCTGTACAGCAAACCCTTGGTACGCAAATTTACGTATGTAACAAACCTTCACATGTACCCCTAACCTAAAGTAAAAGTATAAGAGTATTTATTCAAGCTGAGTCTCTGTTTTTCTTCAGATTTTTAAAATTAATTTTCTATCTTATTTTTATAAGATAGCTTTTTGATCATTAGAAATAATATATGTCCAGTGTAAGAAACTGTCTACTGCAAAGCTGTAATATTAAGAGCTAATATTGATAGAAGGTAATGTTCTAATCCTGTGAGTTAAGTTTTTTTATTGTGTAAGTATTCTAACTTAAGAGATGATAAAACTAAAGCACATAATGGTTACATAAATAGTCTCTGACACAGAGGTCCCAAGGTAAGAAAGTAAAACTCAGGCAAAATCCTACTACAGGGAAATAAGCATTGACATTTGTGGGCTAACCCTATGTTTAGATTAAAATATAGTGGTATGCATAATCAATTATATATAATATTCTGTACTTATAAATAAAGTGCTCTCTTATACATTTTTTTCTGTCAGAGATATTTCCATAAGTACCTTTAATTTAAATATAATTCAAGGAAACAATCTCATTTTTAGTGGCTGTATGATATTATATATGTCACCCATTTAGTTAAACAAATTACTAATAACAGAACTGCAAAATTGTTCCCAAATATTCACTTCAGTAGAAAACACTGAAATTAAATCCTGGTATCAATACTTTCCCTGCACCATTTCTGAAGTAAATAGATTTGCTGGAGCAAGGATTTTAACTTATTGATACGTATTGCTAAATACCCTTTAGAGCACTGGAACTGACTTACAAAAACTTTTAAAAATAGCCATTCCCTGTAACTTGGTAAAATCTCTGTATTATAATTGTTTGGTCTATTCCCAGTAACTTAAAAAGAAAACTTCATCCTAACTCTGGACAATTATTCTTTATTTTTTTAAGGATAATTCTGGATGTATTTTGCAGGTGGACTATGGAATTTTGTTTACCACATACAAAAATACACTCTTTTAAGATTTTTTTTTTTGGTTTAGCATTGAATGAGTATTTAAGGAGAAATACATATTTAAAATAGTGAGTCTTATCCAATAACCCATGTAGATTTTTCAAATTTATTCATCATTCCTTTAAATCTTTTAAAAGAGTTTTATCTTTCTAAAGTACAAATCTTACACATTTCTTGTAAGCTTTATCACTAGGTACACTAACACCAGGCTAGGACAGAGGGTAGGTTTGGAAAGTGATAAATAGAATATTCTAAACTGAAGAAACACATATGTAGATCATGTGCAAATTATTAGGGAAACATCATTATGGGATATTATAAAAGTTTCATATTGCTAAGCATGACTGTTGGACTGGGAAGTTAAAGAGAACACTTTTTTTTTCTTGTGTCTATGTTTTAAGAAAACTATATTTTTTTCTTTTTTACTTTGTCCATCAAAGTTATCTAAACTGGTGTTGCTAGGGTAGTTACAGCCTAGTGTATTAAAAAAGCCAATTCCATTTTTGATGTTTGGGAATTGATGGTTTCAATCCTCATTCTTCTTCCCAACCTGCACATCAGAGTGACTAGGAAGGCCCTCTCACCTTTTGCCTCTGTAGGAAGGTGAGAATATCAAGCAGAACAGCTTCTAGCCCAGGGGCAGAACATTGCTACCCTGGCTTCATCCCTGACCATAACAAAAGCCGTAACAAACTCCCACCCTTTGCTGACCTTCTCACCAGAGCCCTGCTTGAGACCTTTCCTCTTTCCTTTTCTGGGACTTTCAGTCTTGTTATAAGTATTAAATACACTTTATTCAGTCATAGGTGAGTGTCTTAAAGACATCTATCTCAACATCCAAATAAATTCCAGGTTGGGCAATCTTCTGCCTCCAGCTAGCCTGATCAAACAGTTACTTGTAGCTTACAATAAGCAATTGTTTTCCTTCCCACCTTTCACATAATGAAGTTCTGGCCAATAGTCTAGGTCAATATGATGCATCGTACTTCCAGACCTGGCTCAATCTTTACAGCTTGATGTTAGGGAGCATTTTATTTTCCTTTTTATGAGATGGAATTTCACTCTTGTTGCCTAGGCTGAAGTGTTACGGCACAGTCTCGGCTCACTAAAACCTCCACCTCCCAGGCTTAAGAGATCCTTCTGCCTCAGCTCCCCAGTAGCTGGGATTACAGGTGCCGACCACCATGCCCAGCTAATTTTTGTATTTTTAGTAGAGACGGGGTTTCACCCTGTTGGCTAAGCTGGTCTTGAACTCCTGGCCTCAGGTGATCTGCCCGCCTCTGCCTCCCAAAGTGCTGGGATTACAGGTGTGAGCCACCTCGCCCAGCTTTAGGGATCATTTTCCTCTCAATTCTTACTGGTGAGATGCTGATAGCACACAGTGTTAAGGATGTGTAGATGATGGAAGAGCTCCTGTCATGCTGGGTCTCCAAAATTGGTGATTGAGTCCAGCCTACTTCTGTCTCTGCCACCAGCTGTGGGACTTTAGGAGATTTTGGAGGTGATTTGTCACAGCATCTAGCATTATATTAACTAGCATGGTATTCATGATATGTAGTTAAATAAATTATAGCAAATGTTATGTAGGACAAGTATTTTGCCTCTTTAGATTACTGGAAACTTTCCAACATTATTTTAACAATAGAACCTGTGAGTCCCAACTCAACAATATAGACTTTTAAATAAGTAATATCAAAATAGATCAAGGCATTTTAACTATATTAAATAATGCTTTTATAATAAGCTTATTCATGGATGATATTGAAATTTACCTTTACTTAAATTATTCATCTGTAAAATAATTATACAAATCCCTCGCTTAATTTTGCATATTTAACCTTGTCCTCAGAGTCTCGAGTATTATAAGAATGCAATGGCAAACTATACTCACAATGATTATTTTCCTCTGGGCATTGTGTTGATGGAAAGATATAGAAAGACTAATAGTTGGCTGGGCATGGTGGTTCAGGCCTGTAATTTCAGCACTTTGAGAGGCCCAGGTGGGAAGATCACCTGAGGTCAAGAGTTCAAGGCCAGTTTGGCCACCATGGTGACACCCCACCTCTACTAAAAACACAAAAATTAGCTGGGTGTGGTGGTATACATCTGTAATCTCAGCTCCTTGGGAGGCTGAGGCACAAGAATCCCTTGAACCCGGGAGGCAGAGGTTGCAGTGAGCCAAGGTGCAAGGTTGGAAGGTTGTGCCAGTGCGCTCCAGCCTGGGTAACAAAGTGAGACTCTGTCTGAAAAACCCAAATGAAAAACAAAACAAAAGAAAAAAAGACTGTTAGTTAAAAGGAAGATTGAACCCAATCTTTCAGGAAGCAAACATCTCAGTAACCCTCCGATCCATTAGGACTAATTATTTTCTATTATTATTAACAGATTTACCACTCACAAAATATTCTTTATGAAAACACAGTACAGGTACATACAATAGAAAGAGAAATAATCAGGAGATAATATTCTGGTTTTTTATATGCTGTGTCACTGAGTTTAAGGATAAACAACTAAGATAATTAATTCTGGCTGAATGTATGCTTTAACAGAAAAAAAATACTGTTTGGTTTTCTATTTAAAAATATATTCTGGTGAGTTCAGTGGGAGCTAAGCTCAAGTAACACAAAGGATACTCAGATTTCTGTTTATTGTTATGTGACTTTGGTATTATTTCCTAAAATGTGAGATAACAAGTTGTAAAAAGTTTACAGTAAGCATTAGCTTATTCTATTGTTAATTTTAATAAAACCTCATTAAATTAAAAAAATTAAATGTAAGTTATCTGGGTGCGGTGGTTCATGCCTATTATTCCAGTACTGTGGGAGGCTGAGGTGAGAGAATTGCTTGTGGCCAGGAATTCAAGACCTGCCAGGGCAGCATAGTGAAACCCCATTTCAAGAAAGAAAGAAAAAGAGAGAAAGAAATAAAAGAAAGAAAAAGGAAAAAAGAAAGAGAAAGAAAATTATCTGGGTGTGTGTGTGGTGTGTACCTGTTTAGGCTGAGGAGGGAGGATCTCTTGATCCCAGGAGGTTGATCACACCATTGCACTTTTTCCTGAGCAACAGGGCAAGACCCAGTCTCTAAAAACAAACAACAAGAAACACCCAAAAAAAGTTCAAATCAAGGGAGAAAAGTAAATTGTGAGGTTTGAATGAGCCTCAAAGTGCTAAAGGGTTTGGGTTTAACTTGTCAAAAACGTTATTCTGGATACTTAGATTTTCAAACAGTGCTAAAGTCAACAAAAGTAGATGGATTACTCAAAACAAGGCATTTTCTAATTATTTTCCAAAAATTCTTGATGCAAAAACAGACTTCCACGGAAATATGACAAGGCTTGTTTAAAATTTTAAAATATGGGAATATATCTAAATCAAGAAAAAATATAATAAATATATTCTGACCCATCCTCATTCCATCCTATTTTATAAGTTAAAAGACTTAGCTTATTTTTTTCAAGGATAGCATAAATATGCATAAAAATGCAAAAGACTTTGATATTTCAGATTTTGACCTTTTTGAATATGCCTTATGAATTTATTTCCACATATTGCCATTTACGTTCACTTTCTTGTATCTTAAGTACACATATTTACTGACCATTTAAATTACTTACGAACACTTATCCATGTAAGTGTATTTACATTTTTCATCTTTGTCTATTAACTGACTTTGTAACTCTTCTCATTCCCTGACCATGCTTTCCTCTGAATCACATTGAAAACCAATTTCTAATACTTAGAATTCTGGTCTTTCCTATTCTCCTGTATTATCCTAAAGTTCAGGTTTGTGTTTTGTTTTATTTTGGCATTTATTTTGCTTTTTTCTTAAAAAAATATTTTTATGAAGTGATTTAGTGTTAGAAAAAAATCTGTTCAATTCTAGCTCTGTCACTTATCATTACATGAAATCAGAGAGATTTAAGGCTATGAAAATTTCTCAAAAGCTTTCTTAGTCTGTCTGCTTAGCAAATGAAATAATGACAGTATGTAAGATAGTGTGGTGCTGTGCTGCACAATAATAACTATTATTATTTTGTTATTATTATCCAGTGATGTTTGCATTAGAATTACTCCTGAATCCAATGAAAAAACTATATCACTAGGATCACCGATGAAAAATAGAAGACAATAACTTTGTAGTTTTAGAATGAGGTTGGAGCAGGGAATTGAAAAATCTTCCCTAAAGATCCATGCACCCAACCATGAGAGACCTGAAGAAGTAGCTGGGGGCCCTGTAAGGGGCAAATTTCTATAATCTTAGAGAATTAATATAAATATCATTTTACTGTTTAAGTAGCTGGCTGGTAAAACTGATCATAATGATTATTTGATAATATTAGCAATTTCATCTTTTTCTATGTATTAATATTGTCATCATTGCAATTGGACAAGGTAAACATTAGTTTGAAGATACTTCCTTACTAAAGCACCCAAAGAATACTTTCTCATTAATAAGCATGATTAATAAATCCCATTTTACTACTCAAATGAAGGATGGAAAAAAAGAAGGAAGATAACATGTGGGAGTATTTTATCTGTTCTATTGGTACTTTCGCTTATATTACATCATCCTCTCAACAGTCCTTTTCATATGGTATTAATACATATTGTTTTCACAAGAAACTGCAAAGCCTCATAGTAGCTTTCCAGATAGTGATGAAAACACAAGGGAATCTTGCCTCCTAACGCTGGTTTGTGATACAGCAAAGCTCCTCTAACTGCAAAGTCAATATCATTTCTACTACACAATATGGTGTGGATATAAGTCTAAGTAAATGTCAGCTATTATATGAGATAATTCTATCAATAAAAATAATGTAGAAGAAATTGTCCTAATAATGTCCTAAATTAATTATCTTAATTTCTGTGTAGAAATTAGAAGTACTTTGTTATGCAGTATAAACCTTTATAAAATTTTTATAAATTCAGCACATATTAAAAATAAATTATAGAAAAGTATAATATATAATCTTTAAATTATAAAATTTTTTCACCCATGTTATAATATTACTTCACTTGGAAACCATAATTTAGAAACTGTCTAATTAGTAGAGTTTCATAAAATGATTTAGGAATTTTTTAAAACACACACACACACACACACACACACACACACATATATAATTATTTTTTTATTGCACTTTAGGTTCTGTGGTGCATGTGCAGAACATGCAGGATTGTTGCATAGGTACATACATGGCCATGGGGTTTGCTGCCTCCATTCCCCCATCACCTATATCTGGCATTTCTCCCCGTGCTATCTCTCCCCAACCTCCCTACCCCCCGCTGTCCCTCCCCTATTTCCCCCCAACAGACCCCAGTGATGCTCCCCTCCCTGTGCCCATGTGTTCTCATTGTTCAACACCTGCCTATGAGTGAGAACATGTGGTGCTTGATTTTCTGTTCTTGTGTCAGCTTGCTGAGAATGATGGTTTCCAGATTCTTCCATGTCTCTACAAAGGATAGGAACTCATCCTTCTTTATGGCTGCATAATATTCCATGGTGTATATGTGCCACATTTTCCTTGTCCAGTCTATCAATCATCGATGGGCATTTGGGTTGGTTCCAGGTCGTTGCTATTGCAAACAGCGAGGCAAAGCACATATGTGTGCATGTGTGTTTATAGTAGAATGATTTATAATCCTTTGGATATATACCCAGTAATGGGATTGATAGGTTAAAAGGAATTTCTATTTCTAGGTCCTTGAGGAATTGCCACACTGTTTTCCACAATGGTTGAACTCACTTACACTCCCACCAACAGTGTAAAAGTGTTCCTATTTCTCCACATCCTCTGCAGCATATGTTATCTCCAGATTTTTTAATGATTACCATTCTAACTAGCATGAGATGGTATCTCAATGTGGTTTTGATTTGCGTTTCTCTAATGACCAGTGATGATGAGCATGTTTTCATATGTTTGTTGGCCTCATAAATGTCTTCTTTTGAAGTGTCTGTTGATATTATTCACCCACTTTTGAATGGGCTTATTTGTTTTTTTTCTTGTAAATCTGTTTTAGTTATTTGTAGATTCT
Source organism: Sapajus apella (assembly GCF_009761245.1). NCBI lineage: Eukaryota > Metazoa > Chordata > Mammalia > Primates > Cebidae > Sapajus > Sapajus apella. The sequence goes on along the minus strand of NW_022436949.1, from coordinate 17,317,771 downwards.
GGATATCAGCCCTTTGTCAGATGGGTAGGTTGCAAAAATTTTTTCCCATTCTGTTTTTTGCCGGTTCCCTTTAATGATTGTTTCTTTTGCTGTACAGAAGCTCTGGAGTTTAATTAGATTCCATTTGTCTATTTTGACTTTTGATGCCAATGCTTTTGGTGTTTTAGTCATGAAGTCCTTGCCTATGCCTATGTCCTGAATGGTTTTGCCTAAGTTTTCTTCTAGGGTTTTTATGGTCTTATGACCTAGGAATTTTTTATACTTTTATAAGAAAGAACACCAGACTAAGATATTAAAATGTGTACTAACTTATTTGTTAAGTTACTCTGTCTCAGGCATTTAAAAGTTCTGGAAACAAATTTTTCATAACTTATTTTTTCCCTTTATTTTGAATTAACAGTCTGATATTAAATTTAAGCTATTTAAGAATAAAATCAGAATATTTGTGCATGTTTTGACTCTAGATGTATAGACAAATGAATGCCCATGGGTATATTTTATAATCAGATTGATAACCTAGAAGACAGCAACAAGTTAATATTGAGTTACTTCATTCATTTAACAAATTTTAATTTAACACTACTATATGCCAGTCACTAGATCAGTGACCACAACAGTGAGTCGAATAGTCAGAATCCTTGTTATGAAGCTTAAAATATAGCATCAGTGGTAGCTGTTAAAAAAGAAATTGTACCACTACATATAAATTGCAAATATAATACATGGCACATACTATGAAGAAAGAGAAACTACGAGCTTCCTCAGAACCTACCCAGTGTGTGTCTTTTGTGCTAATGCCTGATATAATTGATGAGAAATTCTTTTAACTTTTAAAAATATCTTGGTTTCAAAAAATGCATAAGAAGAACTGTACATAACTTTGAAACATCTTTTTTATTACTGAAATGAACATAACTTGATCATGATGTATTTTTGTTGATTTCATATTGTCTTCTGCTTGCTAGTATTTTGTTTAGAATTTTTGCATTTATTATGCATAAGTGAAGTGAATGCTTAGGATGTTGTTTGTACGTGTGTGTGTGTGCAGTCTTTATAAGGTGAAAGCAGTAAAGTTATATTTGCTTTTTCTGTTCCTTTAAGTATCCTTTACATTGCTTGGTTTGAAATTTGGCACTTTTTTTGTAATTTCATTTTTTTAGGGATCTTTGATAACATTCTCTATTTGTTTTCCATGGAATTAACTCTTAAGAGTTTTTTTTTTAAACTGGGGTAATATTGATAAATTATAGTTTCCTAGAGAGTTGTCAGTTTCCTCAAAAATATTTACATGAAGATATAAAGCTAATATCCTAAGAGTTTTGTTTTTCTCTTTTGATATTATTTTATTTCATATTTTATAAATTAATGACTTACATATTAATATTTTTAAATTAGATTAGTGAGATACTGTTTGTTATTTCTATGTGCTTTGTTTTCTACTCATAAATACATGTATTTCATGCTGAATGGATTTCTTTCTGTTTCCTTTTATTTTGTTGTTCTTTTTCTAAGTTTTTAATTTTTAAGGAAAATCCTTCTTTTTACTCCTTTTTTTCTTACTGAGGTTTATTTTGTGGCATAATATACGCCAAACTCCAGCCATGGTTTATTGTTGTTCTTGTTTTTTTTCTTAACGGTGCTGTGTAAGCTGATTTTTGTGTACAAAGTCGAAGATGTTATGAACCAAGTCATTCACTTAACCCCTCCACAAAGCAACACTGCTTACTTCACTCTTCAGTAGTTCTCTTTTCCAGGTGACATTAGAAGCATAATAAAAGACTTCACTTTGATGAATTTAGGCACCAAGAAAATCTATAATGTAATTCCGCAGCAGTGCTCAATATATAGGAAATAGTATTTCCGAACAAGACACTTAAAAGTAAAACTTGCTTTAGAAAATTTGCCACTTTTAAGTCAGAAAAATCAGGCAAGGTGTGGTCCACTATATAATGATTTTCTATTTTAATTTTAGTTATGTTCGCTTCTACATAGCTTTTCAGAATCCATGGAGTTAATGAGGACAATAATATGAAATCAATTTTGATGACCTTTTCTTCTTAGTCACTAATATTCATTCTATCATCTTGAAGTTCCATTTCTATTCTCTTACAAAATCAAGAGTAAAAACCACATGACTTGGCACCCAGTATCATCACCTTAGTGCAAAAACCATAGTTTTTGGTCTGAGTAATTGCAATATACCCTTAGCTGATCTCCCTGTTCTCACCTTTGTTTTATTCAATTCATTATTTCATGGTAACAAGAACCATCTTTAAAATCATAAACCTGATAATTTCACTTGAAATTAAAACATCTCTATGGCTTTACATCCTCTTAGAGGTAAATCTGAAATCATTAACATGAACTGTAAAGCCTTATGATGAACAGAAGGCACCCACGTCTCTAATTGCATCAGACTCCACTTTTTGCCTCCTTTACTTTGGCCTGTATACCAATTCTTCACATATAACAAGTTCTTTTTTCATCTGTGAACCTAGTGCACATGATTACTTTCACCTAGAATAGTCACATCCTTAATTGTTTCTCCTTTTCTAGGTATACATCTTTATGTCATTTTTCTCAAAGAGGAATATCGTAGCCATCCAATCTGTAGCACCTCATTTTTCTATCATTTATCACAAGCTGTAATTAAAGATTTAATGATATGGTTATGTACCGTCTGCTTTCACTATTCTCCTAGTTCCAATTGCATGAATTATGTCTGTTTACCAATGTATATTCAGCATATATTAGCATAGTGGCTAGCCAAAGTCATTCAAACAATGTTTTTTTGGATAGATGGTTTGAATATTACCTTTTAGCAAATTTCTTTTATATAACTATCTTGCTTTATGGCAATCAAGCCTGGACATGTTATCATTATTTATATGTTGTATATTAAAAAATTGAATATTAAAAGGTACTCTAAATCCCAAAGTCATATAAACTCAGAAGATAAGCTTGTTAAATTCCCATTTCCCCTTAACTGCAGTGGTGTTCATTTATTTCTCTTCTTGTAATGAGCTATTTAATTGAACAGTTCAAGAAGGCCATGAAACTCCATAGCTGGGCTAACCACAAACATTATTAAATTTTTAAAAATAATAGGTCTGAATTTTTTCATGAATAACATAAAAACTAACTTTTGAGAACTTCACCTGTAAAATTACTATAAATTTATTAATTATGCTGCTATATTCAGACTACAATGCGGGAGTGAAAAAAAATACTATGTACTTTATAATTATCTAGATATAAATTTTAAATTATAAAAATGAAATGTTCATAGTTGTGCAAAGAAAATATGAAAATAGAAAATAGAATAACAGCACATGTTAAAGTATAAAATGCATATTAGAAGTGAGCAGAAGATTAAAACTGAAATCAAGAGAAATTAAAGATTTTTCCAGCCTCAAAATATAAGAATCATGGCTCTCACGAGTCGTCATAAAGAGAGCACCATGCCAATTAATGTGTGACATCTTCAACAATGATTCTACGGTAACTACAATAATGAGTTTCCTAGGGATGTGTATTCCCTATTCCTCATTGTAGCCTGATGGAATAAAAGCAAAAATTAGTTCTATAAGGAACTAACATGATAGAGTCTATCTAAACTATTGCAGCACCATCACTGGGGTTTTTTGTTAAGTTAACTTATTTGAGCAAACAGAATGGCAAGTTAAATACGAAGAAGCTTATGGAGATTATTTAGAACATATTATGCCAAGCAATAAGTCTATTCTAAAAGGACGTCTGAAGTATCTAATTTAAATAGTTATTTCTGCCTTTAAGTTAATCATTTCCACTCTCTGTGTATATTCCAGTGGGTGACAAGGACAGTTAGCAATAGATAGACCAGTATTACTCAGGAGGTTTATATGACAAATACAAGATTATCTAGGAACCAATCATATCACAGCTCCTTCTTCAGTTTTAATATATTGAAAATATTCCTTCATAGTTGGTTTTAACCTTTCTATATAGCTTGCCATGTTTGAATTATTTCAGGCAAACTCATATTCTAAAACATTATTTGAAATATTAGTACTTTAATTTTATATTAACCTTGTAATGATGGGCATTTTGTCATCTGTCAGGTAAGAAACTTTCATTGAATTGCAAGGTCAAACTAGGGTATTTAATTTGAAGGAATGTAGCTTATTTTTACCCGTGAATTCTCAAATTTTGTTAGGAAGAGCATCATAATATATATTAGCAGTTAAATTCATGGGCTTAATTTGAAGTCAGATACAATTCCATTATATGACTAACTTGAGAATTACTGACTAGAGTAGTGAATTTAGTAGATAAGATTAGATGATATCATGCACTATCCGAACAAGCTATAAATTCTATGACTCAGGAGCCTTATTAATTTCTGTATCAAGGGCTCAGAGGCTAATGATCTCACACATATCTAAAATAAGAGAGAAAGCACCAACAGTTCTTTACAATTTTGTCTCCCTGAAGCAATGTATATTATCATTATCTGGTTATTTATTGATGAGAAATGTTAAAAACTTTAGTCAAATGTATGTATTCCCTCCTGAAGTCTGATTGTTAAACCCACTAGTTTTATGTATTATCTCCTAGAGCCAGATTGCTAAAACTCAAGGTGTTTTGGGTTGAAGTGTATCAAAATATGCCACAACTAGTATAAAACTGGGTGAAAGCTGTTTTTGATACAAGTTAAGTTATATTTTATGAACCGTTTGGCTAGGATTTGTCACAGTAGATAGAATTTGGTTTAAGCTGAATGTTATACGAGCATTTAATAAAGATGTAAATGAAATTTATTTAGGAACAAGAAAACCAAACTAAAGTTAATTTTAGGTTCTCTATCATTTTAAATTATTGTTTCCTAGAATAAGAGCTTGTAACAAGTAAGACATTTTTATGTCTTATGCAAACGACAAATAGTAATGTTTTCAAATGTGTTTGCTAACAATGACAAACAATAAAGATAACTTCCTGTAATCCTAAAGCCAACAAAGAAGAAAAATTGTTTCAGCAGCATGTGGTAGAAATAGGTTTTTCTTTTTTTGTCACAGCAGAAAAAATAAATGACTGACAATAGATTCAATTTATGAATATACACATGGAAAATATGTGATAATTCAGTATTTAAATTGTAGACAATAGCATATCCCCAGGTATAAGGCAGCATATAATGTTATCAAAAGCTTGGTGAAATTATCCAGCTTGACACATCTTCCAGAATATGATAAAATAGGTAAGGATAAATTACTTTTTTCAAGCTGCATAAACAAAGGATAAATAGTAAAATAAGAGAATATTATTGTTACATAATTACTGATATTTTTCTTTTGAATTAAGTGATTTAGTCATCTGTTCTCTCTAAGAATGATAAATAAACATATCAAACTAATTTTTCTGGTTATCTATATATACAGAATACTTTCATGACTGGAAAATTAATTTATATCATTAGCTAAGATTACTCAATGAAGACTTCACTGTAGAGGTAAACTGGATTTAAATATGGATTCAACAATGTGTTATCATAGTAAACTAAAAGCAAGTTACTTAAATCATGCTGAATGCCATTTATAGTTTTCTCACCATAATAGTGAGATATCAACAAAATGGAAATAGAGTTATGGTGAGAAGTAAGATATCATACATTAAAAATTTAATTACCTACTAGTTGCTCACTCACTGTTAAAACTCTTCAAGCATTTCTGCATACACAGTGTAATAAAAAATATGCAATAAAATTTGTTGCAGCAATAAATTTCATTTTTTAGTCTACCCATCCTGGATCAGTTACCGCCTTAAATTTCTTTGTTATATCTCTGGTAATAACAAAAAACAAACAAACAAAGCAAACAAATGTAATTCCAAATTATTTCAATATCAGTCACACAAGTGTCATTTGTGAATGAAGATTTAACCAAACATAATTCTTATTTGTTCCTTTTTTGACAGAGTAGTATATTTTGAGCCATTCTAGTTGAAATGTTTCTTTTTTTTTTCCCATTTATTTTATTGCATTTTAGGTTTTGGGGTACATGTGAAGAACATGCAAAATTGTTGCATAGGAACACACGTGGCAGTGTGATTTGCTGCCTTCCTCCCCATCACCTACATCTGGCATTTCTCCCCTTGCTATCTCTCCCCCGCGTCCCACCCCCCACCGTCCCTCCCCTATTTCCCCCCAACTGACCCCAGTGTGTAGTGCTCCCCTCCCTGTGTCCATGTGTTCTCATTGTTCAACACCCGCCTATGAGTGAGAACATGCGGTGTTTGATCTTCTGCTCTTCTGTCAGTTTGCTGAGAATGATGGTTTCCAGGTTCATCCATGTCCCTACAAGGGACCCAAACTCATCATTTTTGATGGCTGCATAATATTCCATGGTGTATATGTGCCACATTTTCCCTATCCAGTCTATCGTCGATGGGCATTTGGGTTGGTTCCAGGTCTTTGCTATTGTAAACAGTGCTGCAATGAACATTCGTGTGCACGTGTCCTTATAGTAGAACGGTTTGTAATCCTTTGGATATATACCCAGTAATGGGATTGCTGGGTCGAATGGAATTTCTATTTCTATGTCCTTGAGGAATCGCCACACTGTCTTCCACAGTGGTTGAACTAATTTACACTCCCACCAACAGTGTAAAAGTGTTCCTATTTCTCCACAAATTTTGGAAAAAGTAGAAATAGTTCATAAAAGTCAGAACTACTATATATGGATGACTTATATACAGAGTTACTATAAGTTGATTTTGACATATACATTCATTCTAGTAATATTGTAATTGTGCTGTTCATTTGAAAGTGAATCTAACGTCAACATTAAAAATTTCATTTACTCTACACATGAAGAACATTTTTCTTAGTATTATTATGTTAGCTTTCACAAATATCCTCAATTAGGTGATTGTCTTTTTAAGTAAACAAACTATAGACAGTTCTGCAATTACAATTTCTCATGTATAAATATATTTCACTTAAGTATTTTTAGTTACTACATATTCCTTTATACTTTGCATCTTTATGTGTACAAATTGTCATGCTTTTCTTTGTAGTACTAAGGGGAGGTCACTTTTTGTTATTCAGGAACACAATACGTCTTTCTATTGCACTATGAGTTGGCTTTACACATTAGAATATGTTGTCTTTGTTTGACTCGTCTTTTTTTTTTTTTTTTGTCAACTCCAAACTGGTCATCACACTGTATGGTTGTTATCTTTGAAATAATTGCAGGCTCTTACTCCTTTCATTAATACCTTGTTCCAAGTCACAGTCACCACTGTATACGATAGTGTCCTATCTGGATTTCTTGCTACCTCCATTGAACTTCTATAGTATATATTTTATACAATGACTCAAGTGATTTTTTAAAAAATATAACTCAGATTATGCCACTTTTCTGTGTAAAATACTTCAGTGACTTCTCTTGGGGGTTTTGTCTTTATTTTTAAAATAAAAGACAAACTATTTACCAGCTGCTGAAGAGAATAGCCCAAACTTTTGTCTGCAAGGAGAATTACAATACACAGATTAATAAAATCATGATGACACAAACAAATGGAAAAACATTCCATGTTCATGAATTGGTAGAATCAATATCTTTAAAATAACCATACTTCCCAAAATAGATTACAGATTCAGTGCAATTTCTATCAAAATACCAACATCACTTTTCACAGAATTGGACAAATACTTCTGATTCCAGTTCCGATTACTGAGTTCAGGGTGTTCATCTAGTTACATTTCTTATGCTTTTTACCAACTCTCTTTGTTTATTATTATCATTATGATTTGATAAAAACAAAACATAAAATCTCTCCTCTTAGCAAAATTGTAAGTATACAATAAAGAAAATCTAGAAATATTGACTAGAAGTAACAGAGAAATGAAACAAAGCAAGTAGTTAATTCTGTTATATATACTCAACAGTATGAAAAACATCAGACAACCTACAGAGCGGGAAAAATACTTATTTGCAAACTATACATCCAATGTCTAATAAGAATAATCTATAAGGAACTTAAATTTACAAGCAAAAAAAAAATGGGCACAGGACATGAGCAGACACTTCTTAAAAGAAGACACACACATGGCCAACAAGCATAGGAAAAATGCCCAACATAACTAATCACTAGAAAAATATATATCAAAACCATGAGATACCATCTCACACCAGTCAGAATGACAATTATTAAAAAGTGAAAAAATAACAGATAGTAACGAGGTTGCAGAGAAACAAGAATGATTATACCCTGCAGGTGGGAATGTAAATTAGTTCAGCCACTGTGAAAAGCAGTCTTGAAATTTCTTATGGAACTTAACTACCATTCAATCCAGCAATCTCATTATTGGATATATACCCAAATAATATAATTCATTCTACCATACAGATGCTTGTGCTCATATGTTATTCTCAGCACTATTCACAATAGTACAGACATGGAATCAGCCTGAATGCTCATCAATAGTTGATTGGATAAGGAAAATGTGACACATATACTCCATGGGATACTATGTGGCCAGAAAAAGGAATGAAATCATGTCCTTTGTAGCAATGTAGATGGAGCCAGAGGCAATTATTCTATATGAACTAATACAGGAACAGAAAATCAAATATCACATATTTTCACTTATAAATGGGCTAAACATTAAACGTGTATAGATACAAAGAAGTGAACAATAGATACTGGGGCCTACTGGAAGGTGGAGAGGGGAGGAGGATGAGGATCCAAAAACTACCTACTGGGTACTATGCTAATTATCTGAGTGATAAAATAATCTGTAACATCAACCCCTGCAACATGCAATATACCCATGTAACAAATCTTCTCATGCACCTCTGAACCAAAATAAAAGTTGGAAAGAAAAAAATAAATACATCAATTAATTAAAACAAAATAAAAATAACATTAAACACAAGTCATATTATATCATTCTTCTGTAGTCAAATCAGAAGATTTTTACCCCATACTGTGAGACTTCTTTTCCTTTTACTTAAGATACAATATTTTCTAAACAATTTCTAAATTTCCTTCATAGGCCACTGTTTTTTTAACTCTATGCATGTGAGTATTTCAGAGTATGTCTTACAATTATTAGAAACAAAATAGAGCAATTTTATGTCTTTAACAATACCAGAAGCAGAAAGCTCAAGTACAAAAATAATTTTTAAACCATGTTTTACTCTCTATTTACAGAAAACACAGGAGATAGATCAAAATAAATGACTCCTACATTTGAAAATAAACATGGATTTTAAATGCAATCATCATGACTTCCAAAAAATCCAACTCCAAATTTAATGTTTATGTGTAAAGCTGCTGTGTTTTTCAACATTATGCAAGAGCGTCATCATGTTAACAGTAAAGTCTGTGCATCCAAAATATAAGCCGATATTATTATATGTGAGACAATTAATCAATATATCTTAGATGCTACAAAAAATAATAAAGAAAACATAAAGACAAAATACAATCTTTTCTCATTTGCACACTTGCAAAGTACTATAGAAAAGTATTTCCAAGGTGGTGAGGTTCTGTTCACTTCTGATTCAAATCAGGTTCACAACTCAAGCCTGTTTGTCAGCCTCTATTGAAATACATCACATCAAATAATTCTCCTTTGAAAAGGGGATCATTAAATATTTATGTTCTTGACTCATAAGATTTTTTTTCTGTTTTCACTCAGTCTAATCGCACATTCAAGTAAAACTTCCCATGATAGTAATATGAACAATTTCACCTTCATTTTTTCCTCATTGTGTATGGTGAGGCATGAAATTCACAAAAGCAATGCTATTGCTTATGGAAAACATATAAACACACATATGTGATAAAATATGTGTATATTAAATATATATAGATACAAAGAAGGGAACAGTTGACACTGGGGCCTAGTGGAAGGTGGAGGGGAGAAGTGATATGTGATAAAATATGTGTGTGTGTGTGTGTGTGTGTCTGTGTGTGTGTGTGTCTGTGTGTCTGTGTGTGTTTCTGATTTTCTGTGTCTGTGTGTGTTTCTGATTTTCTCAATGCCTTTGTAGTTTTCCTGCCTTGCAAATCCCTGAAGTTAAAATCCTATTTAAAGTTCACATTTGAGTTTATAATGGTTCTGTCTGTGTACTGATTTAGATTTAATCAAAATGCAAAATAAAAAGAACACATAACCTTTATATCTAAAATGGATTACATAATGTTTATAATTAATAAGCATTACTCCATGGGTAAATGGCATTCTGCATGACAATTTTATAGCATCATTAATATCAATGGAAAATGTCAAAGTACCCAAATGTCAAAGCATTTTATTTACCTTGCAAATATTCTACTTATAACAAATGGTGTAACACCTGTGAATTTATAATAAAGTTATCCTTGAATTTGGGAAAAATTTACAGGAACATGATGAAGGAGTTACATCATTACCTAACCTTACATGAAACCTCCATGAATATTGTGTTTTTAAAAGCTGAATTTTTATCTTAGTTTGTAATGTCAATTTAGAATTAATGAAGTATTGTAGTGTGTAAATATGTGATCTACCAGAGAGAAATAAGAATGACCCATCAATTTGCCGAGTATGGATTCAAATCAAACTCTTAGGCTATAATTGTAGCTAATAGTTTTGCTGACTGAGGGCTAAATTAGAAAACAGACAAAGTTAATTATTCTATAATATATTTAAAGCTCCATTTTTGAACATTATTTCACTTAATTTCAATAACTGATATTTGATCAATCAAATGATCTCTTTGGACATTCTTCAATACAGGTCATTTCTGTCATCCTTTAAAAATATTTCTACTGGAAAAATAATTGTGTTTTTCACACTTCCTTCTCAACCTTGAAAATCTTTCTGCTTCTTCTCACCTACCAAACCGTCTCATTTTTGGAGGTCATTTTTAACATACTGACCCATAATATCACGAGGAACTTTATAATATTTCTCATTTCTTCCTTCCTTCTTATTTTTTTATTCCTTGTCCGTACCTCCATAGAGTTTTAGAATTCTTAATGTGACTTAATGTGACTTAGTCACAGCGCTATATACTAAGGTTAAAGCATTAAATGAGGTAACAGTTTCTGCTTTCAAGAAGATTTAAGCCTCAGCCTCTTCCTTGTCATCACTTTTGGAAAATTCATCATTCACGTTAAAGTATCTTCTACACTCTGTTTTCTAGCTGCTTTGATCACCTCAAGTCTAATCATATCACTTGCCTCCTCATTTTCTTCATGCCTATCATCCACATCCTAAATAGAATCTCATCTTTTTGTTAATTCTTCAAAGTTCACTTTAATATTCCTCTTTCATAAAATGCTTGCTGAATGTTAACTTCTACATCTTGTAGCACTGTCTCTCAAAAATAAAAGCATATTTTACAAAAGCATACATACCTGAATTAAACAAATAATTATTCAGGGCCTAGTTTACACCAGGAATACATTTACTTTTATTATTGGCTTACATGTTTACCGTGACCTCCTCATATGCAAACTCACCTAAATTGTCTTTGAAACTGCATCTCTGACTAGCAGAACATCTTATTACATATTAATATTTCTAGAAATGAATCTATAAAGCCTTTAAAACAATATTGGTGTTATCACCCCACAAATCTGTTAGTATGTCTAGCATGATTCAAAGTATCCAACAAATGATTGTTGTGCTTGCATCAAGCCAAGTAAATAACCAAGGTCACATGTCAAAAAAGCAGTATTTACTGTTTTTGTCACATATATTTCAGAACTTATGTAATGAAATAAATATACACCTAATAATGTATTTATTATTGTTAGATTAAGTCAATGACAGAGACAGCATTAAAATGTTTTGAAAAGAAATATTTGCATTTTTATTTTTATATTTTTTCTATTTTTAAATTATTAAGTTCTGAGATACATGTGCAGAATGTGCAAGTTTGTTACATAGGTATACATGTGCCATGGTGGTTTGCTGCACCCACCAACCATTTCTCCTAATGCTATCCCTCCCTTGATCCCATCCCTTGACAGGCCCGTTGTGTGATGTTCCCCTCCCTGTGCCCATGTATGCTCATTGTTCAACTCCCATTTATGAGTGAGAACATGTGGTGTTTGATTTTCTGTTCCTGTGTTAGTTTGTTGAGAATGATGGTTTCCACCTTCATCCATGTCCCTGCAAAAGAAATGAACTTATTCTTTTTTAAGGCTGCATAGTATTCCATAGTGTACTTTTCTTTATCCAGTCTAACATTAATGGGCATTTGGGTTGTTTCCAACTCTTTGGTATTGTGAACAGTGCTGCAATAAACATACATGTGCATGTGTATTTGTAGTAGGATGATTTATAATCCTTTGTGTATATACCCAGTAATAAAATTGCTGGGTCAAATGGTATTTCTAGTTCTAGATATTTGAGGAATCATCACACTGTCTTCTGCAATGATTGAATGAATTTACACTCCCACCAACAGTGTGAAAGTGTTTCTATTTCTCCACATCCTCTCCAGCATCCGTTATTTCTCAGCTTTTTAATGATCCCCGTTCTAACTGGATGAGAAGGTATCTCAATGTGGTTTTGATTTGCATTTCTCTAATGGCCAGTGATGATGAGCTTGTTTTTCATACGTTTGCTGGCTACAAATACGTCTTTTTTCTAAAAGTGTCTGTTCATAACCTCGATTGGGTTGTTTGGTTTTTTCTTGTAAATTTGTTTAAGTTCTTTGTATATGCTAGATATTAGCCCTTTGTCAGATGGATATATTGCAAAAATACTCTCCCATTCTGAAGGTTGTTTTTCTTTCTGATGATAGGTTCTTTTGCTGTGCAGAAGTTCTTAATCAGACACCATTTGTCTATTTTCACTTTAGTTGCAACTGGTTTTGATGTTTTAGTGATGAAGTCTTCTCCCATGCCTATGTCCTGAGTGTTATTCTATGTTTTCTTCTAGGGTTTTTATGGTTTTAGGTCTTACATTTAAATCTTTAATCCATCTGAGTTAATGTTTGTATAATGTGTAAGGAAGGGGTCCAATCTCAGTTGTCTGCATATGGCTAGCCAGTTTTCCCAACATCATTTATTAAATAGGCAATTATTTCCCCATTGCTTGTTTTTGTCAGGTTTGTCAAAGATCATATGGTTGTAGATGTGTGGTGTTATTTCTGAGGCCTCTGTTCTGTTCCATTGGTCTGTATTTCTGTTTTGGTACCAGTACCATGCTATTTTGGTTACTGCAGCATTGTAATATAGTTTGAAGTCAGGTAGTGTGATACCTCCAGCTTTATTCTTTTTACATGGGATTGTCTTGGCTCTACAGTCTCTTTTTTGGTTCCATATAAAATTTAAAGTAGCTTTTTCTAATTCCGTGAAGAAAGTCAATGGAGGCTTGATGGGAATACCATTGAATCTATAAATCACTTTGGGCAGTATGGCCATCCTCACGATATTGATCCTTTCTATCTATGAGCATGTAATGTTTTTCCATTTGTTTATGTCCTCTCTTATTTCCTTGAGCATTGGTTTGTAGTTCTTCTTGAAGATGTCTTTCATTTCCCTTGTATGTTGTATTCCTAGGTGTTTCATTCTTTTTGTAGCAGTTGCGAATGGGAGTTTGCTCATAATTTGGCTCTCTGTTTGTCTATAACTGGTGTATAGGAATGCTTGTGATTTTGGCACATTGATTTTGTATCCTGAGACTTAGCTGAAATTGCTTATTGGCCTAGGGAGTTTTTGGCTGGAGATGATGGGGTTTTCTAAGCATACAATCATGTCATCTGCAAACATAGATAGTTTGACCTCCTCTCTTTTTATTTGAATGCACTTTATTTCTTTCTTTTGCCTGATTGTCCTGACCAGAACTTCCAATACTATGTTGAGTAGGAGTGATGAGAGAGGGCATCCTTGTCTTGTGCCGGTTTTCAAAGGGAAAGCTTCAAGCTTTTGCCTATTCAATATGATATTGGCTGTGGGTTTTTCATAAATAGCTTTTATTATTTTGAGATATGTTCCATCCATACCTAGTTTATTGAGTGTTTTTAGCATGAAGTGGTGCTGAATTTTATCGAGGGCCTTCTCTGCATCTATTGAGATAATCATGTGGTTTTTATCATTGGTTCTGTTTGTGTGATGGATTACATTGATGGATTTGCATATGTTGAACCAGCCTTGCATCCCAGGGATGAAGCCAACTTGATCGTGGTGGATAAGCTTTTTAATGTGATACTGGATTTGGTTTGCCAGTATTTTAATTAGGAGTTTGACATTGATGGTCATCAGGGATATTGGCCTGAAATTTTCCTTTTTTGTTGTGTTTCTGCCAGGTTTTGGTATCAGGCTGATGCTGGCCTCAGAAAATGAGTTAGGGAGGAGTCCCTCTTTTTCTATTGTTTGGAATAGTTTCAGAAGAAATGATACCAGCTCTTCTTAGTACTTCTGGTAGAATTTGGCTGTTAATCTGTCTGGTCCTGAGCTTTTTTTTGGTTGGTAGGCTATTAATCACTGCCTCAATTTCAGAAATTGTTATTTGTCTATTCAAGAATTCTACTTCTTCCTCGTTTAGTCTTGGGAGGGTGTATGAGTCCAGGAATTTATCCATTTCTTCCAGATTTTCTAGTTTATTTGCATAGTGGTGTTTATCGTATTCTCTGATGGTAGTTAGTATTTCTGTGGGACCAGTGGTGATATCCCCTTTATCATTTTTTTATTGTGTTTATTTGATTCTTCTCTCTTTTCCTCTTTATTAGTCTGGTTAGTGGTCTATTTTGTTAGTCTTTCCAAAAAACCAGCTCCTGGATTTATTGATTATCTGAAGGGGTTTTTTATCTCTATCTCCTGCCATTCTGCTCTGATCTTAGTTATGTCTCGTCTTCTAGCTTTTGAATTTTTTTGCTCTTGCTTCTTTAGTTCTTTTAATTGTGATGTTAGGGTGTTGATTTTAGATCTTTTCCGCTTCCTCCTGTGGGCATCTAGTGCTATAAATTTCCCTCTAAACACTGTTTGAGCTGTGTCCCACAGATTCTGGTACATTGTGTTTTTGTTCTCATTGGTTTCAAGGAACATCTTTATTTCTACCTTGATTTTGTTATTTAGCCAATAGTCATTCAGGAGCAGGTTGTACAGTTTCCATGTAGTTGTGTGGTTTTGAATGAGTTTAATCCTGAGTTCTAATTTGATTGAACTGTGGTCTGGTAGACTGTTTGTTATGATTTCTGTTATTTTGCATTTGATGCGGAGTGTTTTTTTTTTCCAACTATGTGGTCTATTTTAGAATAAGTACAATGTGGTGCTGAGCAGAATTTATATTCTGTTGGTTTGGGGTGGAGAGTTCTGTAGATTCCTATTAGGTTCCTTGGTCCAGACCTGAGTTAAAGTCCTGAATATCCTTGTTAATTTTCTGTCTTGTTGATCTGTCTAATATTGACAGTGGAGTGTTAAAGTTTCCCACTATTATTGTGTGGGAGTCTAAGTCTCTTTGTAGGTTTCTAAGGACTTGCTTTATGAATCTGGGTACTCCTGAATCAGGTGCATATATTTAAGACACTTAGCTTGTCTTGTTGCATTGATCCCTTTACCATTATATAATGCCCTTCTTTTATTTTTTAATTTGTGTTGGTTTAGAGTCTGTTCTATCAGATATTTGGATTGCAACCCCAGATCTTTTTGCTTTCCATTTTCTTGGTAAATATTCCTCCATCCCTTTATTTTGAGCCTATGTTTGTCTTTGTACATGAGATAGGTCTCCTGAATATAGCACACAGATGGGTCTTGACTATCCAGTCTTCCAGGCTGTGTCTTTTGATTGGGGCATTTAGCCTGTTTACATTTAAGATTAATATTGTTGTGTGTGAATTTGATCTTGTCATTATGATGCTAGCTGGTTATTTTGCCCATTAGTTGATGCAATTTTGTCATAGTGTCGATGGTCTTTACCATTTGGCATGTTTTTGCAGTGACTGGTACTGGTTTTTCCTTTCTATATTCAGGGATACCTTCAGGAGCTCTTGTAAGGCAGGCCTAGTGCTGACAAAATCTCTCAGCATTTGCTTGTCTGTATGACTTTATTTCTTCTTCACTTATGAAGGTTGGTTTGGGAAGATATGAAATTATGGGTTGAAAATTCTTTTCTTTAAGAATGTTGAGTATTGCCCGCCACTCTCTTCTGATATGCAGGGTTTCTGCAGAGAAATCCACTGTTAGTCTGATGGGCTTCCCTTTGTGGGTAACCCAACTTTTCTCTCTGGCTGCCCTTAACATTTTTTTTCCTTCATTTCAACCTTGCTGAATCAGACAATTATGTGTCTTGGGTTGCTCTTTTCAAGGAGTATCTTTGTGGTATTCTCTGTATTTCCTGAATTTGAATGTTGGCCTGTCTTGCTATGTTGGGGAAGTTTTCCTGGATAATATCCTGAAGTGTGTTTTCCAACTTGATTCCATTTTCCCTGTCACTTTCAGGTACATCATTCAAACATAGATTTGGTCTTTTCCAATAGTCCCATATTTATTGGTGGCTTTGTTCATTCCTTTTCATTTTTTTCTCTAATGTTGTCTTCACACTTTATTTCATTAAGTTGATCTTCAATCTCTGATATTCTTTCTTCCACTTGATTGATTCAGCTATTGATACCGTGTATGCTTCACAAAGTTCTCGTGCTGTGTTTTCAGCTCTATCAGGTCATTTATATTCTTCTCTAAGCTGGTTATTCTGGTTAGCAATTCCTCTAACCTTTTATCAAGGTTTTAGCTTCCTCGCATTGTGTTAGAACATGCTTCTTTAGCTCAGAGGAATTTGTTATTACGTACCTTCTGAAGCCTATTTCCATCATTTCATCAAACTCATTTTTTGTTCAGTTTTGTTCCCTTGCTGGCAAGGAGTTTTGATCCTTTGGAGGAGAAGAGGCATTCTGGTTTTTGGAATTTTCTGCCTTTTTGAACTGGTTTTTCCTCATCTTCATGGATTTATCTACCATTGGTCTTTGCTGTTGGTGAGCTTCGGGTGAAGTTTTTGCATGGTCATCCTTTTTGTTGATGTTGATGCTATTCATTTCTGTTTGCTGGTGTTCCTTCGAACAGTCAGGACCCTCTACTGCAGGTCTGCTGGAGTTTGCTGGGGGTCCACTTCAGACCCTTTTTGCCTGGGTGTCACCAACGGAGGCTGCAGAACAGCAAAGATATCTGCCTTCTCCTTCCTCTGAAAGCTTCTTCTCTATGAAGTGTCTGTCAACCTCTCCTGAGAGATGGCAGCATGTAGGTCAGGGACCCACTTGAGGAGGCAGCCTGTACCTTAGCAGAGCTCGAGCGCTGTATTCGGAGATCCGTGCTCTCTTCAGAGCCAGCAGGCAGGAATGTTTAAGTCTGCTGAAGCTGCACCCACAGTCGCTCCTTCCCCCAGGTGTTCTGTACCAGAAAGATGGGAGTTTTATCTATAAGTCCCTAACTGAGGCTGCTGCCTTTCTTTCAGAGATGCCCTATCCAGAGAGGAGGATTCTAGAGAAGCAGCCTGGCTGTAGTGGCTATGTGGTGCTGTGGTGGGCTCTGCCCATTCTGAACTTCCCTGTGGCTTTGTTTACACTGTGAGGGGAAAACTGCCTACTCAAGTCTCAGTAATGGTGGACACCCCTCCCCACACCAAGCTTGCATGTCCCAGGTCGACTTCAGACTACTGTTCTGGCAGTGAGAATTTCAAGCCAGTGGATCTCAGCTTGCTGGGCTCTGTGGGGTGGGATCCACTGATCTAGACCACTTGGTCCCCTGGCTTTAGCCCCCTTTCCAGGGGAGTGAATGGTTCTGTCTCACTGGTGTATCAGGCACCACTGAAGTATGAAAAGAAAAAAATACTGCTGCAACTAGCTCAGTGTCTGCCCAAACTGCTGCCCAGTTTTGTACTTGAAACCCCAGGACCCTTGTATTGTAAGCACCCGAGGGAATTTCCTGGTCTGTGGGGTGCAGAGACATAGTATATGGGCTGGAATGCACCGTCATTCATGGCATAGTCCCTCACGTATTCTCTTGACTAGAGGAGGGACTTCCCAACCCCTTGCACTTCCTGGGTGAGGCGACGCCCCGCCGTGCTTCAGCTAACCTTTCATGGGCTGTACCCACTGTCTAAGCATTCCCAATGAGATGAGACAGGTACCTCAGGTGGAAATGAAGAAATCACCTGCCTTCTGCATTTGTCTCACTGGAGCTGCAGACTGGAGCTGTTCCTATTTGGATATCTTGCCTGGAAGTCCATATTTGCATTTTTAAAAATTTCTGCTCTGAAATGTACCAGACAAATTAGCATGGGCTGTGGCAGAGTGCTGGAGTCCCGAATCACCTTTGTTTCTCATGTGAGTCTATAGAGCTTCCCAGATTGTGAAAAGATAACTCTAGTCGATTGATATTCATCTGGATTTCTCTTCTTAAAGTCCTTTTTTGGTGACTACTGTTCCTTATCATCCCTGAAAAATCATGTATTCTTTTCTTTGTTACACAGATAGTAGCAGAAACTACTATTAGAAAAGTAGAAAATAAACCAGTACTGCTAGTAGTAGCCTACTGTTATTAGGCTACTCACAAAGAAAATGAACAGAACATATGAAAAGCATATTCTTATGAAAGGAATTAATTACCATCAGATATCAGGAAATAGAAAATAGATACTCTTAAATTGCTAGTTTAATTAGACACATTTCTTAAAACTTTGAAAATCACTCCAAGGAATCATAAAGTACTGTCCTTGTAAAAGCCATAGAAATTAGCTGCTGCAAATAAAAAACAAAGCAAAGCAAAAATTTTATTTTTCAGATTAAAAAAAGCATAAAAAAGCCAAGCCCAGTAAAAGCTAAGTATTTTACTATGATATATTCTTCATAATTTTATAGGCAACCTTTTATATATTTCAAATGATTTATGTTTATATGTTACAAGTTAAAATAGACTTCTGTTTTGCTCGACACATCTACAGTTTATTTTCTTATACAGTCAATTATTAAATTATTTTTCCATGGCCATGTTACAAAAAGATTCTACCACTGACATTTATTTTAAAGCTCCTACATCCAGGCTTCCCTCACTTTGCCCTTTACTTTGAGCATGGACTGTCACGAGCAATATTAAGCTAGTCTTTTCAGGAAGTACCTGGTAGGCATAGGACCACGACTGCCCTGCTGTCTGATTCTTTTGCCTGGAAACCCAGATACTGATTTTCTTTTCTATGTGTGTATATATATATATATATATATATACACACACACACATATATATATACACACACACACACACACATATATATATATATGTATATATATATATATATATATATATAAAAGTAAAGATTTTAATCAATTAATTGCTATTAAAACTATATATATATATATATATATATATTTTTTTTTTTTATTGCACTTTAGGTTCTGAGGTACATGTGCAAAACATGCAGGATTGTTGCATAGGTACATACATGGCAATGTGGTTTGCCGCCTCCATCCCCATCACCTATATCTGACATTACTCCCATGGTATCCCTCCCCAACTCCCTACCACCTACTGTCCCTTCCCTAGGCACCCCCCCGACACATACAGGCCTCAGTGTGTGATGCTCCCCTCACTGTGTCCATGTGTTCTCATTGTTCAACACCCGTCTATGAATGAGAACATGCGGTGTTTGATTTTCTGTTCTTGTGTCAGTTTGCTGAGAATGATGATTTTATTTGCTAAAAATAGGCTTTGAGAAAACTTTAAAGTAATTTTGAAAGGTAGAAAGAAAGAAGCTAAACAAATCTTTTGGAAATGAGGTAGCCAGTTAGAGGGTAGAATGTTAGTTCTCTAACTAAAAAGGCAAATACTCTAAATCACTATGTAATGTGATAGTATAGAACTGCTCATATAAAAAAGTAGTATGAGATCCAAGCAACTATTTTTGACTGCTACCAAATAATAAACATGAAGTATTGTAAGTTGCACAATATCTATGTATTAATGACATATCTTTAAAGCTTTTTAAAGCATAATAGGTAATTGCATATTAGGAACATAGAGTTCCTAACAAATTAAAACTTAAGGGTAGGTTTCTATTTTATGCCCTTAGAATACATTCTATCAATGAGATAGAAAGATTATATGAAGATTTTAATCAATTAATTGTTATTAAAACAACCTGAATACTTTTAATTGGAGTTTGTCCTCAGAGATAAAAAGAACTGAAAAATGTTTCTCCCACCTTTAGAACAAGAAAACAGCCATAAATCCTGCAAGTCTGGACATTTTCTTGAGCTTATCAGAGAGCTAAAGTTGCAGGAAAACCAACTAGCACAAAATCTAAGAAGAGAGCCCCCTTAAGAGAGATATAGGATGTGAACATTTTTTTACTTTGGACAAAAATACTGAGACCTAAATGAGTAGGGAAAATTAAGCAAAAATAGCTAACAAATCAATGGAAACTGAATATATATGAAAATATATGAGGACCCTAAAGATTGCAAAACAATTTTAAACAATTAAAAAGGTGTTTGTCCACTATTGCAGGCTCTTTCTCCACAAGTCCCACTTAGTAAGATTCTTGAGAAACCTTCCTTTATGGTTTCTGGGATACTAGAACAGCAGCTGATGGAGAAGATGCACAAAATTACTTCCAATCTCTTCACTCTTATCTCCTGTGGTTGAGAGATAATTGTCCATGAGTTTTGTTTGAAGACAACTTTGTCCTTGACACCATCTTTTGTTTCAGAATTTTTTCAAGAATATTTGTATAGTGAGCAGCCTTGGAAGATAAAGTGTCACTCTCAGGAAGAAAAGACAGATACACTTGGTGCCAATATGATTTAAAAACATGTCTCCTGTGAGGCAAAGTTTAGGATGGTTTGTATGTTGTTCCCTACAAGTTCCTGATATGGTTTGGATGTGTGTTCCCTCAAAATCTCATATTGAAATGTGGTCCCCAGTGTTGGAAGTGGGGCCCAGTGCGAGGTGATTAGGTCATGGGGGCAGAGTCCCTCATGAATGGCTTGATGACCTCCCTGTAGTAATGAGTTCATGCCAGAGCTGATTGTTTAAAAGAGCCTAGTACCTCTCTTGCTTCCTCTTGCCATGCGACACACCAGCACCTCTTCCCTTCTACTGTAACTGACAGCTTCCTGAGGTCTCACCAGAAACCAAGTGAAGGGGGGTGCTATGTTTGCACAAACTACAGAACCATGAGCCAAATAAACCTCTTCTCTTTGTAAGTTAGGTATTCCTTATAGCAATGTAAAACAGGCTCGGGCAATTCCTTTATAGCAATGCAAAACAGACTAACACAATTCCTAAGTTCTGGATTTCTTACCTGTGACATCTAGCTGCTCACTGTGCTGTACCCATTGGATTCAGGAGTGAGACAATAAGAAAAAATGTGGACATGGAAGTTCAGGCTGCTTGCTTCTTTGTGGGCAAAATAGTCTTTTGCCTCTGATGAAGGATTCTCACTGCATTTATGAAATTGAGGTAATCTCACTTGTTAGCTTTAAGTCAGTCTAATTTTATACCTGACACTGTTCTTGACACATCCTTCTAGAACAAAAGCCTTAATTTGTAGAGAATAGGAAATAGAGCTTGTTGCCTTTAGAGTACTGGAGTAAACACTCTGTAACTGAGGGAAGGAAATAAAAGAAGATTTTAGTTTTGAAGGAGGATCAGGAAAACATGTCATGTCCAGAAGTTTATGTCAGGAAGAGTCAGGGCTACTGAGAAGGCTATATCTCTGATACTCATGATCACAGAGCCAATCTAAGTCTGAAGCTTAATCATGATAGAGAACTCCTCCACCACCCCATCATCAAGCTATCAAGTACCAAATTATAAGCAAAACACTTAAAGCTAAAGGAGGAGATGATTGAGAATACTCTCTGGCAAATGGATGTGAAGCCTGGGCTGCACTGAGAATACTGTAGTAGTAATAATGCCCAAATGCAGTCACATTTCTTACTAGATTGACTGCCACCCTCACACTAAAAACACCAACAGAGGAAAGACATCCTTTTAAGGACTTAAGATACATTAACCTCAGTTTTTTTCTGTCTTATGCAAGATGTCCAGGTTAAAAATTTTTGAATGACAATGCATATTAAAGGGCAAGAAAACCCACTGCCAGAAGACAAAGCAATCAACATAATAATACTTGTATTAAAAAATTGGGGGGCCTATAGGGAATTTTAAAGAACTATCATTAATATGTTAAAGGCTCAAATGGAAAAGATGGGTTATGTGTAAGATAGATGAATGATTTTGGCAGAGAGATGAAAAATATAATAATAAGCTTAACCAAAATGCTAAAAATAAAATTGTTTAAAAAGATAATCAAGGTAGAGGATGCCTTCAATGAATTACTCGACTAATATTAAAGAAAGAATTAGTTAGGCTTGAAGATAGATCAGTAGATATTTACCAAGTTGAAACAAAACAAATAAAAGAAAGAAAATAAAAACCTAATAGTTGTAGGACAATATCAAACAGCCTAAAATATACGTTATTGAAATTCCAGAAGGGCAAGAGAGAAAGAATGAGGCAGAACTATTTGAAATATAACAGTTAAAAATTTGTGAAGGTTGATGAAAGAGAATTATCATAAATCAAATAAGTTCAAAAAACACCTGGAAATATCAGCAACAAAATATACACATGGGTATTGTATTAGCCCATTCTCACATTGCTATAAAGGAATACCTAAAACTGAGTAATTTAAAAAGAGAAGTGGTTTAATTGACTTATGGTTCTGTAGGCTTTACAGGAAGTATCTGCTTTTGTAGAATCCTCAAGAAAGCCTATACTCAAAGCAGAAGATGAAGGGTCATATGTCATAGGTCAAAAGCAGGAACAAGAGAGAGAGGAGGGAGATGCCACAGACTTTTAAACAAGCAGATCTCAGGAGCACTCACTGACTATTGCAGGGGCAGTACCAAGGGGAAGGTACTAAGCAATTCAGGAGAAATCAACCCCCATGATCCAATCACCTCGCATCAGGCTCCACTTCTAACTTTGGGGATTACATTTTAACATGAGATTTGGATGGGAACAGCACCCAAACTATATCATAAATCATATTTGAATTTCTTTAATTCAAAGACTAACAGAAAATCTTAAAGGCACACAGAGAAGAAATACACATTTACAAACATTCAAATTAAGATAATGATGACAAATAGACTTCTTATCACAGCCCATGCAAGTCAGAAAACAGTGACATGTTATCTAAAAATGCTGAAACAAATGAAAAACACTGTCAACCCTAGAATACCAGGCAAAAATATCTTTCAGGAAAGTAGAATAAAGTAAGACTTCCAAAAACCAAAATTCTGAGAAAATCCATTGCTGATAAGTGTATACTATAAAAATATTTATAGAAAGTTTTTCATGAAAATATAATATGAAATGAAAAATATAGTCTGGATCAACATGAATAAATGTAGAGTACTAGAAATGAAGTAAATCAAAATAAATTATGTTTAGTTTAAACCACTCTAAAAGGTAAGTGATTGTCTAAAGTGATTGTCATTAGAATTGTAGTGCTAGTTCCTGCTATTTGTTAAAGTAAAAATATATGATAACACTAGCACTAAAAATGAGAGATAGAAATTGTTAATATTGTGTTACAATTCCTTTATACTATATGTCAGCTGTTATTCAGATAGACATTGATTAAATAAAGATGTATATTCTAAACTCAAGGGCAAGCATTAAAATGATATTTGTGTGAGTACAAATAACAAGTCTATAGTGGAAATAAAATTGAAGCTTAAAATTCTCATTTACTCTATGAAAAGACATAAAGAAGATAAAATATATAACGAACATATGGAAAAATACAAACAACTAACAAGTTGAACTTAATCCAACCATATCAATCAACACTTTCAGTTACAGTGGTATGAATATGCTAATTAAAAGAGTTGTCAGATTTGATTAAAAAAGAAAAACAGCAAGACATAAATCCATGCTGTCTAAAAGAAAGTTGATTTAAATGTAACCATAGGTCAAAAATATAATGATGGAGAAAAATATAGGTTGTCATATTTAACCAAATGAAATCTGGATTATCTACCTTAATATCAGAAAAATTGGACTTTAGAACAATGAAGTTTACCAAGGATGAAGAGAGGTATTATCACGTAGAAGTTAAATCTCTAAGACATAGCAATAATAACAGGTATTGACCTAATAACGGATTTTCAAAATATACACAGCAAAAACTCTTAGAACTGAAAAGTGAATAGACAAAGCTATAATTTTAGCTAGAGATATTAACATTATTTTCTCAGTAATTGATCAAATAAAAAAACAGAAAATTATTGTGTACATAGAAGATATAAATATTATCAAACAATATAACCTAATTGATATATACAGAGAACTTCAAGAAATATCATTTCAAGAGCACAGTGAATACTTTTTTATAGGGACACATGAAATATACAGTAAAATAGGCCATATTTTTAAAATATTTATAAATGTTAAAGGATAAAAATAGTAAATATATTAGTCCATTTTCATACTTAATTTTATGAGGAAATACCTGAGACTGGGTAATTTATAAAGAAAAAGAGGTTTAATGGACTCATAGGCCCACATGGCTGGGGAGGTCTCATAATCATGGTGGAAGACGAAGGAAGAGCAGTCATGTCTTACATGGGGGCAGGCAAGAGAGTTTATGCAGGGAAACTCCCATTTATGAAAACATCAGATCTTAACAGTAGTGAACAGTATGGGAAAACTGCCCCAATGATTCAATTATCTCCATCTGGTCCCACCTTTTACAAAACCATCAGAGCTTAACAGTAGTGAACAGTACAGGGGGAACTGTCCTTATGATTCAATTATCTCCACCTGGTCTCTTGACATGTGGAGATTATTATAATTTAAGGTGAGATTTGGATGAGGACACAGTCAAACCATATCAGTAAGATTATTCTCTGAAAATAATATAATTAAACTACAATTTTATAATTAGATATCTAGAAAATTAAAAAATATTTGGAAATGTAACACTACTCTAAATAACCCATGAGTCAAAGAGAAAGTGTCAAGAAAAGTTGTAAGACATGAACTAAATGAAAAGAAAAATACAGCAGCAGGTTCTCAAATAGTTTTTTTGTTCAACCTCCTTTGTTTTAACGTCGTTTAGGGGTAAAAAATGATTCACTCTCTGTGCAGTATGCTCATTCTCCCCATGTCTGCCTTGTTTTATTCTGGGTACTATTGTTACTTCTCATGTCCTAATGATGTGCACAATAGGTGAATTTTGGCTTCTCTGATGCATCCCAGTGTGAGTGTGTGAATGTGTGTGCACGTGTGTGTGTGTGCATGAGTGTGCCCTGTGATGGGATGACGCCCTGTCCAGTGGTCCTTGTCTTGTGCCCTGAGCTGTATAAATAGGATCCAGCCACTTACTCCCCTGAACTGGAATAACTGGGTGAATAATTATCTTATTTGCTTTAATTAATCTTTTTTTTACTGCATGTGTATCTCACATTTATGAACGTTTAATATTAGAAGTGTTTTGGTCTTTATTGAGAAGTTTGCAGATGGTTTTGTGAACAGAAAACATACATTTTAGGAACTTAACTCGTTTGTATAAATTAGCCTATGGTAAAATTGGTTTCCTTATACATCATTTTGCTGAAATTTGCAGTTTTAAAGAACTTATAGGTGATGTTAAATTATGACTCATGTACACAATATCAAAATTGGTAGAATATAGCTAAATCATTACTTAGATGTACATTTATAGAATAAATGCAGTTAGAAAAGATAAAAGTCTTAAACCAGTAAGTTCAATGATATAAACTTTTATCCTTAGAAAGTAGAAAAGAAAAAAGAAAAAAATTATACCCAAAGAAAGGCTGATTCAAGATTTGACAATCAATTATGGTAATTCATCACATAATTGACTAAAGAAGAAAAATATGATCATGACAACAGATATTAAAATAATCTGGCAAAATTGAACATCCATTCATGGTAAAAACTCTCAGCAAATTTGGAATAGCAGAAAATCCGACTTAAAGATAGATAGCTTTCACAATAAGATCAGAAACATAATAATATCGTTCTTAGTATATTGATTCAACACCTTATTGTTATTCCTAGTCAGTGCAACGAGGCAAGATAATAAATGGCATAAAGATCTGACATGAAAAAGCAAAAGCAAAAAAGCTGTCTCTATTCACAGACAGCATGAATATCAGAATAGCCAGTGTTTATGTTAATAGAATCAATATCCAGAAAGTTCCCTAAATGAAGCTGTCACTAAAAAAGTAGTATGTTTAGTCATTGTTGTTATTTATCTCATGGTCTAAATGGTGAGAGGCGTTGCGTTTAGAATCAAATGAATCTACTGAATACAAAGAATCATCTGAAAATACACCTTTCTGGAAAACTTTCCTACTAAAATCTAACTTTTGTTAGAACTTATTAAAAATTAGATTTGGTTATTTCCTTTATAAATCAAGGTCTGTAGAATTTCATGGCATTCCTTCCTAGGTTCCTTGAAAAAAAAAAAAGAAAAAAAAAAAAACATGAGTTCCCAATGAAGCTTTTGAAATATGAATTAGTTTTCAAATAATTTCTCCTTATGCAAACCCTTTTGGCCATGGAGACTTAACAATCGCTGCTTTCCAAGGATCAGGATAGCAGTGATGTCGCACCTTTGTAGGGAAACCTGGGTAAGCACTAGAATATACTTTCTCTTTCTGTAAAACAAATGATATATACACATTGATCATCTCAATAATCTGACGGAAGGAATATAATGAAACAAGAGACTCCTCAGAGAACCAGTAAAAAGGAGAGGAGTTCTTATTATTTCTACATTCCTGAACATATCCAACTACAGCCTCAGCGATACCTTGAATCTGTGTCCTTTTAGTCCAGGCCAGGCTCTGACAAATGGAATATTTTCAGCTATTAGGAACTTCCCTGACACTTTTACTATGCTTTGAGCTTTCACACAAAGCTTTCACTAGAGATATAATGAGCAAAATGGCTGTCAGGTGTCAGCAATTGGAAGGTGTTATGTAAGGGATGACTTTTTCCGCACATCCATTGTAAAGGTGTGTTAACTAGAGGACTTTAAAAATAGATCCACTTCCCCTTTTGTCTGCTTAGATTTGATCCTATTATAATCAAGAGACAAAGATATTCTCTATAGAATGCAAACTGAAAAATATTACCAAATATTTAGATTTGAGGTATTACATGTAATAATGAACAATTCATAAGGCCATTTATTAAGTCTTTTTTAATACATAGAGAAAGATACCTAATTCAGATGCATATACACAGAAGCAAAAATATATAAATCTTAATTTAGGTATTGTCTTTTAGGTCAACCTTTTTCTTTTCCTGTTTAGTTGTTGAAAGACAGATGAGAGGAACCCGCTGAATAAACCCATGTTTATTCAGTCTTTCATGCTAGCCTTTTGGTTTCTAGAACATATACATGGTGTTGAAAGCTATCATTGTTTTAATTAGTATATAATGAGAGAACTAGTGGATAATAAAAGATAAAAAAGGTTTCATTTTAATAAGAAAATCATGTACATACTTAATTTTTATAGGGCCCATTAATAGACTCTTTTAACAAATAAGAGTTTCAACAAATTATTTAGAAAAACAGTCAAGTCTCCACACACACTTACAGCTTAACGTACATATTCCTACACACATTCTGTTTTAAATATACCCACATAAAAACACATGTAATGAATTTCTCTGTTTTATTCCATGGAGGGTTCAGTTCAGCCTCATCTTCCATGCCTGCCCTCCTCTGCCATGCTCCTTGCTGCTTCCCAGCCTTCATTTGTGATCTTTTCCCCCCCATCTTTACCTTGCTAGAGTCCAAACTCAAAACCATTTCTCAAAGAGATATATTCTTACTTTCTAATTTAAATTTATAGCTACCCTCCTTCCGTTATTCTTATCATAGTTGATAATTACTTACTATCTGTCTATTATTAAACACCAGTCTCCCTAGCCAAATTGTGAGTACAATCGTGATAAGATTATTGTGAGCTTCATTAATCATTTTATGTCTAGGGTCTAGTAGAATGCCTGGCACAGAGAAGATGCCATCCTCAATACCTGCTTCTTCCCTAATTTTTCTCATTTTAGGAAAGAGGATAAGAACCAAAGATGTGCTCCCTCTCTTTCTCTCTCGTTCCTTAGCCTAACCATTGGCAAATCCTACCCAGTCTTTTTAAATTGTGTACTATCTTAAACTATGCTCTATAAATTATACATCTGAGTATTTATCACTCCCTTTGCCACTGACAGGCTCATCCAATCCTTTATAATCTACTGCCTGGGTTGCTGCAATAACATTCTAAATAATTTATCTGCTTTTCCACTTGCTCCCAATCTCTAGAAATTTCTTTGCCAATAACTATAGGAATTATTCTTAATAAAAATATAGATAGATAGAGATGCATATCTGCATGCATAAATAAGATCATGTTACTTCTTTACTCAAAACTTTCCGATGTCCTTCCTTCACATTTAGAATAAGTCCAATGTTCTTGTAAAAGATAATAAAGCTCTCAGTAATTTGCTCCCTAACCTGCTTCATCTCTCCCACCCTTGCTTTTGCTCTCCCACTCCAAACATGCTCCTGAAACTGATCAATGGACGTGTCAGGGCCAGTATACTTAGTTTTCCATGTACTATGCACCATACTCATGTGTTCATCCCTTAAATGTAGCATCATAGGAGAAGTCTTAAGTGACTATCCTCTCCAAAATAGTTCCTTTCTCAGTCACTTTCTGTTATTTGTTTTTTTAATGTAGTGCAACTTCATACTCTCTGGCATTTGAGTATTTACTGTATTTTTGTCTTCTTATCACTGAAATATAAGGTTTTAAGAGTACAGACTTTTTAAAAACTTAATTTTCAAGTAACCATTAGATTCTCAACAAATAATTTAAAGCGAATTTTTAAAATTTCAACAGACAGTTATTTGAAACAGAAATGAATAAATAAGTCGAATAATGAGTGCATGAATGATAAGTTAGGACAGACAAATCAGGTTGTGCAAGGGGACATTCTCTTTTGCAGGCAATAAGCTATACCCAGGGAATAGCAAACTTCCAGGTTTTAACACTATTCTCATATACAAAACATGCATTATGCATCAGGCTTATTTATTACATCAATGATATTTATTAGTTATGTTAGTCAATGTTTTTATGACGTCACTTACTTGCTTCATAAAAAAAGACTATGAATTTTTATAAGCCATCATATTCTGTCTAATTTATTTTGCTTAGTATTCAAGATTATTTATAATCTGGTTATTATCTGCTTTATTGATCATATTATCAGTATCATTCGCTGTAAAAAAATCTCTTATAATGTCTTTTGTATCTTCCAGTGTGTTAAGCATTATGCTAATACCAATAACCCACATTCTGATTTCTAATACTTAATACAAGAACCTGGAGCTACTTGGGACAAGGTTGGTTGTAGGGTTAGAGAAGGGAATATATAAGATGACTCTGGAAGCATCTTCTAATATCAGAAAACAAGACAGTGCTCAATAAAAAAAAATCACCACACTTATACCAGTATGACAAAGAAGCCCAAGAGCTCTCCAAAACACTCCCGGTGCCCAAAGCCACAACAAGGAGAGCAGGAACAACAACAAAGTAAGTAGAATTGGATTAAAATTCCATGTATTAAATAAATATCCATATGTCTATACTGTTATAAACAAATGATTGAATAAACAGAAGTGGGAGAATAGCTAAATTGTTTGTGCAAAAGCAATCCAAAAATTCATCGATTTTCTCTGCTCTCGAGAGGGTGCAGCATAACTCCCCATTCCTTAAGTATGGGCTTTACATAGGGACTTCTTTTCTAAGAGTGTAGGAGACAAAGGGTAAAGCAGTAACTTTGCAATGGAGAGACCTGACAAATACTAATGTAGCCAGATGATGAAGGTTCATATCAACAGTAATACATGATATTGCCAGTGTCTACCCTTAATACTGTGATGGAAATGACACTTTATCTCTGTGGCCTTCCTTTTCAAAGTGCATAACTTCTCTCTAATCATGAGAAAAAATATCAGGCCATCCAAAACTGAGAAATATTCACAAAATATCTGGCCTGCATTCCTCAACTTTTCAAGGTCACCAGAGGAAAGGAAAGCCTGAGAAATGGCTCGGAGGAGGCTAAGAAGACACAATGACTCAGAGTAGTGTGGGGTCCTGGATGGGACCTTGGAATGGAAACAAAGGGACATTAGCTAAAAGCCTGGATGGGACCTTGGAATGGAAAAATAGGGACATTAGCTAAAAACCAAAGATACCTAAATAAAGTACAGGTTTCAGTTAATAAAAGTATATCATTATTTGTTAATTAATTGTGACAAAGTTATCATGCTAATGTAAGATATTCATAACAGGAGAAGTTACTGTTGGATATATGAGAACTATACTCTTTAAAATTTTTCTGTACATTAAAAAAAGCTTATTAAAAAGATTTATGCTGATCTCCACAGTTGACCCATGATAATTGCGAAATCTAGACTTGGATTTAGAGCCCAACATTTTATCTGTAAGCAAACTGAGGCCAAAGAACTTCCACAGCTACCTAGACATTTTAAATATATCTTTCATTTTTAAGCATCTTTATGTCATGTACACATTTTGTTTTGATTCATATTCGTCCATGTCAATTTCAAAGATGTTTCCTGATTAAAGTATACTAGGGAACAATCTTGTAAAAGTGATATGAAACTTGAAAGTTTAGAAAATTGATCTAATAGTTAAGATTTTGGAAAATATATCTACAGTATATTTCTGTGGCTGATATTCACTTGCTGACTCAAATCATATTCCTTCTTATACTCTATTGTTACATAATTATTTTGTGAGATCTATTAATGTTTCTTACTATTTTGAAGTAGGAGGACGTAATTTCCTAGTTCATTTTGGGGAACTTATTTTTCAAACTATGATAGAAAAAATTTTACTTTTTTTGTAAAGTTAAATATATATTTCTACTGAACTCTCTTTGATTCATGTCACTGGTATGAGCCATTAGAAAATGATTTCTGTACTTCACAGTTTTGTATCAGATGTTAGTTTTACTTTGACAATGAAGACCTGAGCACAATGTAGCATTTGACTAAGGAAACAACTCCTCTTCCCCAACCCCCCTTCTTTAGGGAATTGCTTTGTTTTCTTGTATTGTCATGGGAGGAGAATGCTGACAAGATGGTGTTGAATCAGACTCAAGCCAGCTAGTTTGGGTCATTAGCTTTTGTGCCAAGCAACAACTTCACATTTGGTCTGCAAACAGTCATTTTATAAAATTCCTAGTGCCAAATCTTTTAAATAATTTATCAACCTTATTGTCATCATTACTTTAGCACTGCAGAAATGCCAGTATAATAAGCATTCAATTTCATATTAAGCTTTAAAAATGTTGGATCTAAATAAAAGTGATGAATCAAAATAAATATAATTAAGTTAAAGAGATAATATACCTAAAGTTTTTCCATAACTTCTTTTAATAAAATTTTCATCTAGTATCTGTAATTTGTTTTCTCATGCAGACTTTCTAAATTCTGTATATATTTATAAAATTTTTAGCTGGGTGCAATTCCTCACACCTGTAATCTCAGCACTGTGGAAGGCCAAATTGCTAGGACTGCTTGAGCCCAGGAGTTTGAGACAACCCTGGGCGACAAAGCAAATCTCATTTCTACAAAACATTTGGAAACTAGCCTGACATGGTGTCATGTGCCTCTCTAGTTACTTATGTGGCTGTAGCAGGAGGATCCCTTGTGCCCAGGAGTTCAAGATTGCAATGAGCTATGATCCCACAACTGTATTCCACCCTGGGTGACAGAGTAAAACCCTGTCTCAGAAAAATAAAATAAAATAAATTAATAAAGTAAAATAACATTAAATAAAGTAAAATAAAATAAAATTATTGACAACAACAAGAAAGACATTTCTGGATGATAATAACGAAACTTACATGAACACTTCTATTGCTGCCAAGATTTTCCTGAATTGATTTAGACATTTATTTTCAGCAGGATACTGACCTATGCAAAATTACAAGTCCATTAATTTTTAGGACTGAGAAGTTAATTCTTAGTTTTTACATGAAGAACTTAGAATAAAATGTGACAGTTAACACAATAATTACAACTGTTGGTAAACAATGTAGTATTGTTTGGCAATATATCAAATTACATCTCAACCTCCACACCAGGATGTTAATACTTTTGTGCCTGTAGTGATGTCTTTTAATTTGTCATTATGTCAAGTACAAACATGTTAGCATTTGATGGTTCTCTACTATGTAACAGACAGTAGTGTTCTGAATTTGCTCTTTGTGTCTAAACCATCTATAGTGACTCATCCCTCTTAATCAGGGTATTGTTTTTTGAAATGATATATTTTACTATATAGGAATACACACATCACAGGATCACTTTTAATGTAACTGAAATGTTCAATATTCATTTCAGTATAGCTGTTATTATCTAGTCCCCTTGGCAGAGGCCTTCCAACCAGGGTGATTCCATCTTGAATAGGGGCTAAATAAAACAAGGCTGAGACCTAATGGGTTGCATTTTCAGGAGGTTAAGCATTCCTAGTCACAGAATATTTATCATTAAGGGAATAGGTTAATAATGCTTACTGAACAGACCCAGGAAATACCTGATGTCCTTATATCTAAAGAACAAAAGCATTCTTAGTAAGAATAAGTTTTGGTTTAAAGATATTAATAGAGATCCTTGCAGAAGATGGTACTTAGACAAAGATCCTGTTGATAAAACAGGATGTAGTAAAGAAGCCAGTCAAAACCCCTCAAAACCAAGATGGTAACAAAAGTGACCTCTGGTCATCCTCCCTGCTCGTTATACACTAATTATAATGCATTAGCATGCTTAAAGTCACTCCCATCAGCACCATGACAGTTTTCAAATGCCATGGCAACCTCCAGAAGTTACTGATCTAAAATGGGGAGGAAGCCCCAGTTCCAGGTATTCTCTGCCCCTTTCCCAGAAAACTCATGAATAATCCACTCATTCTTTAGCATATAATCGGAAAATAATTGTTTAAGTATACTTGGTTAAGCAGCCCATGCCACTGTTCTGCCTATGGAGTAACCATTCTTTTATTCCTTTACTTTCTCAGTAAACTTGCTTTCACTTTACTCTGCGGCCTTGTCCTGAATTTTTTCTTGTGTGAGATCCAAGAACCTTCAGAAATTGGATCAGCTCTGATATGGTTTAGCTTTGTGTCCCTACTCAAGTCTCATCTTGAATTTTAATCCCCAGATATTTAGGTAGGGACCTGGTGGGAGATGATTGAATAATGGGGGTGGTTTATCCTATGCTGTTCTTGTGATAGTGAGTGAGTTCTCACAAGATCTGGTGGTTTTCTTATTTTTATTATTTTACTTTAAGTTTTGGAGTACATGTGCAGAACATGCAGGTTAGTTACATAGGCATACATGTGCCATGGTGGTTTGCTGCACCCATCAACCTGTCATCTAAGTTTTAAGCCCAGAATGCATTAGGTATTTGTCCTAATGCTCGCTCTCCCCTTGTCCCCAATCCCCAGACAAGCCCCAGATTGTGATGTTCCCCTCCTTGTGTCCATGTGTTGTCATTGTTCAACTCTTATTTATGAGTGAGAACACGTGGTGTTTGGTTTTCTGTTCCTGTGTTAGTTTGCTGAGAATGATAGTTTCTAGCTTCATCCATGTCCCTGCAAAGGACAAATGAACTCATTCTTTTTATAGCTGTATAGTATTCCATGATGTATATGTGCCACATTTTCTTTATCTGGTCTGTCATTGATGGGCATTGAGATACCATCTCACACCAGTTAGAATGGCCATCATTAAAATGTCAGGAAACAACAGATGCTGGTGAGGATGTGGAGAAATTGGAATGCTTTTACACTGTTGGTGGGAGTGCAAATTAGTTCAACCATTGTGGAAGACAGTGTGGCAACTCCTTAAGGATCTATAACTAGAAATATCAATTGTACCAGCAATCCCATTATTGGGTATATATGCAAAGGTTTATAAATCATTCCACTATAAAGATACATGCATACCTATGTTTATTACAGCACTATTTACAATAGCAAAGACTTAGATCTGATGGTTTTATGTGACAGTTCCTGCTTCTCATGCTGTCTCTCACTTGCTGCCATCTAAGTGTGCCTGCTTCACATTTGGCCATGATTGTAAGTTTCCTGAGGCTTCCCTAGCCCTGCCAAACTGTGAGTCAATTAAAACTCTTTACTTTAGAAATTACTCACTCTCAGATATATCTTTCTAGCAGTGTGA
The DNA here is from genome assembly GCF_009761245.1 of Sapajus apella. Lineage (NCBI taxonomy): Eukaryota > Metazoa > Chordata > Mammalia > Primates > Cebidae > Sapajus > Sapajus apella. Next base: position 17,283,469 of record NW_022436949.1, on the reverse strand, counting down.
AAACAGACTAATACTGACCCCTTTTCACTGACACCTTGTTTTAATACTGATTTGTATGGAAGTTCAAATATATGTAATATAATTTTTCACTGATTAAATATTATTCAATGCCTTTACTTCTATTTTCAAAACTCTATTAATTCATTAAATAGTTATAATGGAAACCTTAGTACACATACTTATTTTAGAATTTATTTTAGTACACTAGTAATAAAGTATGTATCATGCTTTTTTTTTAAAATAAAAGATTTAATTATTTGAGGGCTGGGTGTGGTGGCTCATGACTGTAATCCCAGTACTTTGGGAGGCAGAGGTGGGTGAATCACGAGGTCAGGAGATCAAGACCGTCCTTGTCATGGTGAAACCCCATCTCTACTAAAGTTAACCTCCTATTCTCCTAAGGAGACTAGGAAACAGAGACATTTAGGTTAAAGTATAACCTAAATGATTCTACTTTAAAGAGATGGCTCTTAAGGCCTTGAGAACTTAGGTCCTTGACATTCCTGAGTTGGAAAACTGATGAGAGACTTTAAAAAGAATTTGTATGTCAATGGGACAGGAAAATAATTTATAACTACACATTTTTTTAAAAATGCCATATGAAAAGGGAATTCCGGAGCCTATAATCCAAAATAAGCCACTTTAAAATTTAGTTAAGATAAAGAATAGGTTGGCTGATATATTACTAAACAGATGAAGAGTTTTCAGTTGATTCTGACATGTGGCAGTTGTTGAGCACCACTGTTCTACAGCACCTTCATCAGATCGTTTCCTTAGAATAGATTTAGAGTCTTCAGGTGAAAAAAATGGTAATCAGCCTGAGATCAGGGAAGAGATATTTAAAAAGAAGTTCCCTTCTCTAATTCCACTGCTTAAATTGATTAGACTTAAAAGAAAGTGTAACAATGAATAAACAATAGAAAGAGAAGATTAGCTAAGCAATATGCACATTTCACCTTTTCTTGAAGGTGGGATAACTTCAGGGAAAGTGGAAACTAGAAATGATACTTTGCTGCCTGATATGTTTGTCTCTGTCCCCACCCAAATCTCATCTTGAATTGTAGCTCCCATAATTTCCATGTGTTATAAGAGGGACCCTGTGGGAGATAATTGAATCATAAGGTCATATCTCCCATACTGTTCTCATGGTAGTGATTGAGTCTCACAAGATCTGATGGTTTTACACGGAGTTTCCTCTTTTGCTTGGGTCTCATTCTCTCTTACCTGCCACCATGTAAAACATGTCTTTTGCCTTCTGCCATGATTGGGGGGCCTCTTCAGCCACGTGGAACTGTGAGTTTATTAAACCTTGTTTTCTTTATAAATTAACCAGTCCTGGGTGTGTTTGTATCAGCAGCATGAAATTGGACTAATACATTGCCATCTAATGCCTCCAACCTAATTCGACTTCCTGAGGCCCTGAAATCTGTAGCCATTTTTTTTCTCTCTCTCATCTAAAACCTGTCGCCTTCTACTATTAAGTGAACTAATTGAATGATTATATTATTACTGAGAAAAGGATTTGATGAAGTAAATATGAAGAAAGAATAAGGTTTGCCAAAGGTTTCCGAGGTAGGCAAAACAGAACACATTGGAATGAGGAGTAGAGTGCCTAAAGGTGAGGCTAATGCATTCCATAGATACATTTTATATTTTCCACATATGTACTAGTATTTGGGTTGGGTGTTTCTGCTTATTTTGGTGCTATTATCTCATAGCAACCAAAGGTAGTGTGACACCCCAGAGGTGAAAGTTCTGCACCCCAAACTCCTTTGTCACAACCACTGTGAAATAATCCATTTATCAAAATACAGGATCATTGGCTGGGTATGGTAGCTCATGCCTGTAATCCCAGCACTTTGGGAGGCAGAGGATGGCGGATCACTTGAGGCCTGGAGTTTCAAACCAGCCTGGCCAACATGGTGAAACTCTGTCTCTACTAAAAATACAAATAAAGTAGCTGGGTGTGGTAGTGCCTACCTGTAACCCCAGCTACTTGAGAGGCTGGGGCAGGAGAATCACTTGAACCTGGGAGATGGAGGTTGCAGTGAGCCAAGATTATGCCACTGCACTCCAGCCTAGGTGACAGAGTAAGGAAAGAAAGAAAGAAGGAATGAAGGAAGGAAGGAAGGAGAGCGAGAGAGAAAGGGAGGGAGGGAGGGAGGAAGAAAGGGGGAAAGAGAGAAAGAGAAGAAGGAAAGAAAGAAAGAAAGAAAGAAAGAAAGAAAGAAAAGAAAGAGAGAGAGAGAGAAAGAAAGAAAGAAAAGAAAGAAAGAGAGAGAAAGAAAGAGAGAAAGAAAAAGAAAGAAAGAAAGAGAAAGAAAGGAAAAAAGGTAAAAAAGAAGGAAGGAAAGGAAGTACAAGATCAAAGCTTGCTCTTTACAATTCCTATAGCTTCATTCATTGGATTTATATCCAATCATTTCTTTCATTCTTCCATCCATTTTGTAACACTTAGGGGTTAAGAACACAATGATAAAGGTAACAGAGTCCCTTATTTTCTTGGTCCCTTGGGAAAACACATTTATAAATGAATAATTATTACTACATTGTGATTACACTATTAAAAAATTATGGACAAAGAGACCAAGGAAATAATACTTCATTTTTTCAGTTAAGAATTTGCTTTATTAAAAATTCAAACTGGCACAGACCTTCAATTAGAAGTAAAGGAATATAGAGTATTGTAATAAGAAGAAACAAAATGGGCAGGCCAAGTGAAGAAATGACTTGTGTTCGCAAAGAATCCAGTGAAGAGGTTCATTTTGGCAGAATGTTTGTCTTATAGCATTTTTATTACAATACAGTTAAATCCTGTCCTCTAGTGCTTTGGTTATCAGTTATATATTTGAACAGGATTACCAGAAATAAGAGAACTCTTGAACCACAAGGCAGGAAAAAGAGTACAGGTTTTGAATTTACGCTGTTGGATTGCTGGCTCTATCAGGTTTAGGCAGATGCCTTTAGATTACTTAATCTGATGGTTAATTTTTTTTGGTAAAATGGAACTATTATAATTTAATTATCACAGATGTGTGTGATTCAATGTATATTTGTAAAGCTTTCAGTAAGATGATTGCCCACAGTCAGAGCTAACGGGATTTGGGTGCTGTACTCACAGTTCTTGAATAACTTGGAGTCCTACAGGCTGGGATGCAATCTTAAATCCTATGATATTTAATAAACTGACCATTTATTTATACTAAATTAAATATAGGGATTCTAATGTAATGGAGTAGCTAATGTCTTTCTAATTAAACAATTTACTAATCATGTGATGTCCTCAGTCTGGATGGACATACAGATATGTCTAAGGTGATCACCTATAAAAGATGTATAAACATCATTAATATTTGAAAGATTCAGTTACTTTCAGGAATTTTATGGCAATATAAATCTGCTCTTCCTCTAAAGCTATAGTGGCTTTCAAAAATAAGCATTTACATTTATTTATTTATTGCCCTGGTAGAGTCAATGTGATCAAATATATTCTCCCATGTATAATGCTATTTATACACAAATGTGATGATCCAGGGTCCACAGTATAGGTTCTTTACATTATTTCAATAAATAGGTATGTTTTTTCTTGCTACCAACCATGAAAATGAGAGGGGGAAGAGAAGGGGTGTGCTTTTCGTTGAAAAACTGAGTCCCTAATGGCTTCTACTTATGAATAGGCTACCCTATTCATTAGAGCACCTCTGAGGAAACTAAATAGTATTCATGAACAGCTCAGGAAACATTTTATATGCAAGAATTAAATATAAATCACAATTAGAAAATCTTATTTTCATGCAGTGACTTTTTAATTGGAGGGAAGGAAAACAAGCTCTCCATCACAAGTCAGTAAGTAAACAACTTCGACACATCTCCTTTCTGTATCCTATTTGCCTCTTCTAAAGGCTTACATTTTTTATTATTTTAAGGAGAAAGCATTTTGTTCATTTAACATTAGATCTGATTCCTG
>NW_022436949.1:17140129-17249502 GCF_009761245.1 Sapajus apella | reverse complement strand
CAATGCCCTCACAGACACACCCAGGAACAATATTGCATCCTTCAATCAAGTTGACACACTCTTAACTATCCCAGAAGGGAATGTTTTCATCAAGCTATATTGTCAAAATGAAAAATTATTTGCAATATAGAAAGCCAGAGAAAAGAGTATCCTTGAGAATTATTTCCCCTTTCCTAGTCCTAGAAATTTTGGGTTATTTAATTGTATTTTTGTTGAACTGAAGCCGTTATTTCCAACGATTTCCTACTTGTTGATGTGCTTAATCCTATGCCTAGCCTAGTCTATTTTCTTTTAGGATTATGATTGGATTTCAGCCACATTAAAGATAACTCAACACCCAAAGTATGTTAAGTACTTTGTTGCTATAATAAATAGAGCTACATTGATTTGGCATTAAAAACATCCACCTGAATTAATTTGTACAATTTTCTATCCTGTGTATCACCTCTTCCTTAACCACAAATTTGCAAATAAAAAGCCAAGGGAAAGACAAAACCATTTGCTCTGTAGTTAATTTATATATTCTAAATATTTGTATTTTTTCTCATCCAAATTGTTTGCTTATAATTCATATGTAAATTAACTTGTGTATTTTATATGTAGGCTCCAGAATGTATGTATTGACTTGTATTTTTAGGTTTATATTTAAGCACCGGTCATGTTTGAGAGATCTAGGGGGCTGATTCCTCAGATCTACATGGCCACAAGGAAGCAGTATCACATGACAAACTTTATTTGGGCAGCACTTTGACAGGATAACAAAATGGAGCAGAAGAAAGTCTCTCACAGCACAAAAACTTCAGGAGGCATCATTGTGGGGCCATGACCCAGAAGGCGAGAACTCACAGGCAGCAGAACTCATAGGTAGAGAGATTGGAGTGAGAGCTCACCTATTATGATGGGGAGTCTTTGGGTCAGAGTATTCCAAATGACATAAAAGGCTTAAGGTCTATTACAACCCCAGGAGTTATTTTATCTATGGCTAGCAGATGTTGGGTAGTTTGGTTGAGTATGCGAAGCAGGCAGACTCTAGTGGCTTAAAAATTTTGTTAGAGGCTATATTTAAAGCAATTGGATAGTTGACATTTGAGTTTGGTGTCAGTGGACTTTTGAACCCACTGTAAACAACAGAAGGTCCATATACTAGAAACATCTTTAACTTATTTATATAGCAGCCCATATAAAAGTAGTGGATACATGATAAAGCTTCAATATTTAATTGCTGTAAAAGTAAATTGCTAATTATAAATCAGAAAATTATAACTATGCCTTTCGTGACTATAGAAGAATCTGATTTTATTCAGTATAATTCTTTTCAGCTATAATACAAAGAACAAATGTTAGAAAAAATGTGAAATGTAAATATTTTAAATGGTTTAGGTATTTGAGGAATGTGTAAGGTTTAGCTCTTGTTTATCGTATTTGTTCTTATTGAATGAAAATGATGCAAATAGCATTATATTCCTGTGCTTTAAAACATTAGGTCAAAGGTTTGGCACAGTGGCTCATGCCTGTAATTCCAATACTTCCAAAGATCAACATGAGACAATAGTTGGAGCCCACGAGTCCCAGACAAACCCTGGGCAGCATAAAGAGGCCCTGTCTCTACACAAAATTGAAATAGTAGCCGGTGTGGTGGTGCAAGCCTGTAGTCTCAGCTACTCGGAAGGCTGATGTAGAAAGATTGCTTGACACCAGGTGGTTGAGAGTGCAGGACGTGATCATGCTACTGCACTCCAGTCTGGGTGGCAAAGAGATCCTGCCTCAAATAAAAATAAAAACTTTGGTCAAACTTGCATTTATTTTGTATTCAGTACTTAGATTTCTCAAAGAACTAAAAATCCCCCTACTGAGTATCTATCCAAAAGGAAAAGAAACTGTTTTATCAAAAAGACACCTACGCTGGTAAACTTACTGTGGCACTATTCGCAATACCTAAGTCATGTCAACCTAAGTGTCCATCCATGGTGGATTAGATAAAGAAAATTTGGGACATACACACCTTAGAATATTACACAGCCATACAGAATGAAGTCATGTTCTTCGCACCAACATGGATGGAGCTGGAGGACATTATCCTAAGTGAAATAACTCAGAAATCAAATACAACATATTCTTATTTATAAGTGGTAGCTAATCAGTGATTACACATGAACAGAAAGATGGAAACAAAAGACCCAGGGAACTCTAAAAAGGGAAAGGTTGGAAGGGGTACCAGGGTTAAAAAACTATGTAGTGGGGACTATGTTCAATATTTGCATGATGGGTTCAATAGAAGCCCAAATCAGTGTTAAACAGTATACCTCTGCACATGTGCCCCATGAATCTTAAAAACAAACATAGACCAAAAAAAAACAGTATTATCAGTGGAAATTAAGACCACAAATGTTTAAGTTCCAAACCATACAGATAGCTATACAAGATTACTATTAAATCAATTTGTAAATATAAATTTTATAATATGTATATTTTCAAGATTCAATTAAATGTATGACATTTTAACTGATTTTCTGTATATATGTTAAAATTCATTTGCTTACCATAGTTAGGAATTTTAGTCAAAATGTCATAACATTTATTTCATCAAAATTTTTTTGTTCATTTCAGTAATCATGAGTGCATTTTCAAGTAGAATTTAGGGAATTTAATGCTAACATAAACTTTGGTTCTATATGGAAGTTTTCTCTCAACCATCAGCTTTTCTTCTCCATCCCTCAAGCATATGTCTTTGTATTTCGTGGGACACGAAATTCATATCTTGTGCAGTATCATTCTTTACAATTGTTTTTTGTGTTGATAGGTAAGGACTTGTTATTACCATTTCATTTTTTTTAATGTGGTTTTGTTGGTCTTGTCTTCCTTCATTTTCCTTTCTCCTTTTCTTTCTTGGGGTAAAAGTGATTTTTTTTTCCTGGTAGTATGTTTTAATTTCTTTTTATTTTTTGCTATTAGTTATATATTTTATGGAGTTTTTATATAATACAATTAGAAATTGTTTTAATTATGTCAGAATTTCTTTCTGTTCCTAGAACAATGGCAAGATATTGCAATATTAAATACCAGTTTAGGCTTATTTGACTGATGTATTTTGGTTAAAAATATTAATAAACCATAGTATTTTTTAAATTGTCCTTTGGGCTCTGGTGTACATGTGTACATCCAGCATCCTGCAGGATTGTTGCATAGGTACATACATGCCATGGTGGTTTGCTGTCTCCATACCACCGCAGGGACCCCCATCCTCCCCTTACTGTCGCCTACATCAGGCATTTCTCCTGGTGTCATCCCTCCCCATCCTCCCTGCCACCGCGCTGTCCTTCCCCTCCCCTCCCCTCTAACCCCAAACCTAGCCCAGTGAGTGTTCTCTTTCCTGTGCCCAAGTGTTCTCATTGTTCATCACCACCCTATGAGTGAAAACACGCAGTGTTTGGTTTCCTGTTCTTGTGTCAGTTTGCTGAGAATGATGGTACCTAGATTCATCCAAGTCTCTACAAATGACATGAACTCATCATTTTTTATGGCTGCATATTATTCTGTGGTGTATATGTGCCACATTTTCTTTGTCCAGTCTATCATTGATGGACATTTGGGTTGGTTCCAGGTTTTTGCTATTGTAAACAGTGCCACAATGAACATAGGTGTGCATGTGTCTTTATAATACAGCAATTTATAATCATTTGGGTATATACCCAGTAATGGGATTCCTGGGTCAAATGGAATTTCTATTTCTAGATCCTTGAGGGATCGCCACACTGTCTTCCATAATGATTGAACTAATTTACACCCACACCAACAGTGTACAAGTGTTCCTTTCTCTCCATATCCTCTCCAACATCTGTTGTCTCCAGATTTTTTTAATGATTGCCATTCTAATCTGTGTGAGATGGTATATTAATGTGGTTTTGATTTGCATTTCTCTAATGACCAATGATGATGAGCATTTTTTCATAAGTTTTTTGGCCTCATAAATGTCTTCTTTTGAAAAGTGTCTGTTCATATCCTTTGCCCAATTTTGGATGGTTTTGTTTTTTTCTTATAAATCTGCTTTAGTTGTTTGTTGATTCTGGATATTAGCCCTTTGTCAGATGGGTAGATTTCAAAAAATTTTCCCATTCTGTTGGTTGCCAGCTTAGTCTAATGATTGTTTCTTTTGCTGTGCAGAAGCTCTGGAGTTTAATTAGATCTCATTTGTCTATTTAGGCTGTGTTGCCCTTGCTTTTGGTGTTTTAGTCATGAAGTCCTTGCCTGTGCCTATGTCCTGGATGGTGTTGCCTAGGTTTTTTTCTAGGGTTTTTATGGTGTGAGGCGTTATGTTTAAATCTTTAATCCATCTGGAGTTAATTTTTGTATAAAGTGTAAGGAAGGGGTCCAGTTATAGCTTCAGGCATATGGCTAGCCAGTTTTCCCAACACCATTTGTTAAACGGAATCCTTTCCCCATTGCTTGTTATTATCAGATTTGTAAAAGATCAGATGGTTGTAGATGTGTGGCATTGTTTCCAAGGCCTCCGTTCTGTCCTGTTGGTCTATATCCCTGTTTTGATCCCAGTACCATGCTTTTTTGATTACGGTAGCCTTGTAGTATAGTTTGAAGTCAGGTAGCATAATGCCTCCAGCTTTGTTCTTTTTGCTTAGGATTGTCTTGGCTATGCCAGCTCTCTTTTGGTTCCATATGAAGTTTAATGTGGGTTTTTCCAGTTCTGTGAAGAAGGTCAATGGTAGCTTGATGGGGATAGCATTGAATCTATAAATTACTTTGGGCAGTATGGCCATTTTCACCATATGGATTCTTCCTAACCATGAGCATGGAAAGTTTTTTCCATCTGTTTTTGTCCTCTTTCCATCTCTTTGTTTCCTCTCCTATTTCGTTGAGCAGTTGTTTGTAGTTTTCCATCTACTTGTGTCCTCTATTTCCTTGATCAGTGGTTTGTAGTTCTCCTTGAAGAGATCTTTTACATCCTTTGTCAGTTGTATTCCAAGGTATTTTATTCTCTTTGTAGCAATTGTAAATGGAAGTTCGCTCATGATTTGGTTCTCTGTCTGTTGTTGGTGTATAGGAATGTTTCTGATTTCTGCACATTGATTTTGTATCCTGAGAATTTGCTGAAGTTGCTTATCAGCTTAAGGAGATTTGGCTGAGATGCTGGGGTGTTCTAAATATATGATCATGTCATCTGCAAATAGGGACAATTTGACTTCTTCTTTCCCTAACTGAATGTCCTCTATTTCTTTTTCTTGTCTAATTATTCTGGCTAGAACTTCCAATACTATATTGAATAGAAGTGGTGAGAGAAGGCATCCTTGTCCACCGCCTACATGTATACATAAAGATTTCTTTGACATTTTAACTTATAATAAAGAAAATTATACATTTAATTTTATTTCAATAACCATAATCTTCATATTTCTTTAACAATTTTAATGACCCAAAATACCATGGAAAGTAACTTTGCAATAATCTAGTACAATACATTTTATCATATTTTGAGAGGACTTACTCTAATTTGCTGGATCCTAATATAACATGGACTCCTATTCAATCTAAAAAAGTTTTCTCTAGTTATAATGCAGGACCAATCATGTCCATTCAAAGTGAAAATAGAAATAAAACATTTATTCCTCTTGTTTCTTGGTTATTTTAATCTCATGGGTTGTGTCAGCCGTTTTCTGGTCTTTTATATGGTGATGAATCAAATTAAAATTCATTATAAATTTCTGTAAACATAAACATGTCTGACTGTTTTCGGAGTTCATTAGGTCACATTTGAGTCTTTAGGATCCCTCAAATAACTTGTTTTAAAGATATTTGAAAAATATTCCTTCTCTTACTATGTACTCTACCTAACATTCCTCCAGAAATAATCTGATAAAACCAAACATATACACATTCAGACATTTATAAGTCTGTAATACATGTTTTCAATTAATCAAAAAAAAATAAGTCTTAACACTATAATCTCCAGTTATGTTAGTTATATAAAGCACTCCCAATGATACTTTATTGAGTTATTTTATTCAATTGGTTATATATTATCTATAGTTAAAAATATTGTCATATAATACATATTTAATTTAAATGTAGCTTTATAAGTTTGTTTTTGTCAACTCATATAAAATATGTATAATAAAATCCACTTGTAATGGAACACATTTTGTCAAGTACCTTTTTTAATTTTTATGGGTACATAGTAGGTGTTTATATTTATGGGGTACATGAGATATTCTGATACGAGCATACAATGTATAATAATCACATCAGGATAAATGGGATGTCACCTCAATCATTTGGCATTTCTTTGTTTTACAAACATTTCCATTATAATTTTAATTAAAATGTAGAATAAATTGTCATTGACTATTGTAACCCTGTTGTCTATCAAATACTAGACCTTATTCATTTTATCTAACTATATATTTCATGAAACACATGCAAATCTCTTCTACTAGAAACAATCAAAGGGGTTCAAAAGGGAATTTTCAATAGTTAACTTGTTTCATTGAGTATATATTCAAGTTGGGCCTTCTTTCATTTAACTTCAAATAGAATAGCTGATGCATTTATAATTTTTATAGAATAGCTTCTATAATTTTTAATGAAGCATAATTGGCTCTAAAAATTAAAATGCAATATTGGCAATAACTATGAAGGACACTGTATGTAAATGAGATTAATATGACTTCTATGTATTAATGATATAGTAAGATGAAAAAGTGTAGTTGAGATTTTGCATTCTTCTAATGTAAATAACAGTGTTCTTATTTCTTTATGATTGCATTACCCATGAGTCCTTGTAGTATATTACACAATTTTTCGTGTATTTTATTTCATTTATTTCGTTTTTCTCTCACATGTTCTCACGGTTCTCTCACATTGCTAACAACCAAAATAAAATATAGATTAAAAATAAACAGTGTGGTCCAACACCTAATACATAGTTTATGCAGAAAAAATACTTGAATGGAGATGTTTTAGTCTATATCATTCTAGATTTCCATCCTACTTGAAGTGATGGCATGTAATGGGAATATTGTCTGATCTTTTTTGACTAAAGGGAAATATTTTGCCAGTCAGCAATATGCTACATGAGCACTCATCTAACAAAAGTTGGGGAAAATAGGTGTCAATATTTCCTATGTTCAAAAAAAGAAAAAGGCGAGTAAGAAAATTTGTAGTCAAATCTCAGTAAAGATGTTGTTCAATATTTCCTTCCTCGGAAAATATTGTTTGTAATTTTTGATTACACATTGAGAAAAATGTTCAGTTTAATTGGGCTGTACAAAAGTCTGCTTCCTTATTAAATTTTTTTAATTTTATGACTTGAATATAAATTTTTAATCAGCCTGATCTATTCTCAGAAATTTAATTCAAGTACTGTTTCTTTTCCAATAAAGGATGTGAATTTTCAGTGCTTTCTTCTGCTCTTCTATATGTCATGTTTAATTTCATTTCTGTTTTCTGTTTCCTTGACTGCCTTTATCAGTCCAGTGCTTGATACAGGCAAACAGCTCTGACATTTAAAGCAGAAGAGCTTGAATACCATGAACTTGGCATTCAGAATTACATTTTCCGGCTAGAAATTGTTGATCCTAATATCTTTCTAAGCATTAAACCATTTATTTAGAAAATCTTATCAGAAAGCAATATTTACTTCTTTAAATCCCATCCTGTTTTGAAACAGTACAAACTATCTAACAATAAATATTTTATTTATAGCATTATTTAAACCCAGACTTAACGTGGTTCAAAACAATAAAATATCCATTTTCATTTAGTTAACTCCATACTTACAAAGATATTACTGTCTTTTGAAGTAAATATAAAATTATAATATGCCTAGTTTAAATGTATTCATTTCTTTAGAAATATGCACATTTAGGGTATTCAACATTCTGAAAATTAAACTATTGTTTTTGCCATCATGTGATTACATTAGATACTATTACCCAACATTATGTGCAACAGCAAATGTTATGTTTGCTGTTTAAAAATTATAGGATTTAATTATGAAGAAATAATAATATTATGCTCAGTAGGTAAAATGAATTACTTTAATTTGCTAGAGATAACTATTTAGCTTGTTAAGCACTCTATAATCAAATTCATGCTTTAGGTGAGAAAATATAAAATGTAATGAATATGAAGGAAAGCTTTCTCCCATCTGCTCCAACTTTTTGATGTTGTTGTCATATTGTGTAAATGTAAGAGATCTGTCTAGTAAAGTACAGAGGGAAATAAAATTTGTGGCTATATGTATTTAAAATTACTAAATGAATTTTGCTATATAACCCAGACACAGTAACTGTATGAATGAGTTTTATTTAGAATTACTGAATTCATTGAAATAATGTATATTCAAAATCAAAATGAATTATTTTTAAAAATATGCATGCTATATTTATACTTTACTGAGGGAATAAAAAGCATTTTTACACAGCAAGCATTAGTTTTAAAGATAGTATATTTTCTTCTAGGTGGTAATAAATTTATTGTATTAATGTTTTCTAGAATTTAAAGCAGTGTTTATATATTAATTTAGATCCTTTACAGTAAATTAGAGTACCAACTTAAGAATTTAATTAAAAGTTTGTTGTAATTAATAATAAGGTAATATCAACAAAATCCTACTCCTTTTTTCCAGTCTCAAAACAGCAGTAGAACCAGATGACCCTTTCTGTGGCATGTCTATTCTGATGTCCTGTTACCTCCCAAAGTAAGATCCCTAGGCCAGCAGCGTCAGCTCTCCTGGGCACTAGCTAGAAATGTAAAATTTTAGACCTCAGGTGATTGTGATACAAGCTAAATTTTGAGAACCACTGACCTAAAGCAGTTTCTACCATTTTTCTTCTGTAATCAGTTCCAAATGTAGCCCTAAAAATTTCCCTAACGTGTTTAAACAACTACAACTTACTTCTTAGAATCATATCTGAGAAAAACAAACAAACAAAAAAAAACACTTCATGGACTCAAAAATGAATTTCTTTGTTAAATTCTAGCATATACATGAGTTTTTATTTTGATTTGTTGTACTTCACAATGCTAGTACAGGTTCATGGCATGTAAGTGTTGTGAGAACATGATTTTTTTTTGTTTTTTTTACTTAGACTGAGATTCAAGCTATGACACTTGTTTACTAGCAGTCTGATCTGGAAGCTCTCCTAATAGTACTTTTCCAACTGATAGAAAGGAAATAATGATACTCAGGGTTTTTTTTGAAAATTAAGTAAGTCTTGTAAATTGTTTGGAACAAAACAGGTGATCAACATGTGATTGTCCTTTTATGTTTTTCTACCTACAACTTCTCATTTTTCTTGCAAATACTGTCTCAATGTTTGTAAGTTTAACACCATCCTTCTAAAAGGTGTAGCTTAATTCCAGCAGCTTTGCTAAGTATCAAGCATGCCTTTGGTTGTCTCCCTCTGAACATATAGCGCTTCCTAAAATTCTCCTATGTCATTCAGTTATATTCATAAATGTGTGCAGTTTTGCCTGACCTATTTTGTTTTTCTGTAGAGTTATCAGAACTTGAGAGTGGAAAGTATCATTAGCTTTCACTCTTAATGCCACAGTCTAGTTAAAAGCTTTGCAGGTGTCATGTACTTGTTGAAAGCAGACTACCTCCTCTCCTCTGTATAATATTTTTTTAATCTTGGAAGAAATAAAATACTTAGGCATTGTCATAATTGTCCCTCATTTAGCTCTACATTAATACGATCACCAAATACTATTTTTACTTTTTAAATTTTAATTACTAACCTCTTTCTGCCTTCACAAAGATTATTTTTCTTACCTTGGTTTAAGTTTTAGTAATCTTGAATAAATTATTAAACATACACATTTTTCTTCTGTGTTATGCCAAATCAAAAAACTTTGCCACTACAACTTATTTATTGCCTGTTACATATACTTGAAGACATTTTATTATTCTACAATTTTCTGAAGTCATATTTTATATTGTCAGTGACTGTGTAATCTAAGGTTCCTTTCCTCTTTAGTTCCAACTTTATATTATGTTCTATTGGCTTTAATACTGAAATGGTTTTCTGTTTCATATTTCCTAATAATGTCTATTTCATTTCCTTCAGGACCATTTTTATGGCCTGGATTCACTCACTACTTGAGTCATCTCCAATAGATATTAAAGCAGAAATACATTGAATAAGTAAGGAGGACACTAGAGAGGATATGACTTTGTTTTCTTGAATTTTATGATCAAGAAATTACATCTAAAATTTTAAGAAATGCATTCTTGTTAAATGAATTCATGTACTATGTAGTTCTGTTGTTAAATATTTTCTTTTGCAACATTCTGAGTACATAATTATGGACAAAACAGATACAGGTAATCATGATTGGGGAAAAAAGCATATATGTAATACATGTTTCTCTAAAAAGTGCTACAGAGAGCATATTGGAAGATCTGGTTCTTAATTATATGCTAAGAATGAAGATCTATTAAGAATTACATGAAACAAAATACTTCAAATGATTTGGACTGTCACTATGTTGCTCTTTTATATCAGTCAATACAAACTTCTGTAATGTGACATTTGAACAGGTTCTGAAGGAAGTGTGCGGTTGAGCCATGTGAATATCTAGAAAGAAAACATGTTAGGTGAGGGAGGGGCAATTGCAAATGCCCTGAATGGAGTATGCCTGTTGAAACTATGGAACTATAAAGGGGCAAGAGTGTCTGAAGGGCAGTGAGCCAGTGAGGTATTAGGAAATGAGATTCAACATGTAGCAGGTTCTCGCTCATGAAATTCCTTAAAGACTTTGGAATTTGACTAAGATTCAAAATTATTAGGTTTAGAGAAGAGCAGTGACAAGATGTGACATATATTTTAGTAAGATTATTAGTAGAGAACAGATGGAAGGGCAAACTAGAGGCAAATGGATCAGTTACGAAACTAATTCAAAGGTAAAGAGAAGACGATCATGGAAGAACCTGGAGGTGGTGATGTACTCTGTAATTCTGAATAAATTTCAAAGAAACATCAACAGGATTATTTTGTGAAATGGATATGAAATGAGGAGATCCAAGTATGGCTATAAGTGTTTGGCTCAAGGAAAATCTGGACTGACTTACAGAGAAGAATCCAGGAAAGAAGTTGTTGATTAAGATTGGTGGGGGAGAGTTGGGCAGGTGGTAAGTGTTCAAGTTTTTTACATACTCTGATACGATGCCTATTTTACATATATTATAAATATAGATGTAGAGTTTTCAATTAGCTATGTTAGTGTGGCCTTACGAAGTAAAAGCTGATTCTTAGGCTGTGTGATAGCTGCTATAAACACAATTGCTAGCCCTCCATTATTTAATGGGTTACCAGTTTAGAATACATATTTTTAGGGCTTTGGAGTCCTGAATTTTGAATATAAGAATTATTTTGCATATCAAGACATCCTGAGAGTTCTTTACAAATGCCAAGTGAATAGAGTAGGAACCCAATTAGTCCCTGAATGTGACAGACATGTAGAAGTAGGCCCTTCCTAAAGAAGCTGTCAGGCTTTTTCAAAATGAGAAAAGACCCATCATACCAGGTTTTTTTCTTCTATTTTTGTTCAAATTCTGAAAGTAGAAAAATGCATACTAATAAGTCAAAAATAACGAAGTCTTTATTCTACCACTGTATCTACTATTATAGATAAAACCTGGTGAGTAATTAATATATTTAGTAGAATGATTATTTATGTCCTGAAGCAAACACATTTCAATGTTGTGAAAGGCACACAGAGAAAAATCACAATATCATTTTTCTCAAATGCCACTTTTCTGATATCAAAAGTTAAATTTGTATACAAATGTTTATTTTTTTAGAAATATATCCAAGTTTGTCATTTTTGTGCTAGATACGTATAAGCTCGTTCTATAAATTCTAAGCTTGTATATGCAATTTTCTAAGATATGTTCCTAGTATTTGTCTTTGAACCTTGCATTCACTACATCTGAAAGTATAATGTGGAGCTATCCTGTACCATTAATTCCATTGTTAGCTTATTCCTACTTACAAAACTTATTAAAATCTATTTCTCCTACTGTATACAACTAAGGTAACTTCCATAATCAGATAAATATTGTCAAACATTCAACCCCGCATGTTATGAATTGTGGCAAATTTCAAATGGTGTTCTTTATGTTTTTCAGACAATGTTGTATCACATTGGATAAATGTTCTACTTAGTCCCTTGGAAAAGTGGAATAGAATTTTTAGGTCTACTTAACTCTGTTTTATACATTATGAAAAGATTTTTAAAGGTAGATACCTTTTGTTTTGATTTAATTTGAACATTTATATCTAGATATAAAACATATCTAAATAAGAATATATACATTTGTATGTGTAAACAATCCTGCTAGAACTTGCATTTCAGCTTATACTCACAAGTTGTGTATCTTTTACTGAACTCTAAAGTATTGCCTTAGAAGATGTATGATTCATCAGTTTTGGGACCTTATGCATTATATATGCCTAACTACAGGTCAAACATACAGAACATTTGTAAAATATTTTATATGAATTTTAGCTAGAATTTTATGCATGAATGATACGTGTGCTTATGAATTAAAACTCATTTATGTGCAACCATTCAGTTCTATGGTTGTTCAATCATAATTTGCATTCTAATTAATCATATTGAAGTATATAGTGAAAAGCCTACCTGTATGTATTAAAGTCAGGTTTATGAGTCTTATTATTCTATGGGGCATACATGGTTGTTCTTTATCAGGGAACTCAGTAGCATAACATTTTGAACTTAAAGGATAAAAAAGGAAAGATATTTTCAACTAAATTTAGATATCCGAACCATATTCTCTCCTTTGAGTCTTAATTGAATACCAAGTAAATAAAATCAGCATTTTCAAATGGAAAAGTACCTGTTAATATCTGAATAGCATAACTTTAAATTTTCAAAGTAAATAATTACAAAAATACATGGCACCTAAGTGTACGACTATTTTTTCAGAAAGAAAACCATTCATACTACGATAACAAAATATCTTAATATGCCAATGTGTCTTAATCCATTTGTACTACCATAACAAAATATCTGAGGCTGGCTAATATATAGACAAGAGAAATTTATTTTCTCATGGATTTTGAGGATGGGAGATTCAAGATCAAGGTGCTGGTAGGTTCAGGTATCTGGTGAGGGGCATTTTCTATTTCCAAGATTGCGTCTTGCTATGTCCTCTGGAGGAGAGGAAGGCTCTATACTTATACAGCACTAGGCAGAAGAACAAGAGAGCCAAAGGCTACGTGAAGTAAAATTCAGGTATAAAATACAAATTTCACGTTTTTTGTTTTTTTTTTTAAGGGTAACATGTTAACTCGTCTATTAAGAGAGAACCTAAGAAAGAATAAGGAAGAACTAAGAGCGTGGGTAATACCAGGCCCCAGTATAGAAATTCAAGGGGTTTGCAGTATTCAGGGGAAATGGATAGTGTCGAGTTTCATTTCTCTGAAGAAAAAAGGTGGGGTGGTGGGATAGAAGGTGGGGCAGAGAATTAGCCCAGGAAAGCAAAAAGAAAGATGTTCAACTAGTACTACAAAGGAAGCTTTATTGTGATACTTAACACTTAAAACTAGTTCTACAATTGCAGAGAAGTTGGTAAAATGACTTATGCTTAGAATAGGACTTACTATTATTAATTAAAATAAGCCATTTAGAAAGTTCATAAAAAATGAATTTAAGTGCTTTCTGTTATATTCTTTAAACAAACAATTATGTTCTTAAAATCAGGACAAAAAAAAGAAGAGATGAGTGGTGTATCAGTCTGCCCTTATTTGATTTGCCCAAAGAAAACCTAAAATACTATGCCCATTACATTAACCTGATTTATCTGGGGAGAAGATATTCACTGTAATGTATTGGTTTTTCCTTTTCTCAAAAGGTTAACATGATATCTGAAAAGACATTAATAAGGCTGGAAAAGCTATGAATGATGCTCATCAAGATAACAAAATCTTAGACATAAATCAGGTGGTACAAAAGTTGAGCATGCATTTTTAAAAAGCGGATTAAGAAGTTGGTTGAAGTCCATTAAAATTAGGAAAGTAAATGCCAGCATTTACTTTCCTAATTTTAATGGACTTCAACTTCTTAATCTGCTTTTTAAAATGCATGCTTTATAGTGATATCTAGAGTTCCAGGCATTTCTACATATCACTATAGAGCTACCATAGACCATATGCACATTAATCCTATCCACCTCAAAAATAAAAGAACAATAGCATGTAGCAGTCACTGATCCTGCTGCAGTACAGATATTTTCGGTTCTCTGAAAAAGGAAATGTGTTTTCATTAGGGCCTGGTTCTTCTTCCTGAGAGTTCCTTTCTATTACATTATTCTGTCTTAACACATCCTGGATTATCTCAGATCTTGTTTCTGTCCTCTGAAACATATTTTATTTTCCATAAGAAATGGTATGTATTTGCAGCAGTTTTTTTCTTAGCCTACATAAAATTAGAAGCCCAGAAACCTTTTAGCAATATGAATACTCACAATTCCACTTAGCTGAGGTTGATGGCTTTTGGCTGATACAACTTTCAAACAGTCTTTGTGGGATTTCTGATACATAGAAATTTCTGATATCTAGAAATTTCATCGTCTCACGTGACAACAGCCACATCCACATCTGTTTTCTAGACAGATTGATTTCACTTCCGAGTGGCTTGTCAAATGGTCAAAAAACAATTTCCATAATATTATATGAGCTGCTTTTATCTCGTGTTTGTGGTGGTTGTTGAAGGCCTACGGCCTCATCTACTGGGCACTGCCTGAAATCTTTCAGCGTTCTTGGGGGTCTGGCAGCCATACTCTTAATTTGAGCTTTGGCTCCAGGCCTCATATTGCTTTAAGAATATATTATTAGCTGAGAAGAGTAGTGATGATAGACAGCTTTATTTTTCCAAGCTAACAAGTGCTATCTCTTCTATATTGTCTTTAAATTTGGCTTGCATTGGAGGATTGCTTCTTTATCTCAGCTCTCTCACAGCTATTTATCATTCACAGTTAATAAAGCCAAACTGCCACTGGCAGTATTTGGTCCTGTGATCTCCTTAGTCAGATACAAACATCCATTGAATACATTTACTCTTTTCCAAGTTACCACACATGACAGTTTGGCCATTTCTATTTAACTGTGTAACATGGACAGGCAGAGGCAGGAAAAGCGTAGAGGGAACTACCAGCAAAGACTGAGAAAACAGCAAGCCAATGGTTTTGAGGGCTGGAAAAGCAGTGAGGTAGATAATTGTGATAGCAGTCTGGAAAATGGGATGCCTGTCACCTTCTTCCAAAGATGTCACATGTTTTAGGTGGGGTGTGTGTGTGTGTGTGTGTGTGTGTGTGTGTGTGTGTATCCAGCAGCATTCTTCCTGGTAACAAATTTTGTAAGAATTACCTATTGCTGAGACATTGACCATCTCAAATCTTAGTAGCTTAAAAACATGGCCATTTATTTAGATCATATTTCTGCTGTTACTGTGTTACTCTGGTCTAGACTAAGCTCAGCCGATCTGACCTGGCTTGCTCATGTGTCTGCACATAGTTGACAGACTGGCTACAAGTGACTTATTTCAGATGGCCCCACTCCCAAGTATGGCAATTACCCAGCGGACCAATTCAAACTCCTACTTAAGGTGGTGATGGCCCATCTGGAGCAGCCGCTGCAAGGACACCTGCTGCAGCAGGGGAGGCATGGTTCTGTGTGCTTTGTAAAGCTGGAGGGAACCAAGAACAGGGGTGACAGCCACACCCACACCAAGTTGGCAGGCCAGAGCCCTGTGCTCCCAGGCACAACTGTAGCCACTCAAGCAGGCTCCAGACATGGGCATCCCTGTGCTCTCAGGGTCCCAGGAAGCCTCCTGCCCCCACAGGCTTGAAAGTG
Source organism: Sapajus apella (assembly GCF_009761245.1). Lineage (NCBI taxonomy): Eukaryota > Metazoa > Chordata > Mammalia > Primates > Cebidae > Sapajus > Sapajus apella. The sequence goes on along the minus strand of NW_022436949.1, from coordinate 17,233,609 downwards.
CCTTTCCTACTCCCTGGCCTTACCCTGCTTCCAGCACCACTCCAGAGTAGAGCAAAGCCGGGGCTAAGCCTGGGCACTGCTGCAACCTAGATGAGTGTACATGCTCAGGGCAGCATTGACACATCAGCCCCCTGCCACCTCGGCCCCTCCAGACTTTGGGTACTGACAGGTGTGGTAGGGGGACCTTGTGGGGAGGGGGTGCTAAGGGTGTCTCAGCACAGGCCTCTGGTATTGCTGAGTGCAGACAGCCTGGGTGTCATGGTTGGCATGTTAATGGCAGACAGGTTTCTGGGCAGGAAGAGGTGGGTCCCCAGTGAAACTCCACCATCAGGCCAGGGACAACCTGGAACCTGGGAACCAGGCTGCCAGTTCCTGGGGAATCTGCAGCCCAGAATAAGAACTTCATTTATGACCATTTGGCCAATGGAATTATACTTTTTCCAGGCTTGCCTGTGGCCACCCATGGACCAGTCAGCACACACTGCCTCGCTTCTGAGCACATAAAAACCCCAGACTCAGTCAGGCTCAGATACTATTTGGGACAACCTGCCTGCGGAAAGAGCCAGCCACTGTGGGTTTCCTCTCTGCTGAGAGCTGGACACTCAATAGGGCGACCTGCCTGCAGAAAACAGCTACCCACTTGAGGTCTTCAGAGAGCTATTCTGTGGCTCAATAAAGCTCCTCTTCATCCTGCTCACCTCCCAGTTGTCCATGTAACTCATTTTTCCTGGACACATGACAAGAACTTGGAAACCACCAAATGACAGGACTGCAAGAGCTGTAACACAAATAGCACGGAAACACACCCCCTTATTCACTATGTTGTGACTGATGGAGAGAAGAGCTGCAGCCCTTTGGGAAGCCCAGACCTAGGGGTTCCATAAGCCAGGGCTGTGACACTCTCCTTGGGGCTCTTCAGTTCCTGGCATCTCTAAGCTTCTGGGTACCACTGTGTTCCCCTCATCCATACAGAGGTGCTTGCTGCAGAAGCCACTTGCATTACATCTGATCAAGCCATAGCCCTGCATGGAGCTGGCACCTGTGCTAGCACCTAGAGCTGCATACCCCACCACCACGTGCTCAGTGGCCAGACCCCATGCTTGCTCTCACACAACCCTTACCACTCCATGCCTGGCTCACCCTTGGCAAGCATGGGATACAGACGAGTAGCATGAGCTGAGCTCAACCTGCCAGGCCACGTGGGTAGAATGAGTTCAGCAGGCCAAAGTAAAATGGGCAAAGGTATCACTGGCCACAGAGGTTGGCTGGAAAAGCAACATTATAAGGAGCCTGTGACACTACCATGGTAAATTTGTTCCAAAAGTATCAGGAGAAAGAAATTTGCAAGCTGACATGGTTTGGCTGTGTCTGAGCCAAAATCTCCATCTTGAATTCCCATGTGTTGTGGGAGGGACCCGGTGAGAGGTGATTGAATCATGGGGACGAGCCTTTCCCATGCTGTTTTAGTGACAGTGAATGAGTCTCACTAGATCTAATGGCTTTAAAAAGGGGTGTTCCCTTGCACAAGCTCTCTTTGCCTGCTGCCATCTATATAAGGTGTTATTTGCTCCTCTTCTGCCATGATTGTGAGGCCTCCACAGCCATGTGGAACTGTAAGTCCATTAAGCCTCTTTCTTTTGAAAATTGCCCAGTCTCAGGTATGTCTTTATCAGCAGCATGAAAACAGACTAATACATAAGCTTTTGGGGGCCTATATTAGGAACTTCCTTAAAGTTACATCTACCACATTCTAATGGTCATAAATAGCTCTCATTACTTTGAGATATGTTCCATCAATACCTAGTTTATTGAGAGTTTTTAGCATAAAGGGCTGCTGAATTTTGTCTGTGGTCTTCTCTGCATCTATCGAGATAATCATGTGTTTTTTGTCTTTGGTTCTGTTTTTGTGGTGGATTATGTTTATGAATTTGTGTATGTTGAACCAGTTTTGCATCCCAGGGATGAAGCCTACTTGATTGTGATGGATACACTTTTTGATGTGCTGTTGGATTCAGTTTGTCAGTATTTTATTGAGGATTTTTGCATCAATGTTCATCATAGATATTGGCCTGAGATTTTCTTTTTTAGTTGTGTTTCTGCTGGGATTTTGGTATCAGGATGATGTAGGTGTCATAAAATGAGTCAGGGAGGATTCCCTCTTTTTGTATTGTTTGGAGTAGGTATAGAAGGAGTGGTACCAGTGCCTTTGTACCTATGGTAGAACTTTGCTGTAAACCTGTCTGGTCCTGGACTTTTTCATAGTCCATGGAGTAAACAGTCTTCAAGTATAGCTCTCACAACTTTTAAGTAGATTGCTCATAAAAAATTATTTTAGATCAAAAAATATTAATTTTCATACTGAATCCAACATAATAGTTTTTGCAAATTATGTTTTTGGAATCTACTGTGTATCCCATAAAACCTTATCAGGGGATGGCTTTCTGCATATGGCTATCCCCTGTAAAACCTTATTAGGCGATGCAGTAGATTTTAAAAAACATAATTTCAAAAAACTATTGTGTTGAATTCAATATGAAATGTAATGTTAATATTAAGTTTTTGTTGTAAAATTTTTTGATGAGCAATCTACTTAAAATTTGTGAGAACTATACTTGAACACTTTACTACATGGATTATGTATGTCATGTAGTATAAGCAAAACAATGACAATTTTAAATACAAAATGAAGAACCTTCTGTTATAGTATCTCTTAATTCTAGAATAATGATTAACTCAACACAAAATAGTGTCCTTCACAAAGAAATATTAGATAAAACTAATCAAGATTTGTTGCTTCTAATTAGCAAATACATTTTGCTAAGACAGAATTTAAAAACAAAATAAGAAAGAGCAAAAGCATATTCAAGTCTTGTTAAAAAAAGATATTTGTCCCCAGAGTAGAGCAATAAATTATTATATTATAATATTTTGACATTATTTACTCACATTCAATTTTATCTGATTGGTGTTAATCATCAAATAAAAATGTACTACTTAATAAAGCCAATTATATAAAAGTAGGCTTTGAATAATTGAAAGGTACAACATTTAAGAAAGTGTTGACTGTAAAGGTAGTTAAGGTAGATTTCTTGACTCTGTTTACCTGTTTTCAGGACCAGCAAATTAGTCATAATGATAATTTAATGATTATAAAGTACATTTAGTCCACTTAAATAATATAAGGAAAGAAATGTTGAAGTATTATTGGAAACACTCTTTGAATTAAACCATGTATTAAAATTAAGTTATGTGGGTTGTGCTACTACTCTGAACTAATTACCAGTGTCATTTCCATAATTACATACCATAGTCATTTCATAGAGCAACACTTAAAATGGAAATAACATAATGTATCATACCCGCTTCAATAAACTGTATAGCTGAAGATATCCACGAATAAATTTTAAGGTATATGAGCTATTGAATCAGCGGTATCACAAAATGGGAAGTACACATGAATATTGTGAAATTAGTTATTTTAAACAACCTTGAGCTCAGGACTTCGTATACTCCTTTATGTAAGTTCAAAACAGTGAAACAAACTTCATGCAAATTATTCTACTCTGAAATAGGTGATTATATAGATAAAAACTGAGTTTAACTTTACCTTATCAAGGGGATACTGATGTAAGCATTATGGTCTGTATTTCAAGAAAAGTGCTTACATTTGGATAAAAGAAACTTGCAAAGCACTTTTAAAGCTTGAGTAAGTTCTCGTGAAAGAAGTAACAAAATGAACTTAACATATTCTTCAGTAATTAACATGGTAGTTCAGAAAATAACATTTCTTGAGCAGGGGCAATAGCATAAGTTCTAGAGGAGCAGTGTGATTTTAAGTGTATTTCATCCTGAAAATTAACACAAATTAAGGACTTGGCAGAGACTCAGAGGAAAGTGAAAAAAGATTATAAATATATTGGGAAATAAAGTTTGAGTATCACCAACTGCCTTTCTTGATCCCATCTCCCCCATGTTCTGCACTCTAGTTGCCAGAACTGGAATCGTTGAAATCTCACAGGCTAAACATTCACACAGAATCTGGAACCAGATTGTAGCTGTATAGCTCCATTAATGCAAATCCCTTTGCTCTATTTGCCAGGTTTGGTTATCTGCTTTATCAGCCCAGACAGTTCACCAGTTTCTTCTAGAGAGAGATCCCTTTCCTGCTGTGATGGTTAATACTGAGTGTCGATTTGATTGGATTGAAGGATACAAAGTATTGATCCTGGGTGTGTTTGTGAGGATGTTGCCAAAGGAGATTAACATTTAAGTCAGTGGGCTGGGAAAGGCAGATCCATCCTTAATCGGGTGGGCACAATCTAATCAGCAGCCAGCAGGCAGAGGTCGGGCTTGGGGGATCACACCTGTAATCCCAGCACTTTGGGAGGCAGAGGATGGTGGATCACCTGACGTCAGGAGTTCAAGACCAACCTGGCCAACATGTTGAAACCCCGTCTCTACTAAAAATACGTAATTAGACAGGTGTGGTGGCACATGCCTGTAATCCCAGCTACTTGGGAGGTTGAGGCAGGAGAATCTCTTTAACCTGGGAGGTAGAGGTTGCAGTGAGCCAAGATTGTGCCATTGCACTCTAGCTTGGACAACAAGAGCAAAACTCTGTCTCAAAAACTAAAAATAAAAGAATAAAAACAGGCAGAAAAATGTGAAAAGGTGAGACTAGCCTAGCCTCCCAGCCTGCATCTTTCTTCCGAGCTGGATTCTTCCTACCCTCAAACATTAGACTCCAAGTTCTTCAGGTTTGAGACTCAAACTGGCTCTTCTTGCTGCTCAAGTTATCAGACAGCTTACTGTGGGGCCTTGTGATCAAGTAAGCTATTACTTAATAAACTGCTACATATATGTATATCCTATTAGTTCTGTTCCTCTAGGAAACCCTAATACACCTGTTTTAACTAGACTTAGAATTGTGGAATGGAATTTGACTCCCAAGCCTCAGACTCCATTCCCCACTGGCAGACCTTCCGAACGTTGCCCCTTTTACTGGAATCACAGCATATTACCTGCTTTCAAGTTCCCATTGCTATATTACAAACATCTGCAGAATATTCCTATTTGCTATGCCCTTCCAAATATGTTGACAGATTGCCTGTCTGTCTGGGCACTGATCCTTTGCTGCCTTTTGCTGGTCACCGGATTTATTAGAAAACATGACTTTTTCTCATTAAGTGTTGCTGAAATAGTTTAATTAATAATAAACCATTATTGATTGAAGATAGATTAGGTGACCTAAATCATTTACTTTGTTCTCTCTGACCAATACTTTGGATTTTTTTTTTTTTAATTTGGGGATTCTTGGTAAACATAAATTGTGTCACTTATACCTAAGAATGCATATAAAATAATTTTGTCTCATTTACCTAATCATTCTGAGTGTTTAAGAAAGTTCTGTAATTTTCTCAATCTTTCTATGGCTTACTTTTTGAAGCTATAAAATAGTAGTTCATAGGGTTGTTTAAAGGACCAGTGCAATTAATTTAAAATTATATTTTGTCAAATATACACATACATATATTTGTAAATTAATTTTTACTAATCAAATATTGATTTGCAAGTCAGAAATGTATGTGGAATTGTGCTGAGTCCATAACTGAAATAGATGACATTGTCAGCCCCTGAATATCTTGTGGATTAGTGTAAAGACTGATATTAAAAAATAATTTCATGCATCTGCTAAATACTGTAATTAAAATATATGTAAGATACTGTGTTCTCAAAAGGGCATCACCACTGCATGGAAAGAGTACAGTCTTGCATGCTGTGATACAGTTTTGATTTTGTTCTCTAATTAGCAAGAAGCATTAAAAATTTTAAAATGAGCAAATTAAATGGTATATATATTTAGTATATAAAAATATTTTAGTCCTGGTCCCTAAAATGTCACTAGATATTTAGGATTATTATAATCCTAAAATGAGTTTAAATGAGTGAAATCAATGGGTCTTTTTTAAAGAAAATATAGCTTTCAGATGTAGAACATTTGGACAATATGCTAGGCTTAGTTTTCTTTTAGAGGATTAGAATCCAAGGTATTCAGCAACCACTTTAATATCTATATTTAATATCTGTATGGCTTTTAATATATATAGTACTGTAATTCAATAGTAGTGGTAGTTTAAACCCTAACGAACAGGTAGGATCCAAGCAAATATATTATCAATATCTTCTTTAATCCTCTTAGTTCATCTCTAACTGAACAGAACCCATCCTGTGTTTTCTAATTTTCTATGTGATGTGCATTTTATGCAGGGCTGTCCATCACGTTGATTCTGCAAAGCCTACTTTTGACTGGCACACCAGTACTTTATAGGTCAATGAGGAGACAGGGAGAGTGTTTCATAATCTATTGTTAGATTTCAAAACTTGTGCAAAGAGAAACAAAAATACACAGATACTTTTCATCTTTTTAGCATCTTAAGACAACATTCACCCTAAATAAAGGCAAAATATACAGTAAACCTCCCACACAAAACATATGCTTTTAGTAACAAACACAAATTTTCCTAGTTAGTGTACATTGATTTTCTCTCATTTGAATAATTTTAGTTCACACTTATCTGCCTCTTCAATCATTTTATAGCCAATTTCATTGAAAATTGGAAAATGTGAAAAATAACATCTTTTTAAAATCAGTATATATGAAATTAGAGCTTCAAAATACATAACATGGAGATACTTACTTTATAATATATGGGAAAAATAAGGAAAAGCCAAAATGGTATTTTATATACTCAATTTATATTCTAAAACCATTATCAGTTGGCATAAACTATCAACAAACCATTTTATTTCTTTCTTAATGTCTAGTCTCATCTATAACTTACATATACCCATACTGCTATATTTGCTAATCACTATTTCATTGCATTTAACTCATTCAAGTAAGTTTAACATGTGTAATTGTCTGAAAGAATACCTGTCTTGAAGTGTGTCCTCAAAAAAGTCACCGTCCTTTTGTTGTCTCAAAATGAAGATATTTCATCCTTTCATTAAACGTGAAATGACAATGATTAGTTTGAATATAACAACTGTTTTTTGAAAAAATCATTCTCATTGCCCAACAATCTGCCTTTAACTTTACATTTATTTCTAACTACTTTGTGTCAGTGTACCATAAAATATATAGTAATACATTTGTGTATCTACACGTTTATTCAGTTAGTAGGCAACTATATTCAACTACCATAGGCCAGACCACTTATTGTATTATTTATTCATGGTCTCTAGGAGATTTTATTGCCTACAATGGGAAGATATAACATGTAGAAGATAGAGAAATAAAATGCAAAAATCCTCTAAATAAAATAGGTAAAGGACATTGTATAAGCGCTTATAAGGGAGTAGTCCATTCTAAGGAAATGAAAATCAGGACTAGTAGCCATGTATCCATATATCCATATAAACAGCTGTTTGAGTCAACTTACAACATGGCCAATGGTTAATAATAATACAAAAACAATTTTAGTGCCACAATTTTTATTCCTATGAATTATTCATCTTAGTGAAGCAGAGTATGATTGACCACATTTCTCATGTGGCATTGTAGCTGCCACAATTTAAATGAGCTATCATGAGTAAAAGGTCCACAGGAAAACACAAAAAGAAGTCTATCTCAAATCGCTTTTATGAGACAACTAATCTCTTTCATGAGGGTTTCATCTTCATGATCTAACCACGTTCCAAAAGCCCTATCTCCTAATACTAATGTTGGGGATTGGGATATCAACATAAGAATTTTGGAAAGACAGAAACATTCAGACCACAGCACAGAAAAGTGCTTACAATCATTAGTTTATTACTCAATTATAATCATTCATACATTTTTATATACAGATCTGGAACTCAAACAGATCTGTACATGGCCTATCTATAATGAACTTTTAAATGAAGGAAATTGTTTAGCGATTAATCATATTCATTGCAAGATATGTATATTTTTATTTTTCCTCTTTTAGACATGTTATTTTGGACTTCTTGGACATTTTGAGTCAGAAGGGTAATGGTTAAGTATGGAGGTTAGTGATTTTGATGTGATCTTTGAAAGTTACTTCTCTAAATATCAACTTTGAGAGACTTAAATGGTGCATTTCATGGTAGAACAATAAGGTTATGAAGAATTGAATTCAGAGGACAATCAGTTCTCCTTTTCTATTTCTCTATAGTCGTATACCCTGGACTATGTTTTCTCACTTTACAGTATAAGAATTAAAGGTCGACATGTTTGTTTTTACAGCATCAATTACATATAAACAATGGAGTACTGTTAAAAGTCCAAGTTCTTATATATCTATGCCATTAATTATCAAAGACATTTTCTCAGGATGGTCAATATTGTTTGAAGTTAGATAAATTTTATAGTTAGGAAATTTGGGTTGTGTGGACGTATATGAATAATGGTTAATGAGCTGTCTTTATTTAAATTATCTAGGGTTAAGTGGAGAATTAAACCTATCCCAGGGCCTGCAATCTAAATTCCTACCGAGGCAAAGGGATGGCAAACTTTTAAAGAGAAAATGTCTCTATTTGTAATTACCTACTACTTTCAACTCTCCTAACATCTGCCAGCATACGTCTTCTAATTTTATAAATGACTGCATTTTAAACAGATTTCAATGTTGGGGTGTATTGTTTTTCAACTTTTTGAAGTCCTTTGGGAGAGAAAAGTTCTTCCTTTGTCCTCCTCAAACTCCCACTGTTTCACATCTGTAACCAATGTAGTGACATGAAAAAGTGACAAATTTGGATATAATTTATGCATTACCAAATTTCACATCAACTGTCTAATACCTTATGAATGTTGTGGCAAAAGCTATGCTAGTTAGCAGAATGGGTTACTTAAGAATTACAATCTTTAGCTTCCTAAATTAAATGATTGTTAACAAAGTGGCATTGAATATATATGGTCAAATTTTTCAATTGCCCGGTTAGTAAATGAGCCTACTGAGCCATCTCTGTACTGCAAAGAGCACAATTATAAAAACATTTGCCCCCTAATGCTGTGATGCTTAATATTGAATGTCAACTTGATTGAACCTTGCAAAGTATTGTTCCTGAGTATGTCTATGAAGGTGGTGCCAAAGGAGATTAACATTTGAGTCAGTGGACTGGGAGAAGCATACAAACCCTCAATCTGGGTAGGAAACATTTAATCAGCTGCCAACTTGGCTAGGATTTTATAAAGCAGACAAAGAATGTGGAAAGACTAGACTGGCTGAATTTCCCATCCTTCATCTTATTTTCATGCTGGGCGCTTTCTCTCCTTAAACATCAGACTCCAGGTTCTTGAGCTTTTGGACTCTTGGACTTATACCCATCATTTTCCTGGGGCTCTCAGGCTTTTGGCCACAGACTGAAGGCTGTACTGTTGGCTTCCCTACTTTTGAGATTTTGGGACTCGGACTGATATACTACTGGCTTCCTTGCAGAGGACCTATTGTGAGACTTTGCCTTGTGATGGTGTGAGTCAAATCTCCTTAATAAAACCCCTTTCATATGTACGTTTGTCCTATTAGTACTGTCTGTATAGAGAACCATGACTAAGGCAAACAATGAAAAGTTTCTGCTTTTTAAGTTGATGTAAAACATACATGTGAACTAGAAATATTTAGAGTATTGTGTGGGTTTAAAAACAACACATTGTATGGTGAATATTTACATATTTAACTTTATCCACCTATGTATTTTTCTGTTTCCATTGACTGTCCATCTAAATTGAACATATTTACAATCCAATTCAGTTGTAAAGTAGACTGCAAAGACAAGCCTATAGGAAATTAAGATTTGACATGGAAAAACACAAGTAAAATACCATGTGATGAAAAAGTAAAAAAAAAAAAAAAAACCCACAAATAACAAAGGCACTCTAATGATTTAAGAATAAGGATTCATCCAATGATTTCGGTTTGAAGCTCACCTCTAAAACTGGATAGCTAAATGACTTTGAGCAAATTAAGCAGCAATTTCCCCATTTCTATAGCCCCATAGTTTGTGGTGAGATTAACAAATTAATATATATAAAGACTTCAGAACAACACACATCACAAAATGAGAGTAATGTATTTGTTACTCAATACGCAAATAAAGTGTCAATGATTGCCACCATTCAGCTTAAATATAACTCGGGCCTTTCTAGTAATAAAAGTACAAAGAGTACAGATTTATCTTATGGCTATTTAAAATTTAATTTCCTCATGTAAGATTTTTTACTGAGTTTTATAAAGCATTCACATACCTACAACTTGGAATTCACATACATACACATAAAGTACTATAAAGCCTATAAATGTATGTTCTTGTATATATTTACTAACTATGAACTGTTTGGCATTATTATATAATTCTCGGAACACATATCAATTTGAAATTACCAAAGATTATTTTATGTTTCTATTTATATTTGTTGACACTTTCTTTGCGTATTTATAGGATTTTTGATGTTGCGATTAGGAAAATAGTATTAAAAAAATACCAAGAACATTTCTCCTAAAAACACGTAACTGGCCGGGTGAGGTGGCTCAAGCCTGTAATCCCAGCACTTTGGGAGGCCAAGGTGGGCAGATCACCTGAGGTTGGGAGTTCAGGACCAGCCTGACCAACATGGAAAAACCCCTTCTCTACTAAAAATACAAAATTAGCCTGGCATGGTGGCATATGCCTGTATTCCCAGCTACTCAAGAGGCTAAGGCAGGAGAATCACTTGATACTGGGAGGCAGAGGCTGCAGTGAGCTGAGATCGTGCCATTGCACTCCAGCCTGAGCAACAACAGCAAAACTCCATCTCAAAAAAAAAATTAAATAAAAACATTAGGAACTTCTTAGGAACTTCCTAAAGTATCTTTTGATAAATGTTGAAGTAACAATGTTTAAATCCAACTGAATACATATAATATGAGAGGATTTCAGTTAAGATATGAAGGGGTGTGTGTGTGTGTGTGTGTGTGTGTGTGTGTGTGTGTGTGTGTGTAGTTGAAGAACGTAGCTCTCTTCTGGATAGGTTATATATCTAAACCATCTTACATATAACTTAGGAGATTTTAGACAACAACTGGTTAGCATACAGTTTAAGACTGAATCTCTAATAAGAGTTTACAGTCTTCAAATTCTTTGTTATTCAGTAATTATAGACACTTGTGCTTTAGAAAAATTATAATGCAAAATTGTATGTATGTGAATGCATATGAATGTTATTCCTGAGATTTAAGTCATCTAAGGAGGAGCCCTGTCGAAGTTATAACCTCATTATCACCACATATATGAACTCTAGAAGTAAAATCTCTATATAAATGTGAATAAAGACAGAGTTTTTTTTTTTCTTCAAGAAAATGTCATAGTTTGCATCAACAAAAATCAAAACGTGAATTATACTCACCTAAATCTGTGTGATATCTGAGAGCCAATTTTAGTTTGGACTTTTTTATGGTATTTATTATTAGTGTTCTATAATACCTTCACTAGAGAAGACTCTTAATAATGTACTTTTTAAATGTGAAGTTCAAAAGAGTTTCTCAGTTAATTCTGATTCTAAGCTGTTCTTATTGAAAATGAATACTATAGTAACTAAAGCACGCACTGAAACATTTTATTATTTCAGGAGATTATATTTGAATCAAATTTTGGAGAATATTTTTAAGGATAGTTTTATTTTATATTATTGCGGAATACACTGCTGTAATCCCTTCTTCAGTACTGCAGTTAGCTATTCATTTTATTTTTCAATAACTTAAAATTCATTACTGTCAGAAATTAGATACCTATGAAATTAAAGTGATTTCAAATAATATGGACAGAAGTGAAATAGAATGGAGGGAACCTGGCATGTCTCTCTTTCCCTGTGAAGATGCCCATGCAGTTTTTCAGGATCAGAGCTGAAGAGCAGTGGTTTTATCATCCCAGAAACTCTAAGTAGTGTTGAAATTCAGGCTGAGACACGCATTATTAGCTAGCGTTTTTTATTAAATTAGTATGGATTAGGTGGTAGTTTCTGCCCACAGAGTCAAAAGCCAATAAAAAATCAATAAAAGTTTCAGCCACTCTTATTTTTTGATGAAATTCTAGAAATTGAGTGTGCAGCATAAATAGTTGAGTTATATTTCTAAAGCCCAGTAGATTTTACTATAAAATAATGGCATGAAAATGTGTTTTAAAAAGAAAATTGGTACCACACATAGTGAACTTCCCTTCAAACTGTATGTAAACACTTCTTGAGAGATTGAACAATTTCCCTTTTGAATCAAAAATACACATGGGCTATGTTTTATCTCTTTGAGAATATAACCATTGAACATATTTAAATTCACTGTTTTTTAACTCCTTACCACTATTTTGATATTTAAATTTAAGAGCCTTGGTATTCATTTCTAAAAGTAAAAGGAATAATGAGACAGAAGAGAACTTGAAATAAATATATTTTAAATAATTATCAACAGAACATTCTGAAAAAAACACTCCATACCCCTACCTCACTAAATGGGTAAACTATAAGGAAAAATAAAATCTATATTACAATTTGAATGGGAAAAGAAAAGTTAACATAGAGGAAGAACATAAGTAGTAATGAGAAATCAAAAGTTGGGTACTTTTGAAAACCTGAGGCAGAAATGATCAGAATACATTAAGGGATAACGTGGAAACTCCTATCTGAAAGTAAAAGTAGAAAGCCTCTATTCATTTAGTAAGAATAAACAGCTAAAGACCAAGGCAAGCATTTCCAGTCTTCCATTGTACTCTGGCATGAAATTGGTATGTGTGGTCCAAAGAATAGAACCCTGGGGTTCCATTATTTGTAGTAAATGATTGTGCTTACTTGTTTTGGTTTATTTTTATGTAGCCTGTGTGTTATATAAAACAGAGAATTATTTGTCCTAGGGAGGCCCAGATTGTAATTAAATGAATTGGAAGAAGAATTTTAACTTTTAGATATGAAAAATAAAATTTCTGAGCCTACAGAATACAATGGATATTAAAGTCAGACTTTACCTAAAGAGAAAAAAAAAAAAAGTTTACAATTGCAAATACTTTACCGTCAAGAGTGAAAATTGGCCAACTCAGAAAGTAGAGAATTTTAACATAACTCACAAAATAGAAGTAAAGTTGGGTTTGGCATTAAGGGAACTCTAAAATACAGGAGAGAAAATTGTCATGGACTTCCCTTTCCGATTCTGACGGAAGATGTAACATTATAGAGATCAGGTGAGATAGTATTATACTTCTCTGATCTATGTTCTGTGTATATCTAATAATGGTTGTTTCATATATTTGGAAGAATAGGTAATAGGTTAGAATCATGTACCTAACTAGTGAATGAGAAAATACTTGGGCCACTGGGCTGCTTGCCTAGTCTACATAAATCTGTGAGCTTTTAGTAAAAGCGTCACATTTCATGTAGTTTCTGTTCAGAATACGAGAGCAAAACTACATCATTAAGGATTTTCTACCTAGCCTAAGATAGCCCAGTGGTTGTCTGTGGTTTTCATATGATGTGGGAGTTCTTACTTTTCCCTTACCCTAGGAATAGGCAGATTTCTGAGAGGAGAGGTGCAGAGACAGAGATCAAGAATTTTTAATGTGAAGCTCCTGAAATTCAGAAACTTTAAGATTTTTAGGTTACATATTTAGTAGGAGTGGAGGTAAGAAAATACATAAAAGACTTGTAAAATCAACCATATCACTAAGAGATTCAGTGTGGTCAGAAACCAATTACAGGAGAAAAATGAGATGAAATATTTAAAATAAAAGAGCAGTGTGAATCAAAAGGCCAATGAAAGAAACTGTCAGGTAAAACCAAGCCACTACCCATCAACTGGAAGTTATGCAAGTGGTAAAATTTAGGAGAGAAGATTTCAGTTCTAGAGAACCGTATCAAAAGATTGCAAATGCTTTTGGCTGTGACTATCCATCACCCAACAAGAAGGAAATTAAGAGATACGTAAACAGTATTCCTTTTATCTAGCTTAATTTTAAAAATGAAATTAATATCGCTGATGAAACAACTCAATAACATCCTCAAGGATCCATCAAGGTCCAACAGTTTTTCCTCCTGTTTGGCTATTCTGAAAGTGTTGCCATGCCATCTAATGCCAGCAGGATGTCAATCAAATCAACAGGATCTGTGTTGTCATTCAAGGCTGAAAGGAAAGTCATGAACAATTCAAGCAAGTACTTACTGCGCCACCGTGTGTTTGTTCAGGCTTTATTTTTTTACCCCAGAAGCTCTACCAAAAGAGAAAACATTCTTTTGTCTCATTGGATAAGAGCAAGAAAGTCTGTTAAAATAAATATCTGGATATGGAGAATGGGATGAACATAATTGGCTTTAATTAACCATCATTTATTCCCTGCAGCTAAACATTGCTGTCCCTTAAAAAGTGGAAATTTTATTAGCCTTGAAGAGAGAACAATTGGCTTTTGGATAGCTTATTAGCATAGCTGACACAATAAACATTGTCTCAAAAAACATAGACACTGGTGAGAAAAAAATTGTTTCTCTTGCAATATAAGCAGATTCTTGCACACTTGTTAATGCTATAATCCCTCCCAGCAGACAGGAAACCTCCACATAAGGGAGCATTCTCTCAGCCCTTAGCTGTCACTCATGACCTCTGTTACTGTTCTGAGTGAAAAGCTGCTCATGTGTACTTCCATAGCAGTTTATATTTTGATGTCTTAAAACTTAGTTGATTTGCTGCTTATTTCTTTTACTGTCTACCAAGGTAAATGTGGTAATTTATATCATATAGATACATTCTGTCAAAATCCGAATACCGAGAAATGACCAGAAATGGAGATACTAATTGTTTCATGGTCCTCAGTTTCAGAACAGTTGAGAGTGATAAGAAGTATTGAATCTACTGCAAAAGGTAAAGGAAGATGAAGATTAATAGAAAATATGTGCAATCCAAGGAAGTATATTCACAAAAATGCCATATTCCATATCCTGGCAAAAGTGATTAGTAAACGGTTAGATAAGGAAGAAGGGTGTCTGAAAAAGGTTAAGTGATAATAGAAATCAAAGTATATGAGGAGGCTTATAGGGTGGAAGCAAGATCTAGGTATTTATTAGAAACCATGAGTTTTAGCCTTGGATTTGATAAATATACATCTTTGGCCATCTATTTTCAGAGTATGGTCCACCAACCTCTAGAGATTGCTGAGAATTTTTCAGGTGTCTGCCAGTCTTACTTTAAAAAAAAAAAAAAAAAAGCTACCAAGAAGTTATTTCCTTGTATCATTGTATTAACATTAACATTTTTGCTCACAGAACAAAAGCAATGGATAAAACAGTGTTACCTTACCATGAATAAAAAATATGGTACCAAATCACATTCATAATAATTATTACTTTGAGGCAGAGTCTCACTCTGTTGCCCAGGCTGGAGTGTAGTGGCATGATCTTGGCGCACTGCAACCTCTGCCGCCAGGGTTCAAGTGGTTCTCCTGCCTCAGCCTCCTGAGTAGCTGGGGTTACAGGTGCCTGCCTCCGCACCCGGCTAATTTTTGTAGTTTTTAGTAGAGATGGGGTTTCACCATTTTGGCCAGGCCAGTCTTGAACGCCTGACCTCGTGATCTACCCGCCTCGGCCTTCAAAATTGCTGGGGTTACAGTCATGAGCCAGTGCGCCCGGCCCACATTCATAATTATGTTACTCACATCTGTATGTCTAAGGTTAAAAACAAGAAGAAAAAAACCCTCTCCCATAACGCTGTTCTTGATAGAGCAGGAATAAAAATCATTAACTTTGTTAAACTGCTATCTTTTTAATATTTTGTATGCCACAGTTATATTTATAATGCAATTCTACCACATACAGGCCAGTACCATAGTTTTCTCAAGAAATGTATGTGTGCTGTTATTTGAGTTGCAATCTGAACCAACTATTTTTCTTTTCTACGAAACACTAGTTTTACTAGAAAAAGCATTTGACAGCTATGATTATTTGTGTGTGGGAATTGATAGTTTTTTGAAGAGGAATAAAGTGAACCCTTAATGTCAAGAAAGAAAATAAATGACAGCATTTGTTGTCAATGATGAGCATTTTTATTTCAAATCTTCATGGTTAGTCTGTATGTTCAGAAAGTATTACTTCCCTGTCTTTTTCTATTAGTAGAATGCTGGAAAGCTTATTTATGCTCACCATTGTGATTTATCAATATGTAAAGATTTCCCTAATGAGATTGATGGTGATATTAACAGTTGTGATCCTTAAAATACATATTTTATAATAAAATGTGTCAAGCTCTTGTATGATCTGTATAATTCAGTGAACTAATGTTTTCCCTAAAACTAATCTTTTTTACCACAAAATGATGGGTAAGGAAAAGTTCCATTCAAAATGCATGTAGACGCACAGATTTTAATACAGCACAGTAAAAAATATTTTTAATAGGGTTTCAGATAACAAATCATAACCAAACTTAAAAAAATGACCATATGTTGAATTTTGGCATAGCATCATAGATAAATATTCACAATTGTCCAAAAAAGGATAGTGGGTTAGCCACAGAGGTGCAGCACTCCAATCCATCTTCAGGAAAACACAAACATAGCAAAACAAAAACCCTGCAGTGAGGAATGTACTTAGCTAAGGAGCATTCAGATGCAGTCCCACTGAGACCTCTGCAGCAATCAGGCTTAGGCCATGCTCCCTGTCAGATGCTCCCAGCCGAGGACTATCAAGCATGGGCACTGGTGTTGGGCCAATTCTGTTTTAGGTGGGACTCCTCAAATTGTGTCTGCTTCTGATGCCCCTCATCAGTTTAGCTAGAATTTTCTAAAAGTTACAGCGATGTCTCGGGCTTTTCCTTCCAGATACTTCCTTTTTCCTTATTCCGTGTTGGACCAGGAAGAGTCTGAAAGCTCACTCTGACTAATCTCATTCCCTTTCTAGTACATCTTTCAAGGAGATCTCCAATATATAACTTGTGCTTTTAATTCTATCTTGCATCTGATGCTTTTTTAGTATACTGTTCATATGCACTGCCAATTCCAACTAAATGTGCATGGAAGGTGAATTTTCTTCATGTATGCCCACCAAAACTGTGTATCACAGTAGGATGAATTTAAGCGGATAAGAAAATCCAGCTATCTTATATCCAGATATTAAATGGTGTGTAAAAACGTAAGATAATGCCACTCCTTGTACTATTTTTCTGGAAATATAATTTTAATAAACATGTACTAATTATATATTGCTGTTTTAAATTAATATATATTTTGAAATGTTTAATTACATTGTGTATTAGTTTTCCATTTGCCATGAAATAAAATGTATTCATAGATTTCAAGAATTATGGTGTGAACATTTTTAGGGAAGGAGCATCATTCTGCATGGCATACAGTGTAAGGATAGAGAGATTTCATGTGGTTGTGATCTAACTTGGAAGACAGTCTTCTTGACTGAAAAAGAAGAGTACAGAATGTTAGAAATACAATTTGTTTTTAGAGTTAATAACTTTTTATGTGGACAGTTGCAGATGTTCAAGCAAAGTAATAACATCATTTTGGAACTGGAAGACAAGCTTTTAAATCTGTCCATTATATTGTTTTAATTAATTGTTATATCAATCATTTATCTTCTGAAAAAATCATCCGATCCTAATGTACTGCATTTCTTTGTTGAGTACTCTTATATTTTCCTTTAGAATTAAATAAAAAATTCTCCTTCAATTTCAAATGCCATGGAGATTAAACAATCTTTTTTTTTTTTTTTTAAGTTTAGACAGTATCTTTCTTGTCATAATGTTTAAATAGATTTTTTTCTCATTTTTGGTTTCTGTGGGGGAAAAAGTTGCCCTGAGGATTGTGTGAGACAGGAGTGACATAAGCAGATAAGAGTGATGATGAGAAAACATCATCATTTGCCAATGGCTAGTTATCAGTCTCCAAAATACCTTGAACTGAGGTTAGGCTGTTGTTTAACTTTATTTCTCCAAGTATGCTTCTGACCATGAATCATTTTCAGTTTGACCTGAAAGTCGCTAAAAATATTACGGTATATACCCACATGATATGTTGGAAATAACACTGTAATATGAAGGAGTTTTACTTTAGGTTACAAAACTGTATACCTCTATAGCCTTTGTTGAGTTTGTCAGATTTTTTAAGTCTCAGCTGCCCCATGGCAATAACAGTTGCTTCTTTCTGTTCCTTCAGGATTATTTGAATAAAGAATGTCATCATTTCTGAGGAAGTTATTTTTACCATTTAATTTTACCACTAAAATGTTGCTATTTGTCAGGAAGTTCCTATGTGTTCATTTTGTCTGTCCTCTCTATGAATATTATTGCATTAATATCTCAGAGATATATGTTGTTTACTACCAAAGGCAATGGCTATTGCTTCATTAGGGACTGAGTCAGAATCATAAGTGAATCATTCCTATAAGATTTGAATAATATTTTAGAGGCTCTTGATTTATTGAAAATATGTAGTAAGTTGCTAAAATTTCTCTTTATATGATTATATTCGGATGTTTTCCAAAGGCAAAATCAAAATTTTATAGTCAACTATGTTAAAAAAGAGGCTAAATGTTATTCATGTAGCACATTTGGTAATACATTCAATTTAAATGCAATTCATGTAGAAATTTTTGCAAAATATTTTAATTATGAAAAAACTTCAGTTTATAGTTAGAGAATTATACATATTCAGGTTATCAGAATGTAAATTCTTTAATGGTGATAAACTCAGTTTATGCAGTATTTTAAATATGCATTAAATATAGATTACATAAATCACCTCCAGAATAGCTTCTTTTAGAAGAAGCTTTAGTGAAAATAAAGATATACGTAAAGCTAAGTTTCTTAAGAATACAGATTCTCTCCTCTCCTATATAATCACTGGAAATGCAATTTCTAACAGTCTCGGTTATTGGACTTCTTGCATTTGAACTTTATTGAGTCCTATATATTGTCTCTAAATGTATATTTAGAAAATATTTATAATTTTACTCATGATTATCACCTGCTTTGATGCATTCGTATTTTCATATAAGGCTCATGGTTTGCTTGTGATTAAACCATGCTTCTTAAAATTTCTACAATATTTTAAGAAGCAATTTCTCCAAATATTTTCTAATTGATAATATTGCAGTCTTGTGAATTTTTATGTTTATTTTGGGGATCATAAGAAAGCGAATCAACTTTTAATTTTTAAGCAGAATGTAACAGGACATATTCACATAAACATATACATACTTTCCTATATTTAATCATAAAATTCAAAAATATATTTCGATTTCAGTAGTCCACCAAAGGATCATTATCTATACTACCCCATATAACCTACCATTCTTTACATATTGATTATTACCCAAGGGGTGGCCAAGAGGCGATGATCTCTCTGTAGGAAGGGCCAAATCTGTTAACCAAATAGACTTAGGAAGGTACATGTTTAGTCCAAGAGGAGGTGAAAAAAACAGATTGAGAAATGTTTTTGAGTTGATTTTTCTCTTACTGTAATAAAATATACATAACAAAAATTACTGTTTCTGCCATTTTTTGTATAAAATTAATTGACATTACATATATTCACACTGTTGTGTGACTATTTGAACTAAACATGTTTAGAACTTATTATCTCAGAATGAAACCCTGTACCCACTAAACAATAATTCTCCATAATTACTCCCCCCTCAGCACCTGGCCATCATTGTTGTACCTTCTATTTCTGTTAATTTAGTTGATTTTTTTTGAAAGGTCATTTTAATAGGCCAAATCACCTGAAGCCTAAGTATGGGAGGAAGCATGGAATATCCATCAAACACTTTGAATAATGATTCAATGCTGCTTAGAATTTTCAGCAAAAAAGCCTCATTGTAAGAGTACAGCTGATCTGGAAAGATGAATACATATCATAGATTAGATTCAGGGGCCATAATGATATGGCATGATTGGCTGATTGGACTGGACTAATCACAGCGATAGTAGACAGAATTCTAAGATAACACTCAAGATTTTCCACACTCTTTCCTTATGTAGAATTCCCCTCATGGTTATGTTATGTGGCAAAGCTAACTTAAAATAGGGATGTTATCCAGGTTAGCCTCACCTAGCCACCTCACCCCTTTTAAAGCGGTTTTCTCTAGCTGGTGGCAGAAGGGGAAATGAGAGCTTTGCAGCTTAAGGATTCTACCTACTGTTGTTGGCTTGAAGATAGGAGTATCCATGAGTCAAGGAATGTGGGTGGCTGCCAGTAGCTGAAAGCAACCTTAATCTGACAGAAAGCAGGGAAACGGAAACTACAATTCTATAACCACAAAGAAGGCTTGTATAAAGAATAAGATGACTAGAAGTAGATTTTCTCCCAGGCTGTCTACACAAAATCCCAGCCTGTCAAATACCTCAATTTTGTCCTTGAAATGCCCTGAGAGAGAAGCCAGCCATGTGAAGCCAGACTTATGACCTATAGAAATTTGGGCCAATAAATGAGTAATGAGTATAGTTTGTGTGTGTGTGTGGGGGGGTGTAATATGTTACACAGCAATAGGAAACAAACAAAATAGCATAGACTGATAAAAACGTCAAGAGTGATGAGACAGACAGTACAATTATGACTCCAGATGTCAACAGTGTTAATCCTGGGAGTGCAGATATGATAGGCAGCTTAATTCCACTGAGTGCCTTCAGTGGATGGGCCTTTACTGTGGGCATCTATGTGAGTGATACAGACTGACCATTCAGTAACCTCAAAGCTCTGAACAGTTTATGGTCCCAAACAGGATATATTTAATAAGTCAGTCTGTGGTCTTTCCAGTGGCAAACAAGCCAGCTAGGCTATTGGCAATAGTTCAAAAATGAGTCAAAATATAACACAGATTATCAATGGCAATATTGCCCAGAGATATGAAAATGACCTTTGGTTTTAACTAGTAACCAGAATAAACATTTCCAGTTTTGTTTTTTACATAGTTGGCACTAAGGTTGAACAACAGTTGAATCGTGACAGCCACTCTCAGGTTTTAATTTAGCCAAACCAGCCGTGAAACATGGCCAGATTTTGGGGATAAGTTGTGTCAGTCAGGGTTGACCTAGAACCAATGGCTTTGCTTCAGACAGTGGAATGGAAGGAACATAAAGTACTTTCTGAAGGGATACCCGTACTCTATCATGCAAAATTGAGATAGTATTAGGACCAGGTCATATGTACATTAAAATTTTTATTTGACAATTGAAGTTGCCTTTTTTTAAAATTCATTTTTATTGATACATAATAGTTGTACATATTAATGGGGTACATGTGATTTTTTTTATACATACATACAATATGTAAGGATTAAAGAGGATATTTAGGATATCACCTCAAACATTTATCACTTCTTTGTGTTGGGAACATTTCAAATCTTCTCTTCCTCCTATATTGAAATCACAATATTCATATTAATTCTACTGTGCTATCAGACACTAGAACTTTCTTCTAGCTAACTGTATGTGTATACCCATTAACCAGCCTCTCTTCATCTTCCATTTCCCAACTTCCCCAGCCTCTGGTAACTGTCATTCTTCTGTCTACCTCCATGAGATCATATGTTTTTTTTTTTTTTTTTTAGCTCCCAGGTATGAATGAGAGCATGCAATCATTATCTTTCTGTGCCTGGCTTATTTCACTTAATTTGATGTCCTCCACTTCTATTCATGTTGCTGCAAATGACAAGATTTCATTTTTAGGGCTAAATAATCCGTTGTGTATATATACCACATTTTCTTTATTCATTGATGGATACTTTGGTTGGTTTTATACCTTAGCTATTGTAAATTGTGCTGTGATAAACACGGGGGAGCAGATATGTCTTCACTATGCTAATTTATTTTTTCTTTTGGATATATGCCCAACATGGGATAGCTGGATGACAAGTGAAATTTGTTGGGCTTTTCCCACCTTGCTAACCTTTAGTCAGAGTTGACCCATCTCCAAATAGGAATATCAGCCAGAAAGTCACAAGGTCTTTATAGGTCAAACTATCAGTTTTAATGAGAGAATGGTAGCCGGCCAGTAACTGTTTTATACAGGGGTTTGTCTGGTAGCTGTGTCAGGAAACCAGTGTGTCCAAAAACTCAAAGGATACCTCTGGAGTAGGTTGCTCACCTTTTCTGGAGGCTCCAAACAGCAATTTGTTTAGATAAAAAAGGACTCAACCCCTCAGGCCGTGGGGCTCCAAAGTTACAGTGAGCCATAGTCTGAAGTTAAGCTTCCACCCCAGCCTGGGCACACACAAAAAAGGCTGATTTACTTTTCAAAGAACACACACTTCTAAATGTATTTATTTGCTACTATTTCAAATGTCGCACAAACCTTATTTTTACACACTTTTTAAGATACTGCTTTATGTATTTTCTTTTGTGTAATGTCAACTTTTATTTTAGATTCAGGGGGTACATATGCAGGCTTATTACATGACAATATAGCATGATGCTGAGCTTTGGAACATGACTGGCTTATGCTGGTAATGAGCACAGTACCCAATAGTCTTTTAACCCTTACCCCCCTCCACCCTCTGGTAGGCTCGGTATCTATTGTCATCTTTATGCCTATGTATGCCCAATGTTTAGCTCCCACTTACAAGTGAGAATATGTGATATTTGGTTTTCTGTTCCACCATTAATTCACTTAGGATACTGACTTGCAGCTGCATCCTTGTTGCTGCAAAGACAAGATTTTGTTCTTTCATATGGCTGTGTAGTATTCCACGGTATTTATGTACCATATTTTCTTTATCCAAATCCACAATTGATAGGTACCTAGGTCAATTCCATGTCTTTGCTATTGTAAATATTGCTTCGATGAACACACGAGTGTATGTTTTTTTGGTAGAATAATTTATATATTTTGGATATAAGCCCAGTCATGGGATTGCTGGGTCTAATGGTAGTGCTCTTTAAAGTTCTTTGAGAAATCTTCAAACTGCTTTCCACGGCGTTTTAACTAATTTACATTCCCACCAACAGTGTTGAATGATTCCAGAAAAAGGCTGATATCCAGGTATATGATATAAAGGACCAATTAAAATGCCCAAATTAAGCGTATACCATTTCTAATACACAATTCTATATGATGCTAAACCTTTTGTTTTTATCAGTGGAAGGTCAATGTCACAACAGAAGAATTATGACATATTTCCCCCCAAAAAATGTTTCATGAACAGGGCCCTGAATTTTGTCAGAGTTTATCAAGCACTGCTTTTAGTGGAGATGTGATTATACTGCAGTCAGAGTTGTGAGTGAGGCTTCTCACTTGCCAACCAACTGGACCTCCCCTACGTGGTAAAAGCTTTGGAGCTCAGAGAGTACAGACTTTTGTGCCATGTATTAAACCTCCAGTAGTAGCAAAGGGAGAGAAGTGTAAGTATCCTTAGGGGTGCACTGCAGATACACATCGAAGGCCTTATAAAATGAATGTGAATTAGTCTTGGTTCTCAAGTGCCAGTGAAATTTTTTAAAAAGTGCTGGAAATATCCAGGACAGCATGTTATATGCCATGAATCTCTGCACCGGATAAAGTTGTTGTCACATTGTCTGGAATAGCTGAAACTGCATGAGCCAAAACTGAATTTAGTTGATGATATTTGAGTGTAAGTCTCTGGCTCTTGTCAGCTTTTTCACTGGCCATATGGGGGCTGTTGCATGGAGTAGAGTATCTCTTATTACTACTGCTGCCTTTGATTTCTTAATCGGGATTTCAATTTTCCTTTAACCTTCTTAGATTCTATATTGTTTCTGTTGGACCACATGAGTGAGGACAGAAATCACTTCTCTGTTTATTGCATAATTATCACCCAAAGAGAAAATATTCTCAAGAGAAAAGACAACCAACGGAGACTGAATTTGTGATAACCCAGATGTTGGAATTAACAGATTAGTAGCTATAATCAGTATATTCAAGGAAAAAAATGCTAATAGTCAATGAAAATATAAGAAACACCAACTGAAAGAGAGAAACTCAAAGAACGGAAATTTTGCAACTAAAAACTTCAATTTCTGATTTTGCACATTAGATTCTTAAACCATACAAGTGGAGAGTGTGCCTGTGTGTTTGTGTGTATGTGTGTGTCCCTTCAGGAATATGAAGTTTATCACTTCTTAGCAGGTATGACTGTGGAGCAAGCAGGAAGACTGGAGCCTTACCTGTGAGAAATGATCTGGAAGGCTTTTTATCCTTTGGCTTCTTGCTTTCAGAACAGCGCTTCCTTCTGTGCTGTGCATCTGATGGTGTCTGTCAGTGCTCTGGCCTAAGGGCTCATTTTGCCCTCAGTTCTGTTGATTCCTGCTTTTAACCACTTCTGCGCATAGCTCCTCATTAGTCACAACTCTGTTGCCTCTCGGGGGCAGTGGGGGAACGGCTGTCCCTTTGTCAAGACAACTTTTCTTTATACTCCCATCCTAAGAAGAGTGAGTGATATCATAGTAATATCCTGGTGGTTTATCTCAATCCTAACTCATATTGCTTAACCTCCAAACCTTCCACAGCAGAGAGCCCTGACTTGAGTTCTGAGGGATGAGAAAGGAGTTGGCTTGGTGTCCACTCACCAGGTAAATGTCATGAGGAAAGCCATATTGTAGCAGATATTTACTCAGATTTGAGACCTTTAGCTGCAGATATCTACAGCAATTTTTACTGACTCTGGATTCATTTCAAAACTCACAGGGTTTGCTGATGGATTGGATGTGAAGTGTAAGAATAAGTGCAGAGTGAAAAATGACTCCAGATTTTTTTTATCTGTTCTGTATGGATGGAGCTGATTTTTAAAAGCTGTAAAATATAAGATTATTTTATTCACAATAAGTTGACTTAGGATTGGACTTTTTTTTTTTTTCATAGTCTTCACTTTGTGTTAAAATTTCCTCTGGCTTTCTTAAGATATAATCGACAAATAAAAATTGTGTATAGCAATGATATATAATAAGATGTTTTGTTATATGCCAGAATTGAGGTTTTAATGTCAGTTTGATAAACTGAGAAAGTCTTCAGAAAATTGAGGAAGAAGCATGATTTATTAAGATTAGCCATGGAACCCAATAAGCAAAGAAGAAAGGGGGAATCTGAAAATGTTGAGGAATGATGACAAAATAGAAACAGTGATTTGTAGTTGTTGTGGAACTGAAGAGCTATAGGTTGTGACGTGCCAGAAGGAATTATCTAGAATTCAAGAATAGAATACGAGAGGTGTTACTAGGGTGGAATGATTAAAAATGTGACTTCGGAGTTGTTTCTCTTATGAAAATGACTAAGTTATTTGTATCCAAATATGTTCATTTTTTTAAATTGCTGCATAACACATTATACACAATTAATATCTTTAACTACATGTATTAACTGTGTTGCTTTAGTCAGGAGTCCAGGCATGGCCTACCTGTGTCCTCTAATCAGAATCTCAACAGGCTGCAATAGGCACAGGCAGGGCATTGGTCTCACCTGGAATTTTCAACCCAGGAATATTTCAGTTCCAAGTTTATTCAGGCTATTAGCAGAATTCAACTCCTTGTGGTTTAATAAGTAAGAGTCTTGGCTTCTTATGGCAGAACCTACAATTCTCTGTCACATGGCCCACTCCTTAGGCAGCTCACAACATTGCTCTTGGCTTCTTTAAAGCCAGCAAGATGATCTTTTATTGCAATCTGCTAAAGTGGAGTTCTGTACAATAAAATACATTTATACAAGTGACATGCCATCAACTTAGCCATATACTATCCCTTAGAAGCAAGTCTTAGGTTCCACTTACCCTCAAAAAGAAAGATGATGCATTGTGGATCGTCTTAGGGATTGCTTGATATGCAGTGTGTTTGGGATTTATTTATTTGTAATTAATGATAAATGGATGAGAAGATATCTTCAGACATGAAAGTCTATGATGTTTCCTTTGGATTCAATGAATAGTATATTTTCTTTTTGTTTTTGAAATTTTATATTCCACTTTCACTAACCCTGTTTTGTAATTTTGAACTAACTTCTTATCTACAGATAAGATTCTCAATCTGTTAAATGAATATGATAAATCTAAAATTAACTGCTTTTTTATTGAGAATTGTTGATGCAGTAGCTAAAAAAAAATTTGAAATTTTTATCCAGGAGATTTTCAGTAGATAAGCAATGGGAATGTGTAAAAATTTAAGAGTAGAAAATGGCCATGGCCTAAACTTTTGATAGTCATTCTACTTACGGAAACAATCTACAAAAACATTTCCACTTAATTTGACTTATCATAGATATTCTTTCTAGTTTTCCAAAAAATTTCAGCAACATGACCCTATATACAATGAAAATATATTTAAAATTAATTTCTGGTATTTTGAGTTGGTTCTCAACAACAAACTTTAAAAATACTTGAAAATCTCAAGTACAATTTATGTTGAAATACTTCTCAGTTTTCATGTCATGTTACTAGATGTTTCCTTTTAGTTTCTTTAGAAAGAAAAACATTTTTCTCATGGAAAAGGTTTTTAAAGATTTTCATAGACGCAAACAGTTATTTTACAAGAGGATTGAAATATAACAAAAGGGCATGTTTTACTTCTGACAGCTATCTAAGACATATAGTTAATTAAACATTTAGCATTTAGGCTGTGTATTCAAATGATACAGGCAAACAAATAACATTCAAGCTATACTGGTGACTGCTGTATCATAATGAGTAACATTATTTTTCATAATAATAACTTTAATAAAGATTTAGTTTTCTTACCAACTACCAGTCATTATTCTACATGTATTACATGTAATTCAGTTAATATTTACAACAATGTTTTGAGTTAAGGTCTGTTATTACCATTTTTATAAACACAGAAACTGAGATTCTGGAAAGTTAAGAAGCATGCAAAAACTCACTCACACAGTCAAATAACTGGCTCAGTCAAAATTTGAATATAGGTCGTCTGTCTCTTAAGAGCTGCGTTCCTAACAATATGCAACACAGCAACACCAGATATTTTCAACAACTACTAGTTAGTATCATTTAGCATCATGAGTTAGTACTGAGTGTTGCCAAAAACTAGTATTAGACCACCAATTAGTGGCCACATTTTTACTTAATATTATTCCGTTAAACATAGATGCACGCACGCGCACGCACACACACACACACTCCACATTTTTATTGTGTTGATACTATGTATTCGAAATCAAGAAAGGTCAAGATTCAAAACTGTCTTTTATTAAGTGTTTCTGTACATAATTTATTATTTTGCATGAAAAAGATACCCAAATCCCTTACAATATTCAAGACCTGAAAAACTCTAATTTTAATTGTGGAAGCTGTTCTTCTGAAGAAGTGATTTCATTATGTGGTCTAAGATTCTTACCTAAAATTAACTGCCTAAGCATAATCAAGTATTTACAAAAGACCATATAAGGTTTAAAAATTTTTGTAAATTTTTATTTACCTTTCAAAATTATTAAAATATATTACCTTAAAGTTAAGTAGTTATTAATAAGAATGCATCTGGAAATTTATTGAGAAATGCATCTACAAAAAACTATAGAATATTTGGAGAATCTATAAAGCTAAAATGACTGCTTTATTTTTAAAAATGAAAAGCACTTGAACATATTGGCACATCCAAAAAGTTAAGAAATGAATGAAAAGAATGTACATCTGTGCATATAAATATATGTGAACAGTAAATAACATATATGCAGACATTCAAATATACATTCTATACCAACATTTCCATATCTTCTATGTACTAGAAATTTTTTTCTCCAAGAATTCAGAATTTAAGACAACCCCAAGTTTCTCACAAGCTCAAAAATGTCATACTTTCCTCATATGTCTTCAACAACTGTCCAGAGTTCAGTAGGTTCATATGACCCAAGAAAGAAGTGAGGCTAATAAAACGGGAAACTCATTGTGTTTTAAAAGGTGATGACCATGGAAGTCGAAGTGCAGTGTTTCAAACTGACAGGGTAGTGTAAATCTATGCTAATAGATCTGGATATAGACCTGTCACAGATAAAAATGTGGACTAGAGAGAGCACCTAGCAGTAGTCTTAAAGATATTGTGTGATGTGAAAAGGAATTTCTGTTCAATTAAAGTGAGGGATGCCTACTTTTGCCCTTCAATCTTTAAATGAAAGAGAATTATTTGATTTTTTCATAAATTCTTCCATAGTTTAATTAACTTCCTTATACTATTATTTGATGCCAATTATGAGTCTAGGAGGATTTTATATGTATTTCACGTAGATCTATCAATATATTTTCTGAAGTGAAAACAAATTCATTTTTAAAATTGAATACAGAATGTTTTTAAAATTCTGTGTATAGCCAACAGTAAACATACAGAAAAAAATAAAATAAAAATAAAATGTTCTGTCCCCCCCCAACACTTTTTTTTTTCTGAGATGAAGTTTCACTCTTGTTGCCCAAGCTAGAGCGCAATGGTGGGACCTTGGCTCACTGCAACCTTTGCTTCCCAGGTTCAAGTGATTCTCCTGCCTTAGCCTCCCAAGTAGCTGGGATTACAGGCACCTGCTGCCACGCCCTGCTAATTTTTGTATTTTTTGTAGAGACAGGGTTTCACCATGTTAGCCAGGCTGGTCTTGAACTCCTGACCTCAGGTGGTCCATCTACCTTGGCCTCCCAAAGTGCTAGGATTACAGGCATGAGCCACAGCGCCGGGTCTTTGCCCATTTTAAAAGTTACTTGTTTTTTGCTATTTATTTTTTGGGGGTATTTTTATATTTTGTACATAAACTCTTTGTCAGATATATAGTTTGCAAATATTTCCTCTCATCTGTAGATTGTCTTCTCATCATGTTGATTGCTTCTTTTGTTCTGCAGAAGCCTTTCAGTTTGATGTAACCTCATTTGTTGTGTTTTTTTTTTTTTTTTTGTCTCTATTGCTAATGGGTGCTTTCGAGATCTTATCCAAATAATCCTACCCAGACCAATATCATGAAGTGTTTTTCCTGTTTTCCGCAGTAGTTTCACAGTTTCAGGTCTTACATTTAAGTCTTTAATCAGTTTTGAGTTGATTTTTTATTTGATGAGAGATAAGGGCCTAATTTCACTCTTCTAAATGTGAATATCCAGTATTGTCTCCACCATTTACTGAAAGTTGTCCTTTCCTTAATGTATGTTCTTGTTTCCTTTGTTGGAAATTAGTTAGCTATAAATGCATAGATTTATAGCCAGGCTCTCTATTCTATTCCATTGTTTTTGTGTCAGTTTTCATTTTATTGCCATACTACCTTGTTAAAGTGTCTTTGTAGTATATTTTTAAGTCAGTGAGATGCTTCCAACTGTGTTTTTTGACCAAGATTGAATTGACTATCTGGGGTCTTTGGTTATTACATATGGATTTTAGAACTCTTTTTTTTTCTATTTATATGAAGAACATTGTTGATATTTTAATAGGAATTACATTGAATCTGATCACTTTGTTTAGTATGGAAAGACATTTCTCAGAAGAAGATATGTAAATGGCCAACAGGTATATGAAAATATATTCAACTCATTAATCACCTGGGAAATGAAAATCAAAAAGGCAGTGGGATATCACCTCACCCCAGTCAGAGTGGGTATCATCAAAAAGACAAATATAAAATATGTTGGTGAGAATGTGGAGAAAAGGGAACTGTTTTACACTGTTGGTGGGAATATAAATTTGCACATTCATTATGAAAAACATTATGGCAGGTACCTCAATAAATTAAAAGTAGAACTACCATGTGATCCTGTAATCCCACAAGATCATATGGTCGTTCTACTATGTATGGTGACTTGGGTGAAACTTATGGACAAATCAATTAAACTTTGTTTATATATAAACATTCACTACTTTTAAACATTAAATGATTAAGTATGTGCTTCATTCTGGGGTATACATTACTATTAATTCTGAAACTTTTATTTTGTTGAATTTATTCTTTTCATACATTTCTAATAGTTAAGCTTATATTTCCTTCATCCATGAATATATGTCATATTGACATATGGCAGTATGCCAAAACACAATCTAATTACACAATTTAGGAGCCTAAAAATTGTTATTTTTATGACAATGTTATTTATACTTAGCATAGTTTTATGTCTCATATATATCCTAAGAAAACAAAATCAGTATGTCAGAGATATCTTCACTTTCCCATTTATTGTCGGTCTATTCACAGTAGTCAAGATATAGAACCAACCTAAATGTTCATCAATGAAAGAATGAATAAGGAAAATATGGCACACATATATACAACTGAATACTATTCACTCAGAAAAAGGAGGAAATTCTGACATTTACGACAACATGAATGAATCTAGAGGACATTGTTAGCTGAAATAATGCACACCCGAAAAGACAAATACTGCATAATCACACTCATATGTAGTATCTAAAAGAATTTGATGAAATGGAAGTAGACAGTATAATAATGGTGGTTATCAGAAGCCGGAGTGGTTTTCAGGGAGGAGGACATGGAATATTTTGGTTAAAGGATACTTAATTATATAAGAGGAATAAATTTATGTCTTAAACTATACCATCACTTTTTTTTTTTTTTTTTTTTTTTTTTTTTTTAAACTGAGGCAGAATCTTGTTCTGCTGCCCAGACTGGAGTGCAATAGGAAGATCACAGCTCACTTCCTGGGCTCACGCTATCTTCCTGCCTCAGCTTCTCAAGCAGCAGAGACCACAGGTAGACGCCACCACATCAAGCTACTTTCAAAAGCTTTTGTAGAAAAGGAGTGTCACAGGGTTTCCCAGACTAGTCACAAACTCTTGGCTCAAGTGATCCTCTTGCTCAGCTCCACAAAGTGCTGGGATTACAGGCATGAACCACCACACCCAGCTCACATATGCTTTGATGTTGTTATCAATTGCATGCTCTCTGAGGACATAGACCTAAGCTTGTATAATGCTTTGAACAAGAAAATAATGAGTCACTGCTTGGAGATTCACACTGATGGGATTTTTAACTGAACAAATTAACACAAATTTCAACATAAAAACTAATTTTAAAAATGTCAGGGGCTAGCATGGTGGGCAGGGTGGGTCGTGCTTGTTATTTCAGCACTTTGGGAGGCTGAGGTAAGAAGGTCGCCTGAGGCCAGGTTTTAAGACCAGCCTTTGAGACCAGAGATAGCAAGACCCTGTCATTACAAAAAAAAAGAAAAGGAAAAAAAAAATTAGCTGGGTGTGGCGGTACACACCTGTATTCTCCAGCTACGTGGGATGCTGAGGTGGCAGAATCGTTTGAACCTTAGTCATAGAGATTAAAGTGAGATGTGATCTTGCCTCTACACTCCAGCCTGGGTGACAGAGCAAGGCCCTGTCTCAAAAATTTAAAAAATTGAGGACGTAATTTCTGCCTGATTTTATTTTCTGAATCACCAAGTGGACAAATCTCCATAGGACATCATAAAAATATGTTTCCTTAGAGTAAAAAACATGTTCAGTAATTTTTGCAACTTAAATGAAAGCAAATATAACCTAATTTAAAGTTCTGTCATACTAGCAATTCAATTTCAATTTTCTTAACAGAAGATTTTGCAATTTTTCTAATCACAGTAACATAAATGCTGAATTATATACTCAATGTATTTGAACAAGGACATCATGTATCATTCATCCCTGTTTAAACTTATATTGATCCTAATGTCTTATGATATATTAACGTCATATTTATTGGTTCAATTAACATCCCAGTACAGTATTTATTTTTAAAACAACATATATTCAACCGCACTGTGGAAATAAACTCTAAACGGCCCTCTCCGGGCCTTCAGGAATCAAAGATTAGGAAAGATATAAATAAACTCTAGGTTATGTAAAGATAAAACAAAACAGTTGTTAATTATTCAACAAATATTTATTCAGATCTGCACTTACAATTTAAAGAACTGTACCCCTAAATCACAAGAGAAAATAAAGATAAAATCTATCTTTATGGCAACAAATTATTCAAGGTAAGGGATAGTATTTCTTAATGATTTATGTAACAATACATAACAGTTTAATGTGTATTATGGATCTATGGGTGTGTGTTTGTGTATGGGGTTGTGTGTGTGTGAATTGGTGTGGGTATACGTGGAGGTGTGGATCAGGGTGTGTCGGTGTAAATGCACGTGTGTGTGTGGTTGGATGTCAAGATGTGGATGTGTGTGGATGTTTAGCGGTTGTGGAAATAAGTAACAGTGTGCATGTGTGCATGTATGTGTACACTTGTATATATAAATGTGTGTGCACTCATATACGTAAATGCATGTGTAGAGTTGGTTTGTATCAGTGGTTCTCAATCAGAAGAAATTGTGTCTCCCAGGAAATGTTTGGCAATATCTGCATTCATTTTTGGTTGCCACAATAGGAAAGGAGACATGCTGCTGATTTCTGGTGGGTAGAGACTAAGGAGTTAGTCACTAGATACTGCTGGAAATCTTGCAACGCACACTGCCCGCAACCCCACACAACAAATTATCCTGCACAGGGCTGAATACCAATAGTGCTGAGCCTGAGAAACGCTGGTGAGTGTGTGTGGCAGGGGAGAGAAAGTTGTAAAACTTGGACAGTATAAATAATCAATAACCTTTTCTCTGATTTGATGCTTCATGTCATAAACAGAACCCGAGGCGATCTTATGTTCCTTTGCATCATCGTTATCTAACACCCCTGGAAAGATTTTTGCTATTCTTGACTGACAAGCCATCTGTAAAAAAACATTTAACACCTCTTTAATGTGAGTAGGAGACTTTTTTTTTTTTTCCAAAACCTATAAAAAAATCTATTCTCACAAATATTCTTTTTAGAGAACCTCAGAAAAGAAACTTTTTAAAAAGCTACTGAGAGGAACTCATTGAATTTTGTTACCCAAATATTAAGTGATGCCTGATTAAATAAGAATTCTGGCATG
The DNA here is from genome assembly GCF_009761245.1 of Sapajus apella. Classification (NCBI taxonomy): domain Eukaryota; kingdom Metazoa; phylum Chordata; class Mammalia; order Primates; family Cebidae; genus Sapajus; species Sapajus apella. The sequence continues at coordinate 17,200,768 of NW_022436949.1, read as the reverse complement.
CCTAAGATTGAGTCTCTGTGGAAGCAGTTGATTCATTATTCTGGCTTTATTACCACACAGATAATTTATTAAGTTGGAATCTGTGTATATTGTTGGATGTAACATATTAAATATATTGGAATGTAAAATTATCGTTACTTCTGCCTTTTCTTGTTTATAGTCTATGAAAAAACTAGTATTAAAAATACTATTCACTCATTGTGTTTTTTGTGTCTAGGAAAGTTCTCTTTGTCAGCCATCATAAGCTATATACTAACTAGGTAGATTATTTATTATTGGGTAGATTATTTAATTCCACGCCTTTATTATTTCTGTTTTCTTAGTGTCTGGATTTTTCAGGATCATCTTGACAGAAAAGGCTAAAAATCATATTCCAATTTATTACTGCATTTGTTTTGGGGCACTTTTTTATTAAAATGACACTAAATCCATTGGGAAGTAGAAACTATGGGTTTGATGAAGATGCAGCCCACACATCTCTGATCAAACCTTTGACTTTATTAATATAACTGTTGAAATAAACTGTGAATTAAGAAAAAAGAGTTATTTTTAACCACCAGATGTCCTAGAACTCTATCAAAATATGTTTCATTCATGATGTTTAACAAACATACTTTCTCTGGCTTAAGTTTGTAAAATGCCTGCTATATAGAGATTGTGTATCTGTTAAAGACATGTCTGTTTATTTACACAAGGACATGCAGGCTACAATCTCAAATGTAAGGTTGTATCAGGCAGCTTGTATACAGTTTATTTTTAAAGCACATATTTATAGTAGCTACATGCTGTCAATTTCTTCCTGAAATGCACAGTGTCACAAATGATCTTTAGCTATCGTTACCTTGTATAAATATAAAACTCTTTTCTCCCTCGGTTTTGGCAGAATACTAAGTATACACCTTTTGGGGGTCCAGAGGAGAGACACTATTTATTTGCACTTTGTCCCCATCTATAATGGCATCCAAGTGGAAATATAACCATTAGGGTAGTCCATCCATGTTTTAAGAAAGTTAATGTTATCTAAAATAAGCCAACTGGTATAAATAATTTGATGTACTGAGTTTCTGTGGTTGTCTCTTGGTCTGCCAAAATTTCTGCTGTTTTCTTGTCCTCTTTAAAAACATTTTACAAATGCCTTAAAAGGATATCAGAGAGAAGGGACATACAGATCAGACTAATCTTTTGCCTGTGGGCTCGTCTTTAATACATTGCTATCTGTCTATTTTTTTCCATTTTGACAAGCAAGGAAATCCAAACATGACCAAAGTCATTTATTTCTTGAGGCTACAATCAGTGCATTGCTGCTTCCTTGATGAGTGAATATAATCACTGGAAGAAGACAAATTGGCATCTTAATTCAGGTTAAATAAGATTAGACAAAACAGCTATCAACTGTCAGTCACATTTCACTGAAAATAAAACTATTCTGGTTTCTTTTACAAAAATATCTGGATTTAGGCTTCTTACATGATCATGACTTTATTCTGGGTCATGCAAATGGATGTTGAAGAATTTCCAGGGACATGAGAAAACTGGCTTTCAGGTAACAATTAGCAGACTAAAAACAGGACTAGAGAATTTGAGGGCTCTTATTAAGAAATGCTTTTTAGTCAGTACAATAGACTGTTAATGGATGATAAAGAAGGCTGTAGTCCATGATCTACATGAAAACATTTGGTTGACATCTTATTTCTATTTTTTAAAAATTTATTAATTTTTTCCAGGACAGGGTCTTACTCTGTTGTTCAGGCTGGCATGCAGTGCCACAATCTCAGTTCACTGCAACCATCATCTCCTAGGCTCAAGTGATCTTCCCACCTCAGCCTCCTAGGTAGCTAGGACTATATGTGTGCATCACTACGTCTGGCTGACACGTTTTTTAAGTTTTCCTATTTCATATTTCCCAAGTCTTTGAACAAGATTTCGCTGTGAAAGGATAAATATAACTCCAATGTTCTCAAATAGGCCAAATATAAAGTCACACTGTACTAGTCACATAGAGAACTATACATGTTACCAAGAAACTCTTTAAGAGATTTAATATTAAAATGAGACTATAAATATGTAAAGCAAATATTTCCTTTCTTATTAATAATGTATCTAAATTAATATTTGAAGAAAACAATATTAAAAGTAGCATAATTGCATTTAGGATGTTTTACATATTTAATGAGAATCACATAAAGAAACATGAGGGTACAAATGCTGAGGGCTGTTTTTATGTAATTTTGGAAAGCAGAATACATTTGAAATGGTCAAAATTTCTTATCTGCTGCATAATTTACTAACAGGTAGTTACTTCAGTGAAAATATTTATTATGTAAAGTCATTAATTATTGAAATGTTTGTTTATTTGTGAGATGGAGTCTTGCTCTTGTTGCCCAGGCCAGAGTGCATCTTGGCTCACTGCAATCTCAGCCTCCCAGGTTTAAGCAATTCTCCTGCTTCAGCCTCCTGAGTAGCTGGGATTACAGGCATCTGCCATCATGCCCTGCTAATTTTTGTATTTTTAGTTAGGGTCGGGGTTTCTCCATGTTGTCTAGGCTGGTCTTGGACTCCGGACCTCAGGTGATCTGCCTGCTATGGCCTCCCAAAGTGCTGGGATTACAGGCATGAGGCACCATGCATAAAATTGGTTAAATACCTAAATTTGTTGTGAATAATAATGGTTTAACTGTTCAGTTGTTTTTAATCTAGAAATGCTGTTAGGATATATATCAGAGATAGAGTGGAAGAATCACTGAACAAATTCAGACTGAAACACTTAGGCACTTTATGGGGAGTAACCTTAGGCCTGTTACTTTGTCTAAGTTTTCATTTATACAGGGAAAAATATGGATTTCATATGATTATTATGACACCACAATTTTTGTTAAACCCTTAGTAAAGACTGAAATTTGTCAAAATTCTAACAGGCATTTATTATATTCCATAGAGCAGAAAATAGAAAATATGCAACATACTGGGAGACAGACAGGTAAATTAAAAATAGTTTATTTTACATAAGCTTACATTTCAGATACATAGATGCATAGTTATAAGTTCAATGTTAAAACTAAATAGCAATTGAGTGAATTATCACCCACTAAGATCCAAATGAATTTAAAAATACTTTATGATTATGACCTTAAAATATTTATTTTCTGTTCATTTTATTCAAAGAAGAGGGTGTCTTCCAGTATTTCTTCCAGTGAAGGTCTGACATCAGTGAATTCTTTGTGCTAATTTTGAAAATGATTTTTAATTTCATATTTATTCTTGAAGCTTTTGCTCGTCTAGAATGACATGGTCCCTGCCCCACCTCCACTGCCGGCTCCCTCCTACCCCCGCTTTCAGCATTTAAAATGTTCCACTTCGTTATATCCTCCACTTTCCTGAATAGGAGTCTACTGAGAGCCAGCTTGGTTGGGAGATCCCCACCCAGGTGGGCTAAAGGTGTTGAGAGAGGCAGACACTCAGATAGCACAACATAGTGTGTCTGTCCTGGTGACCAACAGTCTGAGAGCCTGTGGGGCTGACAGCTCTCCAGGACTGAAGGCTCCAAGCAGAGATTCATCCAGGTATTTATTTGCTCTTTGACAAGTGATTCTTATTAATACACAGGTGTTCTACATATACACATAACTCAGGAATATACCAGGTAGACAGCTGTTACCTGCCTACCACTAATTACAAACTAAAAGTATCTTTCACAGGAGAATCATGGAGTCAGGGTAAACTTAATGTTTCTCAACATCTTCCCCTTCTTTGTTTCACAAAGCTAGGTAAGCAAGTATAGCTCTATCTTGGTGAGCTATTTCTCAGAGGCTTCTGGATCTGTACTTGCAAACTACACAAAGAGAAACAAAACAGATTAAAAACATGATCATAACAGCAGCCATAGGTCCTCCAAGTGTTTTCATCCAAATTTTAGGGCTGCCAATCTATTAGCAGCTTCCTCAAGCACCTTGGAATCTGACTACCTACTCTTAGATTTCTTCCTTAAGGAGTTTGGACCCAGAAATCTTTTGGAAAATAGGGCAGAGGTCATTCTTCTGTAACTACTTCCTGCTGAAAAGGGGCATTGAGGGCCCTCTGGGGCCCTCCTTGCTTGCTGTTTTATTCTCTCCCAATTATGTTCAGTCTCATTATATTTTTTAGAGTTACTAAAGTTAATCTTTATCTCTCCTACCACCAAAAAATATGAGGGGTTTAACACAGCTCTGAATCTAAAGTAGTTTTATTTCCTGTACACTTATCATGAATAAGAACTAGGGCCTGATTCTCTGTATTTTCCTTCCCAGACTTTTATTGGTTTTAGGACCACAGATATTTTTCAAAGTTCTTTTTATTCAGTTCTTAACATTGGCCATACTGCTTTTGGTCATGGTCCTACTAATCGCCCATCTCTCCAGACAATAGAGTTGTTGATCTCAGTATGTATAAATGCTAAGTAATTGTTCTAAGTAGTTCTTTATCTGCCATCTGAATTCCATGTTACTACAAGAGGACTGACCATTACAGTCGTTGCTAAGTATCCCCTTAGGGGACCAATAATTAATAATTCCATAGGAATTGTTGCACAGCACCTCAGCCCCTATCACAACACAATCTCTCCAGATCAATGTTACAAACTTAGGGGAACATTCTTTATTTGCATTCAGGTTTTGATGGCCAAAACATTGTTGCTTTACTTCCTAAATTATTACAGAAAATGCTAAGGCCAGAGATTATTAAGGGAAGACAAGAACATATGCCAATGTGTGAACTTTCTTTTCTATCCCAGCTCAAGAAATACTCACTTTAATCATGATAACCATCATCATGATTACCGTAACAGGCTGTCCTGCTTTCTTCAGGTTTTGCTCCACTGTTTGTGAAGCTTCTTACTTTGACCCCCAGTTGGTGGTGATGTGTGGCGTGTTCCACTTACTGCAACAGTACTCCCCCTCTATGGTAGTCACACCATCTCTGTGACTGGGGACTCCCCTACGAGTCTCTTCTTCGATATCTGGCTCAGAGTATGGCTTTAAATGAGTGGATGGTATTCACATGGGCTGTTGATTTTGACCTGCAGAAATACAGGCAAATCCTCTAGCCCAGGTTATTACGTTGTTTTTCCAATTCTTTGTGAGTGGATCTCGCAACCAGATTAATTGCCTTACAGTGTCTTCCTTGGATTGTTTATTCAGGTGTTGTTCAGTAACTAATTTTCCAAAGCCTCCAGTTTTTCTTTTGTTAGTGGCTACTGCTCTCTCCATATAGGTTTGTTTGTCATCCATTTCAAAGCAATAGGCTCTGGAGGCCTAACAATGGCTGCCATCAAAATATATATCCTAAGTCTTCGGGAGAACTTTGTCCTTTAATTTCTAAAGGTATCTCTGGGCTCTACAAATATTCTTCCAGTCCCATCCCAGGCACATAACCCTTGTCCTGCATCATTTGATGGCCTGGATGGGGCTACATGACTGTTCAGGTATTAAAACCTGAGCTCCCCATTGCTGCAACAAGACTCTTCCCCGCAGGTTAATGGGGACTTGCATCACAGTAGGATGAATGTACCAAGCTGTCCCTCAGGCCCCTCATAGGTTAGAATGTGACTACTTTGATACATTTCAGAGGTCTGCTCTACTCCAAAGCACATTGAACTGAGCATTTTACATAGGCCAAGAAAGTGGCCAATGTTGAAACAAAACAATAGAAACACCTGCTCTATTATCTACCAATCCTTTACTTTTCTTCTCTTTAATCATAATCTCACACATAGGATGTTTACCAGTAATTTGATTTACCCAATACACTGCTGTGTCTTGTCTCTGCACTTCCAAGTCCTCTTGTTCTTTTAGTTCCAGTTTTTTCTATTTTTTCATATGGTATAACTAAAAGCTGTGCTATGTGTTCCCCAGGCTCAGCACTCCAGGGAACGGAAGAAGGCACTGCAATTTGGATTTCCCCTTTAAAGTCTGTGTCAGTAACTCCTGTATGAATTCTGACTCCTTGGGCAGTAAAACTAGATCTCCCTAGAAGTCAACCCACAGTTCCAGGGTGTAAAGGGCCACAGACTCCTGTAGATATTTTTGCAGTGGCTCTCCTGGTAAAATGCATACTCTTTGAGAGCTACACAAATCTGCAGCTGTGGCAAGGAGCAAGAGTTGCATAGGGATGAGGGAATAGTTCCTACTGGATGGGCCCCAGTGTGGATTAGGGCCTGAGGAAGGCCCCTCAACCCATTTCCCAAAATTGTATATGTTGGAATAAGCCAGTAAGAAATAACTACATTCTTTAATAATCCTAGCACAAATGGAGACTCAGGACTATATTGGCTGATGGCCTATTTAAACTCCTTCAACAGTTTGAAGGGAAGGGGTTCAAAAGCAACCCGTACTTGCCCTTGCTGATCTTGAGGGTGTACAACAACTAGAAATTGCCATGCCTCCAAATCTCCCACTTTTCTCGTTTGTTGAATTCTGGTCTGGATGAAACCAGTTACTGCAATTCTAGGAATACAAACACCTGAAGTGGTTACCATAGTTCTAGGAATATAAAAACCAACAGAAGCAGAGGTAGAAATATTGGGAGGACCTGGTCATCCCTCAACAAGATACTGAGGGTGGGGTTGATGGGCACACCCTTTCCTCATGATTTTTCATCTTTTTGCTCTATAGTTTCTTCACATACTTCATCACACTCCTTCTCCTCTCCTGAATCTTCTGAGTCATCTTCCACTTTGTTGGTCTGAAACAGCTCCAGGGCAAAACATATCAAAGCCCAAACAGGTCACACCAAATGAGCCCTGTGTTTGCTTTATCTTTGTCACCTGTTACCCCAATATGACCGAGCTCCCCCAGCTGCCTCTGGAAGATTTTTTCAAACGTTCTGTGCCTAACCGTGGGTTCTCCCTAACTCACCTGGTATTCTTCCTTGGGTCCTCTGGTCTCCCCATAACTCACCTTGAGGATTTTTTCAAACATTCCCAGGATACCTTACAGGTTATTCAATTTGCCCCGGGCATTCTTTCTAAAGGTACTCAGCCTACCTTCAGCTTAGCATCTCTTTTCTTTGTTGCTCAGGCAACTCTTCATCCTGGGTTCCAATCCCCACATTTGAGAGCCACTTACTGAGATACCAGCTTGGTTGGGAGACCCCCACCCAGGCAGGCTGAAGATACTGAGAGATGCAGACACCCAGATAGCCAACAGAGTGGGTCCAGCCTTGGGAACCAACAGCCTGAGAGCCTGTGGGGCTGATAGCTCTCTAGAACTGAAGGCCCTGGGCAGAGATTCATGTACATATTTATTTGCTCTTTGACAGGTGATTCCTATTAATACACAGGTGTTTTACATATACACATAAGTCAGGAATATACCAGGTAGGCAGCTGTTACCTGTATACCACTAATAACAAAGTACCTTTCACAAGAGAACCATGGGGGCAGGGTAAACTTGTGTCTCAACAGGAGTCGGCAGTGTAAGTATTTATGGCATTGTACTTTTGCATGCCATTAGCCTTTCTTCAGCTAGTTTCTATATATTCTCTTGATCTTTGTTTACAGTGGATTGACTATGGTGTGCTTAAGTATGGTTTACTTTGCATTTCAAAAAACAGCCCAAATAGTCAAGGCAATCCTAAGCAGAAAGAACAAAGCTGAAGATATCATGCTACCCAACTTCAAACTATTCTACATGGCATATTAATCAGAACAGCAGATTACTGGTATAAAAGCAGACAATAGCTCTGTGGATCAGAACAGAGAACTTAGAAATAAGGTCACACACCTAAAATCGTGTAATCTTTCACAAACCTGACAATAACAAGTAATATGGGAATAGGATCTCCTATTCAATAAATGTAGCTGTGATAAATGGATAGCCATATGCAGAAGATTAAAACTGGATCCTTATACCATATACATAATCAACTCAAGATGGATTAAAGACTTAAATAAACCATAAATATAAAACCCTGAAAGACAAGCTAGGTGATACCATTCTGGATATAGGAACAGACAAAGATTTCATAACAAAGACACCAAAAGCAATTGCAACAAAAGCAAAAATCGACAAATGGGATCTAATTAAAGCACTTCTGCACAGCGATAGACAACCTACAGAATAGGACAAAAGTTTTGCAACCTATGCATTTGACAAAGGTATAATATCCAGCATTTATAAGGAACTTCAAAAATTTATAAGCAAAACCCAGTAAACAGTGGGCAAAGGATAAGAACAGACATTTTTCAAAATAAAGCAGACATGCAGCCAACAATTATATGAAAATAAGCTCAACATCACTGATGATTAGAGAAGTGCAAATTGAAACCACAATGATATATCATCTCACACCATTCAGAATGGCTATTACTATAAAGTCAAAAAGAAAAACAGATGTTGGTGTGTTTTCCAGGTTGCTTACTTACTCTCTTTTTCTCTCAGAAATGTCAGTAAGCCATAGATTTGGTTGCTTTATAAAATGCCATATCTTGAAGGATTTGTTCATTATTTTTTTGTTATTTTTTCTTTATTTTTGTCTGACTGGGTTAATTTGAAAGATGAGTCTTTGAGCTCTGAAATTCTTTCTTCTGCTTGGCCTAGTCTGTTGTTCAAGCTTCTAGTTGTATTTTGAAATTTCTTATGTGAGTTTTTCAATTCCAGAATTCTGTCTGCTTCTTTCTTATTACAGCTATGTTGGCTTTAAAATCTTCAATAATTTGTTTGGTTTATTTGTGTTGGATTTCTACTTTCGTTTGGATTTTATTGAATTTCCTTGTTTCATTAATCTTTTGTGATTTTTGTAGTCTCCATTTCACTTATTTCTTCTGTAATCTAAATTATTTCCTTCATTTTATTAACTTTGGGCTTAGTTTGTTCTTGTTTTTCCAGTTACTTGAGGTGCAATGTTAGATTATTTATTTGAGGTCGTCCTTTTTTCTTGATATAAGCATTTATTGCTATAAACTTTCTTTTAAAATTTTAAAATAGTTTTTGTTAGATTTGGTTGAATTGTACATTTTAAACAGGTAAACTTTCTATTATGTAACCTATGTATCATATTTAGTGCAAATATGTTCCAACATTACTACTTTTTTAAGTCAACAGCTTTTCTCCTAGAGAGAAAATTAACCTTATGTTGTCCAAGTATGACGTTTCCGTAAGGTGGGGAAGGGTAGCCATACCACCCTAATCTTATGCTGCAACCAGGCTTTCCACTTGACAAGTGTCACCTTGTCTGCTCCTTACTGTATACAGGGGACTGGCAAAGGGAAGAAAAATGGAGCTGCCATTTTGAACTTGTCTACTCTCAGGTAGCTTTATCCTGCTGGTATTCGCCCCTGAAAGCTTCCAGCTTGCTTGTCTATTGCTGCAGCTCGATTTTACAGGCTGCTGTTGGTTAAAAAATAATTTTGAGGTGCCCTTTCATTTAAAAGGAAAACCTTACCAAGGACTCCCATACCCACAATATCTGCCTAAGTAATTTCTTACCTCCTAAATCAATTGTTTAATAGCTGAAACTGTTTAGGAAACTAATGTTTGGAGAATCTGAGTAAATTGCTCAAAAAATATGTCAGAAGGCTAAAAAATAGGCCTACAAATCTCTTCATTGTATGTGATCTATGTTACAATTGTTTAGCTTATATAAAAGCATGCAACTTTTGGTAATATGGCACAATTTATGGTAATGTAGAAAATGTTAAAGCAGATAAGTGGACAAAAATTTAAGTAAATTAATATTGGGTACATTTTACAATAATTTTCAGTTGGATATTCTCATGTAATTCCAAGAAAAACCTTAAAATAGCAAGTATCTCTATTTTCCTAGATATAGAATTAATGTTTAGAATAGATACATAAATTATTCTCATTAAAATGTTGGTAAATTAAAACCTGAACTTACAATTTAAGATTGTGAAAGCATGATGGTTTTAAGTGTTTTGTGTGCATGTGTGTGTGTGTGTGTGTGCGCGCGTGCGTGCGTGCGTGTCTTAATTATAGCACTTCTTCTTATAGTTTGGTGGGGGATTACTGAAATTCCATCTCCTGTTATTTCCTCAGAACAGTCTTTTCTAAGTCATATTCTTTTTTTCTTTTACTTTAAGAATTTCCATCATCCACCCACTTATACTCAAAGACTAGTAGCAGACTTCAAGCTGTCCTCTTCCTAACTGATCATTCACAGGAATATTCTCTCAAGAGACAACAGATCATTTCTGTATGAAAAATGAAATGGATGTGTCACATGGGAGGTGACTGTCAAGCATAAGACATACAGAGAAGTCCCTTCTCTGTTTCATGTCAGTTATTTTTGACTTCCTGTAAAGCAGGTAGTGTTTTAAGGTCTTAGGCAAGTATATTAAAATATTTAGAAATTAAAAAAATATGTTTAAAATTAGGAGTAATTAAGGAAACTGTTTCTTTGATGTCCATTTTATCTAAGATGTAATTACAGCATAATTTTGGATTCATAGTCAAATGTTTATTTACTCAGCCCAATTAAATATTTTGACATAACTTTTGATGCATTCTGCTCCAGGCAATAGACTATTTGACAGTAATACTAGGGGACAAAGATTATTCTATACTTACCAAAATATCTCACCACTGACAGAGACTCTCCTTGAGCAAATTTTGTCTGGGTTCTTTAAATCCTCTTCTCAACTAGTGTTTGACTTCTGTACTTCCATTTCCAAAAGACATCACAAAGTTGCAGAATATTAACACAACTTCAGCAAGAATCCTGTTAAGCTGGTTTAGCCACAATTCTCTACTCTTGATATCTGATTATCCTCAATATTTGGCCAGCTTTCCTACCAATGCCCGCCATCCTCCATTTATATCTGATAAGGCTGACTGACTTCAATGAGAATCCTGTTAGGTGAGTTACCTACTCTCTTAATAATTTTTTCTGTCCGTTGATTCCCAGATCGTTCTTTTGGCTATAGAGTTTCACTTTTCTTTTCTTTTTTTGAGAAAGGATCTTCCTTTGTCACCCAAGCTGGAATGAAGTAGAATGATTATGGCTCACTGAAGCCTTGACCTCCTGGTTCAAACTCTCCTCCTGCCTCAGGCTCCTGAGTTGCTGGGACTACAGGTGTATACCAGCACAGCCAGTGCTGGAATTACAGGCATGAATCACCACATACAGCCCCACTTTTCTTCATCGTATTCAGAATTGAGCCCAGTTCTATCCTGAGGTCTCTTTCCCCCTACTGCAATGGTACCAAATACAATCTATTAATACTTTCTGTCTGTAGACAGTTTCTACCATGTCTAGCTTTGGTTTTCTTTGATAAAACTCATCCAGAATTTTGTTTTCTTAGACTAAGGAAAAAGTTTGAAAATGTAAAATTTCAGCTTCAATTGTCTTATGGTGCAGATAAAGCAGCCTAATGTCTCATGGCTTTAAAACAACAAATCATTATTTCTGTAACATAAAGTTTGTGGACAACTTCACATCCACTGGATTCAATGAACTCTATTAGCCTTGGTTTTGACTTTACATGTCTACTTTTTTCCCAAACCCAGGCTGCAAGAGTAAGTCTAGAAATAAAAAATAATAATAATAAAAAGAATTCTACTTTGTTTTTTTTCAGAGCAAAAGAATGGAATCTGCAGTAAAAGACAGGACTTGACATTTAAAAAAATGATAGAATAGATAATGAGGAAGATTTTTCCCTTGAAGTATAAGTTTAGATTTCAGTGGAGGGGGTATGAAACTCAAGGCCATGGGATCAATGGTTTATATCCCAAAACATAGTAAATGACTAGAGAGCAAAGATTTCTCTTCTTCTGTCAGAAGGGGAGAGGGGACTGCTTTTCCATTACTGTATAAACTGCCAGATTCATTATTGCATAATATAACCCCTGTGGTGCAAGAAACCCACAGGATACATGCTGGTTTAACCATCTGGCATTCATATATCACCCCAGAAGGGAGAAGAATTGGGGTCTAGTGAACTGCTTTAATTATTGCAGTAAATTATGATAATATGTCATTGCTCCAGTAATATTATTTTTATATTCAGGATGATATGAACCAATACATATACAAACTAAAAGCATTTGTAGCCACAGAAAAGGAGCAAAAAGAGTAGCACAAATATGCATTGTCTCTGAAAGATTCTGCTTGGAACTCTCACATTATCACTTATGTTAATTCTATTGGCCTAAACAGATCAGGTCCCAGCACAAAGTCAGTGGAGTCAAAGTAGCATGGCAAGGACAGGAAAGAAATGAAAATTATGAAATATTACCATCCACTGTAGTCTACTGGTCTCAAATAATTTTCTCATTCTTGTATATAAAATATACTTACCTCTTTTTAATGCATCTCTATAAGATCTTATTCAATCATAGCACCAAGCTTAAAGGTTGTTGCTTAAATCAAGTCAGGATCTAATTCATTTCTGGATCCAGTGTCTCTTGGTCCAGAAAACTAAGAACTAAATAAAAAACAAATGAATTGCCTTACAACCTCTCAAACTCACAAAACATCCTATAGTGGAAGAGTGAGACAATATGACTATAATGCATTTTCATAGTAAGAAATGAGTAACAAAAGCCAAAATAGACAAATGGCATCTAATTAAACTAAAGAGCTTCTGTATAGCAAAGGAAAGTATAATTAGTAAACAGGCAACTTACAGAATAGGAGAACATTTTGCAATCTATTCATCTGACAAAGGGCTAATTGATATCCAGAGTCTACAAAGAAGTGCAACAAATTTACAAGAACAAAACAACCCCATTAAAACGTGGGTGAAGGATATGAGCAGACACTTCTCAAAAGAAGACATTTATGTGGCCAAGAAACTTATGGAAAAAAGCTCATCATCACTGCTCATTAGAGAAATGCAAATCAGAAACACTGAGATGTCATTTCACAACAATTAGAATGGCAATCATTAAAATGTCAGGAAACAACAGATACTAGAGAAGATGTGGAGAAATAGGAACGCTTTTACACTGTTGGTGGGAATCCAAATTAGTTCAACCATTGTGGAAGACACTATGGCAATTCCTCAGTCTAGAACCAGAAATACTGTTTGACCCAGCAATCCCTTTACTGGGTATACACCGAAAGATTATGATTCATTCTACTATAAAGACACATGCGCACATATGATTATTGTGGTACTGTTTAGAATAGCAAAGACTTGGAACCAACCCAAATGCCTATTGATGATAGACTGGATGAAGAAAATGTGGCACATAGACACCATGGAATACTATGCAGCCATAAAAAAAGATGAGCTCATGTCATTTGCAGGGACATGGATGAAGCTGGAAACCATAATTCTCAGCAAACCAATGCAAGAACAGAAAACCAAACACTGCATGTTCTCGCTCATTAGTAGAAACTGAACAATGAGAAAACATGGTCACAGGAAGGGAAACATCACACACCAGGGCCTTTTAGGGGGTGGGAGGCTAGGATAGGGATAGCATTAGAAGAAATACCTAATGTAGATGATGGGTTGATGGGTGCAGCAAACCACCATGGCATGTGTATACCTATGTAATAAGCCTGCATGTTCTGCACATGTATCCCATAACTTAAAGTATGATAGAAAAGAAATAGATGCATAACAGTGTGCAGATAGGCAACCCCTGGTCATGGAAATTTCAAAATCCAGGTAGAGGGACTAATGTTGCAATGTCACTCTATTCAGTTAGAATTTAATTTTTGATTGAAGCTTGTTCCTGTCCCCTGATTTTGTGTAGCCAGTCCTTTATTCTTCATAATTTTTGACTCCACACATGAAGTCCTTTATTTTCCATTATCTTTTGGACTAGATTTGCAATGGGAGTTGGGGAATATATCTTCCTTGGTAATTGAGCTGCTGCTTTTGTTTGTTTCCTGCCAAAGAAGTTTGAGGTCTCCAGGGTTATTTTACATCTCAGAGTCAGCATCTCTTTTAACTCAAAGGCATTAATAATAGAATTCTTTAAAACATGTTGGTGCTTATTTTATTCCACTCAGCAGCATCTGCAAATAGCCACACCCATAATTCATTTGAGGATCTCTTTTTTTTCTGTCTCAATTACAAGTGCTTTGAGCTTGTCAAGTTTTCATGGGATGGCAGGTTGGATTCCTCCACCTGGGCCATTTATTTAACTGAAAAGATGTGCTAGAGTCATGTTATTCATATCAAAGATTTTTTTTTAAAGACAGGAGTTATCTCCTTGATTTTTACCTTTGCTCCTGAGATAGTTTGGATATTTGTCTTCACCCAAATCTCACGTTGAAATGTACTCCCCAATATTGGAGGGCCTTGTGGGAGCTGTTTGTTTCATGGGATAGAATCTCTCATGAGAGGCTTGGGCTAGCCCCTTCATGAGAAGGTCGACCTTCTGGAAGGCCTGCAGACCTATGAGTCAATTACACCTGTTTTCTTTATGAGCTACCCAGTCTCAGTTATTTCTTTATAGCAATGGAAGAACTTCCGAATACCACTCTTATGTTACATCCTAATTGAGATTTCTGGGAAGTAATTTTTAAGTAGACAGGTAAAGTAATAGACTTTGTACTGAGACATAATTTTGAGTACTCATGAAAACTACGCAAATCATCAAATCATGGATGTTTCACTAGGCTAACCATTAATCTGGAAAGATAAACTCTTGATTTTTCAGGTGTTCTTTACTTCAGCCTTGCTAGGCAAATATTTACATAACAGTTTTGCATTTTATTTTTAGATATTTTATTTTTAGAATTTTTAGATAAACATTATTTCTATTCTTTTTATTATGATGGTAAAGTAAATCTCTGTTGGGAAACTCAAATATAGTTTAAGCATGAAAGATATGAACAGAGTTTATTGTTAAGAATAAGACAAAATCAAGTACAGCTGTTAGACAAAATTTAACTCATAACTATTTAAATATCATTATTGGTAACATGGTGAAAATAAACAGCAATAAAAAATGTTATGAGGAACTTAACATGTTAATGCAAGAGATATTTTTTAAAATTTTGTGGAATTATAATAAAAAACAATGAGTTAACAGAATAATTGGTGACAAAAGAAAGATCTAATCTGATCATTACACAGCTTGTTAATTTTACCAAAAAAAGGCCTCAATGAGAACATTATTCTTTACTCATTACTCAGATAAAAATTTAACATTAAGCCTTTATTATTATAACTTTACATGTATGTTTAGGCGGTATCAGATACAAAAATACATAATTTATAATAATTACAAGCTTTTAAATATAGTATTAAAATATTAACTCATCAGTATAAAAAAATAAAACCATGATATATTTTATATTAACATTTCCATCTGAATAGATTATGATGGCAGTGTTAATAAACACAGTAAACTCATTAGTTCTCTTATTTATATTCATTTTAATGAAATTATGGTATTAGTATAATTATTTTTCTTAATTATCAGGTGTAACTAAGATAAATAATATATTTGTTCTCCATGTACAAATGATAACTAAATAAATTAAAGCTAGCTCTTTTTCTCCACACTTATTTTATTTTATTATTAAATTTTTGTAAAACAAAAATAGTCTTATCCCAAGGTCTGGTTTCTGCCATAGCAAACAGTTCCTAGTATATACACATCCTACAGAATATATAGAACAACCCATGACTAGGTTAAAAAGTAAAATGAAACATACAAAAAGCAAACTTTACTTTTTAAAACAGATCCTGTTTAATTACAGGCCATGTGTTCATTGTTGGGGCTTTATTATCTTGGTTTCTGGCTTCAATGCTTGTTACAAAACTAGTAATCTTTTCTTTGCTTCTGGAAACTGCATGTTACCGTTAGCCAGTGTATTATGTCCAGAATCTTTTCTTTTTTTTTTTGACATTTATTTTTTTTCCCATTTATTTTATTGCATTTTAGGTTTTGAGATACATGTAAAGAACATGCAAGATTGTTGCATAGGTACACATGTGGCAGTGTGATTTGCTGCCTTCCTCCCCATCACCTACATCTGGCATCTCTCTCCTTGCTATCTCTCCCCAGCTCCCCACCCCCTACCATCCCTCCCCTATTTTCCCCCAACTGACCCCAGTATGTAGTGCTCCCCTCCCTGTGTCCATGTGTTCTCATTGTTCAACACCCGCCTATGAGTGAGAACTTGCAGTGTTTGATCTTCTGTTCTTCTGTCAGTTTGCTGAGAATGATGGTTTCCAGGTTCATCCATGTCCCTACAAAGGACCCAAACTCATCGTTTTTGATGGCTGCATAATATTCCATGGTGTATATGTGCCACATTTTCCCTATCCAGTCTATCGTTGATGGGCATTAGAAAAAAAACAAAAAAAAACTAACAAGCCCATTCAAAAGTGGGCAAAGGATATGAACAGACACTTTACAAAAGAAGACATACATGAGGCCAACAAACATATGACCAGTGATGATGAGCATTTTTTCATCAGAGGAATGCAAACCAAAACTACTTTGAGATACCATCTCATGCCAGTTAGAATGGTGATCATTAAAAAATCTGGAGACAACAGATGCTGGAGAGGATGTGGAGAAATAGAAACACTTTTGCACTGTTCGTGGGAGTGTAAATTAGTTCAACCATTGTGGAAGACAGTGTAGCGATTCCTCAAGGACCTAGAAATAGAAATTCCATTTGACCCAGCAATCCCATTACTGGGTATATATCCAAAGGATAACAAATCATTCTACTATAAGGACACATGCACACGACTGTTAATTGCAGCACTGTTTACAATAGCAAAGACCTGGAACCAACCCAAATGTCCAGAATCTTAAGTGCCACTTGTGCAGCCATTGTCACATCAGAGAATTCAACAACTCACCTGAAAACAAAAGGAGCAGGGAAGATCAATTCTAGTTCAACTACAGAAAGTGTACTCTGAACAAACTCCTGATCAGGAAAATTTTGACAATGGTGAATATGTAGATAAATGTCATACTGCCTAACTTCCTGTGCAGGTGACCTAAAAGACTGGAGGGGCAAGGGAGAGAGAATGAGAGTGGGAGGAATTGAGAAAGATAAAAACAGTCTCTGAAATCCAGGAACTGGCCTGACACAATTAGGCTTTGGGTGTTAAGGAGCTGTCATTCACAGCAAGGCTATGCTGTTTCGTTGATCAGATGAGTTGATGACTTGACCAAAATAAAGCTAAACAAAAAATAGCAGAACACTTCATATTCTTGTCTGATTGCAAAACAAAAACAAGGTCACTGTGCAAGTCACAGAAAATATTAATATCCCTGAAACTAAGCTAATATGGATGATGGCTGCCTCTTTATTAATTACATTTTAACTTTCATGAATTCTTCATCCCTGTGGCTAGATTTAAGATACTATTGTAGAATTACCCAAAACCACACTTGAGCTTTTACTCAAATCACGTAACAAACTCATCCTATAACGTATTTTCTTCTAACATTGTCTTACTTAGACATCCCATACTTCTCTATTACTGTGTTCTCTTTTATTACAGCAAGCAATAAACCTAACAGTTTAGCTACATATATCATGAGAGTTGAGAATAATTCTCTTTGGAAATTAGTTATTTGAAGAAAATAAATAACGCTTTCTACTTATTTGGAGATTCTACCTTTTCTCTTTAGTAGTACTAACCTTTCCCTACAAATGAACTAAAAATAAATATGATCTCACAGATAGTCAAATCCATGAAAATAGTCCTCAGTTAATAATGTTTTGGGATTTTAAAAGTCCAAACCAAAGAGCAAGCCTACTGAGTAATATGGACCTTTGCAAATCAAACTCCTAAAACTGCCAGAAAAGTGTGGAGAATAATGAAACTCTTATAAATGATTTAAACTCTTATGAACTCAGATTATCTCACCTGCTAGTCTTCTACCTTGAAAAATAACAGAGTTTTGATACTGGCAAAATTCAGGCACCTTCTGCAATTACTTTGTTAAATTTATCACCTGCTATATTTGTTGAATATGAAGATATCTACAAAGGTGAAAGAGGAGTAAAACAATAATTGATTTTACCACCAATTGGTTTCTCCTCACATCCTATTTAATAGGTAACTGTTGAAGTGGGTATTATGGATGTTAACTTTGAACCTTGTATTAAGGTTCTCAGGAGGAACAGAACTAATAGAATATAGGTACATATAAAAGGGGGTTTACTAGGGAGAATAAACTCCCTAATTTGTGATTGTGTGGCTCACACAATCACAAGGCGAAATCCCAAGATACACCGTCTGTAAGCTGGGGAAGGAAGAAGCCAGTAGTGACTCAGTCCCAGTCCAATAGCCTCAAAAGCAGGGAAGCCAACAGTGCAGCCTTCAGTCTGTGGCCAAAGACCCGAGAGACCCCAGCAAGCCACCGGTGTAAGTCCAAGGGTCCAAAGGCCAAAGAACCAGGAGTCTGATGTCCAAGGGCAGGAAGAGAAAAAGGAAACATCCAGCATAGGAGAAAGACAGAGGCCAGATGATCCAGCAAGCCAGCTAATTCCACCTTCCTCCTCCTCCTTCATTCTAGCTGTGCTGGCAGCAGATTGGATGGTGCCCACCCACATCGAGGGTGGGTGTCTTCCTCTCCCAGTCCACTAACTCAAATGTCGGTCTCCTCTAGCAAAACCCTCACAGACACTCCCAGAAACAATACATTACCAGCTATTTAGGCATCCTTCAATCAAGTTGACACCTAGTATTAACCATTACAGACCTTCCATACAGTACACCTTGGAGGATAGGAACAGACTGGTTTTGTCTATACTGGTTCTCTACCGATTCTTGGTGTTAATGTAGAAATCACCCCCCCACACACCACCACCACCTCCACCCACTTCCCAACCCCTGCCACAAAAATGTCCTATGTTGCAGGACAGTCTGCAGGTAGACTTCACTGACCCAGCTTCAGCACTCCCTACCTTTCCCCTGCCTCATGCTTGTAGTTCTAAAGTATAAATGTAGAATGTGTTGAACAAATGAGAATGCAATATCCTGAGATAAGAAGGAACTGTCTAGAACATCCAGACTCTCTGTTCCTGTACCTCCTAGGATAGGTGGTCCTACAACATTTTAGCCCCACAATTAACATTGCCCCTGGGGTATAAAATCCAGAGTGGAGGGCCTTCCAAGGTCCCTCAGCAGGTCATTTTGACATGGGCCATGCCCAGGTGAGACTCCACCCTCTGCAGCTTTTCTGAGCCTTGGGGTACTGGCCCACCATGAATCCTAGGCTGCCATTGGCCCTTTCACCTTTGTGTTAGTAATAAAATTGCTTAAGTTGTTTTATTAGTATTTTTCCTGACTGAATTCCTGCAAGTGGATTGACCCTGGTGTTTGGTGTTGGTAAGGTGTTCAGAGTCCTCCCCTGTGAGTGTGACACCTGTGCACAGTGAATCTGCTTTGCATATGTAATAAAAAGGGTTATAGAATCTGACTTAAAAGTTAAATATCATTATTAATACTAATATTTTCACTAAATACACTTTCTAATAATTTCTATAAGCTATTTCTGTCTCTTTTATCATTAATTCATACTCTTTGAGTGTTCCCATGTGATAAGATTAGTGGTTTAAGGAAAACATTGGCTGACAATGAGTCACCACTTAACTCCCTATGGTGACTTGGATTTGCAAAAATCTGGAAAGTTTTCAACTATGAGGATCAGCCAGGAAAAATAATATATATATTTTCGAATTACATAATATACTAGAGTTTGGATATATTTGTTTGATGCAAAATTGCATATTGAAAATTAATGTGTAAAAAAGACTTTGAATATCACATAATTGGAGAGAAAATGCTTCAATGAACATATCCTCTTTCCATAATTTTATATAAATCAAGGAAACAACATTAAAAAGATGACAAAAACTACAGGGTTGTTTTAGGGTTAACAATTTAAGGGGCCTGTCAATTCATTTACATGTCAACATCAAGAAGTCTGATTTATCACTGAAACTATTATTTTGACTACCAAGGGAATCTAAACAAATCAATTTTCCTGTATATATATGTATATCATATACATTATTATGATTAATAAAATACAGATTTTGATGAGGTATACATGCCAAAATTATGCAGGAAAACCATTTTTGGTTTATAGGAAGAAATAGGAAAATTCTAAATGACAAGCTTATTCACATTTACATAGAAAATACAGTCTGAATATTGAATACATATTGGATATTTACTATGTTTTTTTTTTTTTTTTTTTTTTTTTGAGACGGAGTTTCGCTCTTGTTACCCAGGCTGGAGTGCAATGGCACGATCTCGGCTCACCGCAACCTCCGCCTCCTGGGTTCAGGCAATTCTCCTGCCTCAGCCTCCTGAGTAGCTGGGATTACAGGCACACACCACCATGCCCAGCTGATTTTTTGTATTTTTAGTAGAGACGGGGTTTCACCATGTTGACCAGGATGGTCTCGATCTCTTGACCTCGTGATCCACCCGCCTCGGCCTCCCAAAGTGCTGGGATTACAGGCTTGAGCCACCGCGCCCGGCTACTATGTTATACATATATTGAATATTCACTGTAAGTCATGCATTCTTTTGACCACTTAATCCTCATAGCTCTAAGAGAAAAATTACTGTCTTTATTGTGAATAATTTAGAAGCGAAGAACAGAGAGATTATGTAACATGCTCAACTTCATATAGAAAGTTGTAAAGCAAGCATTCACAACCATGCAGCCTCTCTCTAAACCATCACTCTTACATTTACATTTCTTTGTTAGAATTTAGGTCTAGTTGATATGGCCCAGACTTTGAAAATAAGTGTTATATTATTTTTACTGTTTGGTATAAGTACATAAAATTTATTCTTATTTCTTATTAAATAATGGAGCATTTTACAACTAAGATTTTTAATTCATAGTGGGTAGGAGCCATGTACCTAAACCATCATCTTTGTATTGCTTATAAGTGGTCTGTGTACAGAAGATACTCAGTGATTTGCCTAAGATCACACAATCATTTAGTACTACAGACTGTTGTTAATTCAGATTACTCTAATTTCAAATAGAAATAGAATAAAGTACACACTGGTCATGGATAATAAGTGATATGTTTTTTCTGAGAAAGCACTGATATCTGATCTCTCCTCCTAATATCGTTATGTCCTTATATAAGGCTTGTCATACTTTACTATTCTCTCCATTCACCTGGACCCTAACCACTCATACTTTGAATTTTTTCTAAATAATGAATCATTGCATTCACATTCTGAACCAACGCTATCCAGTCACCACTCTACGAGCTGCTTTTCTATAATTCTTTCATCAAGAAGCACATGAAAACAGCTAATATGGCCTTGAAAATTGCAGCCCTGGCTGGGCACGGTGACTCACTTCTGTAACTCCAGAACTTTGGGAGGCTGAGGTGGATGGATCATCTGAGGTCAGGAGTTCGAGAGCAGCCTGGCCAACGTGGTGAAACCCCATCTCTATTAAAAATACAAAAATTAGCCAGGTCTGGTGGCAGGTGCCTGTAATCCCGGCTACTTGGGACGCTGAAACAGGAGAATCACTCGAAACTAAGAGGCAGAGGTTGCAGTGAGACAAGATTGTGCGTCTGTACTCCAGCCTAGGTGACAGAGCTAGACTCCACCTCAAAAAAAAAAGAAAAAGATAAAACATTGCAGCCCTAATTCCTACTTCTTAAAAGAAGACCACATAATCTAACAATATTTATTAACTAACAGAGCAACAGTGTTTTGAAATTTTACATCAGTGCTATTTCATAGAACTTTCTGCAGCAATGGGATCCCTGTTCTGTTTAATATGGTAGCCATTAGCCATGTGTAGCTGTTGAACACTTGAAATGTGACTATTGTAGTCTAGTAAATGGATTTTAAATTTTGTTTAATTATAAATTTAAATATAATTAGACATATATCTCTTTGGCTACTACACTGGATGGTACTTTTTTAGATGAAGTATCTTTCTGGTGACTGAATCCTAAATTCTTATGAGTCTGAGAGTAGAATTAAGATCATTCTGGTGACCTTCTCCTATATTTTTATGAGTCCGAGACATAAGCAAGGGCAAAGATTTTATGATAAAATCACCAAAGCAATTTCAATAAAAGGAAAAATTGACAAATGGGATCTAATTAAACTAAAGAGCTTCTGCGCATCAAAATAAACTATCATCAGAGCAAGAAGACCATCTGCATAATGGGAGAAAGTTTTTACAATCTACCCATCTGAAAGAGCTCTAATATTCAGAATCTTCAAGAAATTTAAAGGAATTTACAAGAAAGAAATAGTCCCATTAAAAAGCGGGCAAAGTATATGAAGAGACAATTTTCAGAAGAAGACATACATGCAGCCAACAAACATGAACAAAATCTCAACATCATTGATCATTAGAGAAATGCAAATCAAAACCACAATGAGATACTATCTCATACCAGTCAGAAAGGTGATTATTAAAAAGTCAGGAAATAGCACATGCTGGCAAGGTTGCAGAAAAATAGGAATGCTTTTACACTGTTGGTGGGAATGTAAATTAGTTCAAACATTGGGAGACAGTATGGTGATTCCTCAGGGATCTAGAACCAGAAATGCCATTTGTCCCAGCAATCCCATCACTGGGTATATATATCCAAAAAGATATAAATCATTCTATTATAAAGGTACCTGCACATATATGTTCATTGCAGCACTATTCACAATAGCAAAGATGTGAAATCAACCCAAATGCCTATCAGTGATTGACTGGATAGAGAAAATGTGGTACATATACTCCATGAAATACTGTGCAGCTGTAGAAAGGAATGAGATCATGTCTTTGCAGGGACACGGATGAAGCTGGAAGTCATTATTCTCAGCAAACTAATGCAGGAACAGAAAACCAAACACCACAAATTCTCACTTGTAAGTGGGAACCGAACAATGAGAATCCATGGACACAAGGAGGGGAGCAAAATGGACTGGGGCCTGTCAGGGGAGGGCAGGGCAGTGGAGAGCATTAGGAAAAAGAGCCAATGCATGTCGGCCTTAATACCTCCGTGATAGGTTGATAGGTGCAGCAAAACACAATAGCACATGTTTACCTATGTAACAAACCTACATATCCCGCACATGTACTCTGGCACTTACAAAATAAAAAAACACAAGTGTATTTTTTTCAATTCAGACATTTCTGTAAATACAATGGTATGACAGGTGTATTATTTTTTCATTACCAACTTAAAATATTTTTCTTTTGACTCTTCATGCACTATAGATCAGGGTTCCCCAACTCAGGGGAAATATACTGGTACTAGTCTACTTCCTGCCAGACCCCAAACCAGGCAGCACAGCAGGAGGTGAGCAGCAGCAAGCATGCGAGCATTATCACCCGAGGTCTGCCTCCCATCCTATGAGTAGTGGCATTAGATTCTCAGAGGACCACGAACCCTGTTTCGAACTGCACATGTGAGGGATCTGGGCTGTGCGGTTCTTAGGAGAATCTAACCAATGCCTGATGATCTCAGTTGAAGCAGTCTCATCCCTACCATCCCATGGAAAAATTGTCTTCCAGGAAAACTGTTCCTGGTGCCCAGAATGTTGGGGACCGCTGCTCTTGATCTACTCTCTACCTTTCTTTGCATTTCTCTGTCTTCCTAGGAGTTGGGTTTTCATGAGCACATGAACCAGGCTCACTTTTCCTGTGGTTAGATTCAATGACTCAGAGTTAGGAACAGAGATTAGAGGGTAGGAAGAGTGAGAAACGGAATATGATTTCCACTCTCCTTGGCTGCCTTGTTATCATTCTGGCAGAGATTCTCCATCTGTAGCTCCCCGACACTGCTTCAAACATAATCCCTTTCCTTGCTCCCTCAGTCCTCTGGTAACAATTCCCAGCTCTTCCTAGCAGCTGGGCATCTCACTACCTTTGTTAGTTTCCCTTAACCCTGATCATTTCTTTTTAAATAGTCACTTTATTAAGTTTTCATTAATTAGACACTTAGTGTGTTTCATCTACTTTCTGCCAGATTGTAAATACACATTAATCCAAAATTCAAATTTTTAGAGAAATGTCCTCAATGTACATTCTGTGTTTCTTGTTTGATCTTTGACCCGATTAAGGCTAAAGCAATTATTTGGTTTTATTTTTAAAAGCCTGTAACTTAGAATACAACTTTGCATATGGAGGAAGTTTGTTAATATTAATTAATTTTCCTTCCTTTTTATCTCTTCTAATTAATCATTCACCTCATTCTCTCTTCTAATAACTCTCCTTACTCTTAACTTCATGCACTGCTTCTCTCCCTTCATTCTGCATTGAATGCTGTTTTAGATTTTGTTCCCTGGAAATAGTCTGTGAAGCTGAGATTTGTTTGCCACAGTTCATTGGGCATTTTATCACACAAGGAAATGAGGAAAGCAAGATTGACCAGGGGGAGAATCTGACTTGCAGTGTGATTTTTAACTGAGGCCCTCCGCTTATTTATGGGGAGTTCTAGGGCTGAACTGACTTGTAGAATTCTTTCAAAGTGAGACCTGGAATGGATGGTCATCCATTTGATAACCACAAGCCACACTCATAAAGGACACCTTATCTTTGGAAAGATAGTTTTCTGCATACAAGAGCAATTTTCAGTGAGGAACATAGCTATGAGAGTCAATATGTACTACCTTCAGCAAGTAGAGGATGAGAGGCTTGATCATATATAGAATATAGTAGTATCCACTAATGACATTTTCCCACAATTTAATGATTCTTTAATATATTTGGTGTAAACATTTTTTATTTTGATGTATCTGCAGAGTTTAGGAAATCATCTTATTGTTGTGAATTTAGAATACTATATAATTTTAGCATTGCATTCATGATTCCATCAATTCTAAAATATTGTATTAGCAATGTTAGGCCTCTATTTAATATCTGAGATTATGTGGAGTGGATTGGGCTTGTCCTGGTCTGCTGAAAATGAAAAAAAAAAGCTATTAAAATCTTTGATGAGGTAGAAAATCATGGAAAGTTTTAACTTTTCAAATCCAAGTAAGCAGGCACAAAATACATTGCAGGTGAAACATCCAGGACTGACAAAATGAAAGAGCTCCAATATGATAAAATGAAATCAGCTCTACTATGAAAAGTTGAGATAAGTCTTTACAAAAGGGGTGACCCAATCTGGAGTGGCAGCTGTGGAGACCTTGTGCAAGAAAAGAATTTTCTAAGGCATAGTTGTTTTTCAGATATTATTGCCAGTCACCTTTATTTTAAGTGTCATATTTCATCTGTTTCTCTTCAAGTCCATTTGACTGAGTGATTTTGCTAAGAAATACATGGAAAACAAATGATGAAATTTGTTTACAGTAATTTTTTATATGAATTTAGGATAAGAGTAAAAGTTATTAGAAGTCTCCAAGGTCTCAAGGTCAAAAGTCAGTTCCTTTCTCTCCTTCACACAGCCTAAGAGATACTCTTCTATTATAGCTCTGCTAAACCAAGAGATTTTTCTTTTATTCAGTCCTAGCTTTTTTACATATAGGGAGGTATCCACCAGCCAACTGAAATAACTTGTAGCCTTTCATTGGCAAAACATGGTTTATGGCAAATTCCAAACAGTCAGTGCATATTTTTCTTAATTTTCCTGTCAATATGCTGGCTTCAGTGAACCAGAAGCAAGCCACTGCCTTTTACCATTCACCATGCAGAAGCTTCAGTATTCTGAGGGGATGTAGGTAGAAAAACTCTGATGAGGTTTCAGGCTGCAATTATTACTCTGAGACCATGAGAAATTGGTGTTCCAGTTTAGGATTTCCACACTTTTTTGACAGTGGCAAGGACCAAAATTAATGATAAAAGGGTATTCTCCTTTACTGTAAAGACAGTAAATGAGAAGGGAAATGGTTTAGATGACATTTCTTATCTCCTTTATTTTGGCATTTATCTTTCTCATAGACATCAATTAGATGTTTATTATGTTTTGTGTTGTTTTTTCTACTCCATAAGGCTATTTTCTCCCAGTATTTGTCATATGTGACAATATCTTAATTTCCTGTATTGTTGTCAACTGGATTGGTTTGGTAGGCTTTCAAAGGTATTCCATTGTGAAGTAGGGGTGGGAAGAGATGAAAAATCTCTCTAGCTAATGTCACCAGTCAGAAATCTCACCAGTATGTTCACAAATTGTTTATTATGTTGTAATATTCTCTTTGCCAAAACTCATTAGAAGTATTATTTCCAGGTGGAAGTGGTAGATTAAAATATCCTTTAAAATAGGAATCTCTAGCCAGTAAATGAGAATGCATATAAAGTTGGAGAAGTGAAACCAGCACAGATGGTATGGAAGCAATGAAGAAATAACTTGTTGTCTCAGCAGATGATAATTTTTACTAAGGAGCATAAAGTCGTGTTTTTTTGTAATGACAGTTATCTATCTCACGAGAACGCATTCATAATTAGTGCACATATTTCATATAATATGCATCTTTCACATTTAAAAAATGACATTAAGCTGATTTTTTATTTTCTCTATCCCTTGAGTGGTATTAGAATATATGTGAGTATGTCATAGATACTTTAGAGATCTGCCCTTTTAATGACTAACACAAATGTACTTGCTCTCTTGAGTGCTTATATTCTGATGATCTTTTGTTCTCAAATTTATCAAACATTTTCATATGTGAATCTCATATATAAACCCTTACTGCAAGCTGACAGGATTGTGAGAATATAAAACACTTTTGCTACTTTTACCTCTTAGCAAGATATACTATCTTTATTTCAAAATCATGCCACAGATTAAGTCAAGAAATAATGAGATCCAGGCTTCTACAATTCCAGTTTAGACTTCTAGAGGCTTCCTTTCTGGTTCTGAGAATCAAACATTCTTTCTTGTTACCATTTGCTACATGAAAAATAATCCTCTCAGTATTGTCAGGTGAAAACTCAGTCCTATTTAGTTTAAGTCTGCACCTTCGAGAAGTCTCCAAGAAACCCTTTGGAGAACTATTCTTGTTAATAATTGGCACTAAACTCCCTTTAGCTCAGGGATTTTTAAAACTTTTTATTTACCTTTTAAGGTCTTATGACCCACATCATTCACCAGAGCAAGTGAAACCCTTTGCACACGTGTAGCTACTCATGAGACTCCTCTATTGTCTCCTATGACTGTGACTGTGGGATTACCATGGTATATGATTCTACAAAGAAAGATGAAATAATTGGTTATCTTATTTTCTATGCAAAGGTCAAAACTTACTTTAACCAAAAGAGTGCAGAAGCATCTTCAAAGCCCTGAGGAAAAATAACTGTCAGCCTTTTCCTGTACCAGAAAATATATATGTCATTTAAGAAAGAAGGTAGAGAATTTTGGTTGAATGAAACCTGATAGATTTCCTAGCACCTGACTTTTTCTAAAGAAACATTGGATAGAAAAATAATTCCAGAAAAAAATCGAAAGTATCAATAACTATCTCAAAGTTAAAATTCAACATATAGAAAAATAATTTTTAAAAGATTATAAAAACTAACAGCATATTATTTGAAAATTTAACTGTAGTACTTGGAACTAATAACCCATAAATCAGGGGAGACTGAATCAGAATTTAGAGTTCTTTGTATGTTTTGAGTTCCGGTCCTTTATCAGATACATGTTTTGGAAACATTTCTCCAGTCTTTTGCTTGTCTTTTTGTACATGTAAGTGTCTTTCACAGAGCAGAAATTTTTAATTTTAATGAAGTCTAACTACTAGCAAACTAGGAATAGAAAGTGTCCTCAACTTGAAACTTCATATAGAAACTCTACAAAAACCTATGGCTAATACCATACTAAATAGTGACAAGCTAGATGTACTTTCTTTAATATCAGGAAAATGTAAGGGTGTTTTCACTAATAACTCTTATTCAGCATAATGCTGGAAGTTATGTTTAGTACAATATGACAGTAAATGAATATAAGTTTATACTAATTGAAAGGGAAGAAATTGCCTTCATTTGCAGTTAACATGATTGTCTATGAAACCAATTTCAAAAAAATCAATAAAACACCATGGAACAAGTAAGGTAGTACAGCAAGATGGAAGGATACAAGATTAATAAAAGAATCTTTTTTTCCTATATGCCAGTCTCAGAGGTGTTTGAACCAGAGCAATTCTATCTTGAAAAGGGGTTGAGTGAAATAAGACTGAGACCTAGTAGGTTGCATTCCAGTAGGACAGGTATTCAAATCACAGGATGAGATAAGAGCTCAACACAAGATACAGGTCATAAAGACCGTGTGGATAAAACAGGTTGCAGTAAAGAAGCTGGCTAAAACCCACCAACACCAAGATGGCAGCAAAAGTGACCTCTGGTCATCCTCACTGCTCATTATATACTTACAATGCATTGGCATGCTAAAAGACACTAATGAGTGCCATGACAATTTATAAATGCCATGGCAATGTCAGGAAGTTATCCTAAGCGGTCTAAAACCTTGGTTCCAGGAGTTGCCCATCCCTTTCCAGAAAACTCATGAATAATCCCTCTTTTGTTTAATGTATAATCAAGAGGTAACAATAAGTACAAGGGACTGAGCAGCCCAAACCACTTCTGTGCTGGGGAGTAGCCATTCTTTCTTCCTTTACTTTCTTCATATACTTGCTTTCATTTTGCTCTATGGATGTGCCTCTAATTCTTTCTTGTGCCAGATCCAAGAACCCTTTCTTAGTGTCTACCAGAGTAGAGAAGTTCAGCAATATAGTACAGGGATCATTGACAAAGGAGCAAAGATATTTTCTTTGGGAGGTTATGTACATATCACCGTGTGAAAGAAACTAGTTTTGACAAAAGACAGTCTTTTTAACATATGGTTCTGTAGCAGTTGGATGTTCATATGTAAAATAAATGACTTAAAACACAGACCTGACTGATTTCACAAAAATATATTTAAAATTATCAGAGACCAAAATGAAAATAAAAAACTGAAGCTTCTGTAAGAAAATTTGTCACCTTAGATTTTATAATGAATATTAGATATAACAGTAAAATTGTAATTCACAAAGGAAAAAAATAAAAAATTGATAAAAGCTGGATCTTATTAAAATTAAATTATTCTTCCCTACAAAATATACCATTAAGAAACTGAAAATCAAGTGAACAGATTGGGTAAAACATTTAAAAAACATAAATCTGATAAAGGGCTTGTATTTAGAATATGAAAGTAACTTTTAAAACTCAACAGTAAGGTAAATATCTAGATTAAAAAATGGGATATATATGTATACATACACACACACAAGTAGCAAATAAATATGTAAAATATGTCCAACATCATTTTATCACTAGGGAATTGCAAAGTAAAATAAAAATGAGATACCACTATGTACCCATTAGAATAACCAAAATCCTCACAGCTAACAATACCAATTACCAAAGAGGATACAGAGCAGCAGAAATTCTCATTCACTGCAGGTGGGATTGCAAAATATTATAGCCACTTTGGAAGACAGCTGAACAGTTCTGACAAAGCTAAACATAGTCTTATTATATGATCCAGCTGTTATACTCCTAGGTGTTTCCAACTGATTTTAAAATGTATAAATGTATGTTTATAAAAAAGAATAACTTCACATAAATATTTTTAGCAACTTTATTCATAGTTAGTAAACACTGGAAGTGACCAAGGTGTCCTTAAGTAGGTGAAAAGGATAAACAAACTTTGGTACATTCATACAGTAAGTTATTGTTCATCAATATAAAAGAATGAGCTATTAAGCCACAAAATGACCCTGAGGGAGCTTATATGTAAATTGGCATGTGAAGGAAACCAGTCTGAAAGACCACATACTACATGATTTTCATAAGAGATTTTGTAAAATGCAAAATCTATAGATGGTAAACTCAACAGTTGCTATGGTTTTTGGTCAGGAAAGATATAAGTCAAATGTAGGAGATTATTTAGGGCACTGCAATTATTTTTTATGATATTGTGATACTGGATACATTCTTTCATTAAAAAATGTAGAATGACAAATGTGTGTGACAACAACATTAAAGCAATAAAAGGGGAAAATTGATGGCCTGTGTATTCTGCTAAATGAGTGGAGTCTGTTATACTAAAGGTGACTTATTTGCATATAAGCACCATACTCTGGCTGATAAAGTTGTTCCTCAATAGGGTATGAGTTGATGATTCTGCTACTACTATACATGTATACTGGAATGAGCAATTAAGGAAATGGATAATGGATGATAGGTGCTAGTTATGTGATCGATGAAAGGGTTGTATACACAAGGTGACCCCAAATGCACAAGGAGCCAAAAAACTAATCAAGGGGGAAGATAAGTCCAGTGTGTCAGTTTCAGTTGATTTATTAGGGGAACTACAGACAGAAGCATGGTCTTGGGCAGGGGCAAGATAGGTGGATCTCTGTTGCATAGACCCAGGGGTTATGTTTTGGGGAAAATGCATATGTGGTCTGGAAGGAATGTGTAGGAAGCTACAGATATCACAGCCTATCATTACTGCAATGCCAAGAGTTGTTTTAGAGGAAACATACAATGAATAGATGTTCTTACTAAACAGAAATGCATCATCTAGATATTTTGGAGGCATTCCTGAACTTACGGTTAGTCAAAAGTTGGTTGGCAGATTAGCATTTAAAATAAAGTTACTCTTGTCTCCACATATGACACTGCTGTTATGGGAATACATAAATAAGTGAGGAAAGGAGGCTAGAATTACATGTATCAATAGATGAGAGTTGAAGACTTTAATAAGAACTCATGTTAATAAAGATAACAGGTGACTACAAATAGAAATATTTATAGAATGGTATATACATATATTATACATATATATGTAGATATATGTACAGGGAGGCTAGGTGGGAGATATATGGGAATTTCTTAACTTCACAATTGCTTCATAATCAAAGCCTCAAAACTTTAAAAACAAAAATGTTTATTTAAAAAAACTTAAAACACTACAAATATAAATATTTTTCATATATGCAAAAATACTATTGCATATATTTGTGTTACTGATTATTTTATTTAATGAAATTCATTGTTAAGGTTTGAAAAATGTTAGTATACATACATGTATTTCCTTGTTCTGTCAGGTGGGAGAGTCTAAAAGCAGTAACACCCCAGTACTAACAAGAACCCCAGCACAGATCTTG
Source organism: Sapajus apella (assembly GCF_009761245.1). Classification (NCBI taxonomy): domain Eukaryota; kingdom Metazoa; phylum Chordata; class Mammalia; order Primates; family Cebidae; genus Sapajus; species Sapajus apella. Next base: position 17,169,747 of record NW_022436949.1, on the reverse strand, counting down.
GTTTTTAATACCATGCTTCATTAAATACAATAGGGTTTCTTGTAGGAATTCCTGATTCTAGTCTGGGGCAAGATGTATTTATGATGAGCCTCTTAGTATCAGACAATAAGGAAGTCCTAACAAAACCCCAAACCTCACAATGATTGGTGTATGTTGAAGAGCTACAGGAGCAAACTGAATAAGTTCCCAATGCCCAAGCCAGAACAATTCAGGTAATACTGGATTTTAATCCAAAGTTTTAAATAAATATCCATGATTCAATGCTCATATAAACAAATGATTAAAGAATGAAATAGTGGGGAATAGATATTTCTTGGACAGAATTTAAAATAATTTATGTTGATACTTTGCCCTCTAGGGTATAGGGCATAACTCTTACTCCTTAAGTGTGGGCTATGCCTTGTGACTCATTCAAGGAGTACATTATGGAAAAAGGAGGGGAGTCGGGAAGTAACTTTACAGTAGAGATATCTGACAAACGTTTCCCTAGTCAGCTGATCAAGGTTAACGTCAATAGTCATGTGGATGGTGTGATAAAAATGGCACTTTGCTTCTATGATCTTCCCTCCTAAAACCCACTGCCATAGTCTAATCACAAGAAAAACATCAGATGAATTCAAGTCAAGATATATTTTACAAAATATCTGACCAGTACTTGTCAAAATTACCAAGCTTATCAAAAACAAGAAAAGTCTGAAAATGCCAGAGCCTAGAAGAACCCATGGAGACATTATGAATAAATATATTGTGGTACCCTCGATAGGATCTTAGAACAGAATAGAGACATTAGGTAAAAAACTAGGGAGTTCTGAATACATTGTGGAGTTTAGCTCATCAAAATCATGTATTGATATTGTAAAAAATGTGTCAATATTGATTTGTTCATTGTGACAAATGACCATACTAATAAAATATGCGAATAACAGGGAAGCTAGGTGTGAGATAGATGGGAATTCGTTATCTTCACAATTGTTTCATAATCAAAAACTTTAGAACTTTAAAAGCAAAAATGTTTATTTAAAAAAAGCCTTAAATCACTACCCAAATATAAATATTTTTCATATATGAGATGAGAAAAATGCTATTGCGTATATTTAACTGTTACTGATTATTTAATGAAATCCATTGTTAATGATTGAAAAATTGAGAGCTCAACACTAATACGTTTTTGACTGATATGAGGTAACTTTTCCTGGTGACTGCAATTTGCTTTTTTACTTCATGTTAATAATTCATCTTTATGGAAATGCAATATTTAACTGACAATTAAGTGTTTTTGATGGTTGTCTATCTGAAATTACTCTTGAGCTTTAAATTATGGATTTCACACCTGATGTGTTCCAGTGTGTGTCAATAACAAATGGAAAACATCTCTGTATCACGGTCAGCTAAATGATCTCTATTAACTTGATAGTACATATCCCTTCATGCTGTGTTTGCACAAAGCACAGCATACATTAGAGATCAGGTGTACGAGAAATATATTTAATTGGATATTAGTGAGACTGACATGCACATGAAAAACACATCATTAACTTAGAATAATTTGAAGGTTACCTCTCCATTTTCGTACAAGGAGTTTATGTGAATTAATAATGCTCTTTTGTATTTATATAATGCTCAGGAGTTTCATGCTTACATTTAATATAACAGTGACATGAATAAATTATTATTACTCAAACCAGATGCAAAAGTTGGCAACAGTAGACCTACTTTATTGTCATCATTACCTTTAAATATCCAAACTGCTTATTAGCAACTTTAATATTTAGACAGATATTGTAATACCCTAATATATGAATTAATTATTAAATGAATCAACAATGCAAATGTAGGAGTTCATTAGGAAGTAGGGATGGTATGTATTTCTTCAGGATAGGGACACTGACAAAATAACAAAATACATCAGTCAAAGATGGAAGTACATCGTGAAATTGAAAGAGATGTTTACAATGGGCTGTCACAAGTTTGTATAAGTCAACTCCACCAACACACCACTGTACAGAACTCAAAGAAGAAATAATTTTTTGTTTCTGATGTAATAAATTTAAAGGCATTGTAAAAATAGAAGAAAGAATAATTTTAAGGATTGGAATCACTTGTATTATAGAGCTTAACCATTGGGAAAGAGAATTGTGACTCAAAACTTTTTGTTATTCTTTTAAATGCATGAAGTTAAGGCTATAAACAATAAATAATTTGTTCTGTCAGGAAAATCTTACACACCAATTCACCAATTGCCCAGGAATATAGTTTGCCCCTCTGGGCAAACACCTCTCCGATGAGGACAGTATGTTTTTTATATGGGTATAGGGCTTGCTTATTAGACAACAGTGTATGTATCAAGACTCATTCAAGACTCTTGCCTCAGCCTCACAGTGTTTAATTATCTTTACATCACAGTCTTTTTTCAAACCCAAGCACTTCCCCACCTTAAAAACCTGCAGTAAATCACTTGGGTCCAGAAACTGAAACATCACAAACAAGTTAACTCAGCTAACCCTTCTGCGATACTGTTTAGACTTTGTCACAGTGGTGTGCACCCTTACGGTAAGCAGTTGGTCTAATTAACTTCACTTGATATTTTTTTCTCTTGGACATTTTTGGAGTCAGCTGTTCATAATTCAGACTCCAAGCATTACAGTTCATATACACCTCCTATAGTCAAACTTTTTAAGGAAAAAAAAAATGTTCCTTCAGAATGCCAGATGAAAAACCCCTTTGATCCCCATCTACTTTATAGAGCTAGAACCAATGAGCTCATATGTTGTGGACAGTAGGACAGAGACAAGGGTTTCCATCTCCTCCAGTGCACATTTTAGGTTCTCTATATTTGTCCTCAAATGTGGTAATCTATCCTTGGGTAAGACCACATCAAACCATAAGATAATTGTGGTTTTGAAAGGAAGGGGTCATATGAATATGCTCTAATAAGACCCCCCTGCTTTTATGTAAATGTGTGGGTGAAAACAGATGCGTAAATAAAACGGTTACAGCTAATTCTTCATTTACCAATATATGTATATATGCATATATGTGTATATATATTAATGTGTCAGAATTAGTGTGACTTGGGAACCCTGTATGTGTACAAATTCTTCCAAATGTGTGTGTGTGTGTGTGTGTGTGTGTGTGAGAGAGAGAGAGAGAAAGAGAGAGAGAGAGACTGATGAATCAGAAAACAAGATAATTAGGCTTCTTTTGATTGAATGGAATGAAATGTATTATGATAAAATGACCATTAACCATGAAAATATGGTTAATGCTAATGGAAACACAAAGAAAGATGAAAAAGGAAAACATACTTCTTTTCTCTTAGATAGCATATTACTTCTCTGTGAAACTCTTGAAATTGAACTTTGAATGGTGTGATTGTTTTAAATAAGCATCATAGAAATTGAAGTTTATTTTAGAAATAGATGTAAACTTGGAGAACGTGACTTTTTTTTCATTCAAGAAATGTGGGCTAGACATGGCCCTCTTTGTTGGGCTATACCTTTGGGGAACACATGATGCCATTTGGTTTGCCAGCTCAAAATGGTGGTGACGATTTTTCAAGGAAGAGCACAATCATCTGTTGTAACCTTCCATACAACGTATAATCAGAAAAGCTATTGGTTATTTCATCTGTTTCTATTCATCTGTGGTGATTTCTTATTTACAATGTATTTTCATCCTATTATTCTTATACCTCTTTTTAGTTTGACAGTTTCTCAATTTTTAAATTATTTAATTTGTAGTTGACACATAATAGTTGTACTTATTTCTGAGATAAAACAGGATGTTTTGATACGTGTATTCATAGAATAATGATCAAATCAGGGTAATTATGATAGTCATCAATTGAAACACTGAGCATTTCTTTGTGATGCCAGCATCCAAAATGTTTATTTCTATTTTTTTTTTTTTTTCCGAGATGGAGTTTCAATCTTGTTGCCGAGGCTGGAGTGCAATGGCGCGATCTCGGCTCAGTGCAACCTCCACCTCCTGGCAATTCTCCTGCCTCAGCCTCCTGAGTAGCTGGGATTACAGGCACATGCCACCATGCCCAGCTAATTTTTTGTATTTTTAGTAGAGACGGGGTTTCACCGTGTTGACCAGGATGGTCACGATCTCTTGACCTCGTGATCCACCCGCCTCGGCCTCCCAAAGCAAAATGTTTATTTCTAACTGTCTTGGAATATACGCTGCATTGTTATTTGTTGTACTTACCGTAGTGAGTAATAGAACATCAAAGATAGTTCTTCGTATTTAATTATAACTTTGTATCCACTGCTCATTGTCTCCCAGTCTTCCCTTCCCCTGTCCCTCCCCACATTCTGATAAGCACTGTTCTACTCTTTACTTTGGTCATTTGCGTCGACATGGGCGAACCAGGACAACATTAGGTTGAGTAAAATAAGCCAGGCACAGAAGGACAAGCACTGAATGGATGTGCTCACATGTGGAATCTAAATATTAAAAACATGATTTTATAAAATAAGAGACAGTTTTTTTAATATTTAGTTTTTCAAATTGTGTTGCATTCAGGCTTTCTCATTTTTTAAATTTTTATTATCATTTCTATTGTTTATTTTCCCACTAACATCAACAGTATAATCAAAGAAAGCAAACATTTTGAACATTCAGGACATTAATTCCTGGAAGCAGGCTTAGGGAACCAGAAATAGAACACAGTGACATTTAAAACCATTTAATTTTGTATATGCATGGTTGCAACCTAAATTCATGGGGAAGCTTGACGGTAATATCAATAACACATATAAGCAAAATATGCCCATAAACGTATTTAATTCATTCCTAAACGTGTTTTAAACTAATATTCTTGATTCTGAGCAGATTGAATTATTTTTCCCTTGGTAAAAATAATGTTTACTCATGATTAGATGGACGCAGAATGAATAAAAACTAACAGTCACTCAAAATTCCTGGGGACTATTAACCTCATTTGTTCCTCAAAATAATATTTGGTTATGATAAAGAAACACAATATTACAACAAGAGTGTCTATTTTCACTTTAATATTTGGCACAGTATAGACAGATAACTCGGGTTAAATTGCAAGGATAACAAGCCAACAAAATCAATGACTTCATACTACACAGTTTTATTTGTTTCTCACAATTCGTGTCCATTTCAATTCAATGCATATGGCCAGGGGTGGGGTAGTTAATGGTTCACAGGACATTCACTTTATTTCATTCTCATTCAGTGACTCAGGCTTATCTGGCATCATTAAGAAACAATTCTTGGCACCAGCGAGTATCAATGGAGAGAAGGTGGCTGGGGTTTAAAGGCTAGCCTGTGCGGTGATCAACAGCCTTCTGTTTGTTGAACAAGTCAAATAGACGTCTTGAACTTCATAGAAACAAGAAAGTGCAACTCGACCATCCACATGCCAAAAAAGATATAATTTAAAATAAATGTATTTTTAATAGACTTAGTAAGATCCATAGGTACTGTGCAAATTTTTATATGAAAGCAGGAAACTTTGTTTAAAAAGTACTGAAGGCACTTTGACTTGAAGTTGTATAGCTAAAGATTTTATATTCCTAGTGAATCTCCAACAGTAGAATTTCTACATTGCTAAGCATGTGACATAATCAATAGTAAGAGACAGAATGATAATTAGAAATCAATGAAAAAGAAATATTGATTGGAAACTCATCAATTACAGAACCTTAAATGCCTGCAGCAATCAATCAAATGGCCAGGATTGCTGGATATATAGGAAGGCAGTGATGAAAACATAAGAAAAAGCCCACCAGGGGGAACCACAAACTCAGTCTCTGGTTCTGATATGCAATTATGTTTGTGTATTAACCAAAGATCCTACTGGTGCCTCAGCACAACTAGTAACTAGACTGGGCTAAAAGAGAGTACTGTTTCTTCCTCTACCTCTTAGGACATACATCACAGTAAAATACCAAGGAACACTGTAATGATACATTTTACTTTTCCAAATATGCTTTGCTCTCAAGAGTAATGCTTGCTTCTCTGCTTTGTAACAAACCCATTTATTTTTCCCGACACCCAATCAGTCATGAAGAAAAACTTCATTTGATAATTTTCATTTAACTATCGCATATACTAAGCACTGGGTTACAGAATAAAATAACGAAACATGAAGTGTTCATGATCTCTGGCCTAGAGGACCTTGCTGTGAGGGGTGAAGCAGAAATGCAAAAAAAATTATACTATCATATGGTTAGTGCTAAAACAGTTTAAACCTTTACCAAAGGGACAAAAACAATGTTGCTTGAAGGAATTGAGGAGTTTTCTGTGAAACTGATTACAGAATGGAATTAGAAGTTTTCCAAGTGCAAAAGGTGGAGGGCTTTAACAGAAAGAAACCAGTATGCACGGAGGATATTGGTACGTATTGTAACACAGCACTGGCATTACAGACCGGAGAGTAATGAGTGGCTTGCAATGAGGCATTCACAGAGGTTTTTATTGTTGCAGCTCTTAGTATTGTAGTGTTAGTATGATAGTTGTTTTAATTAAAGGATCTAGGTGATCAGATTTGTTTAAAAAATGATTCCCTAGCTAAACAATTACTGGAGCATTTTAAAATTTACTTTTTATTTATTTCTAATATATATTTTATTGCACTTTAGGCTCTGGGGTGCATGTGCAGAACATGCAGGATTGTTGCATAGGTACATACATGGCCATGTGGTTTGCTGCCTCCATCCCCCCATCACCTACATCTGGCATATCTCCCCATTTTATCACTCCCCAACCTCCCTACACCCCGCTGTCCCTCCCCTATTCCCCTACCACCAGACCCCAGTGTGTGATGCTCCCCTCCCTGTGTCCATGTGTTCTCATTGTTCAACACCTGCCTATGATTGACAACATGCTGTGTTTGATTTTCTGTTCTTGTGTCAGTTTGCTGAGAATGATAGTTTCCAGATTCCTCCATGACCCTACAAAGGACATGAACTCATCCTTTTTTATGGCTGCATAGTATTCCATTATGTATATGTGCCATATTTTCCTGCTCCAGTCTATTATCAATGGGCATTTGGGTTGGTTCCAGGTCTTTGCTGTTGTAAACAGCTCTGCAATGAACATACATGTGCATGTGTCTTTATAATATAATTATTTCTAATCCTTTGGATATATACCCAGTAATGGGATTGCTGGGTCAAATGTAATTTCTATTTCTAGGTCCTTGATGAATTGCCACATTGCCTTCCACAATAGTTGACCTAATTTACAGGCCCACCAACAGTGTAAAAGTGTTCCTATTTCTCCATATCCTCTCCAGCATCTGGTGTCTCCAGATTTTTTTAAAGATCGCCATTCTAACTGGCATGAGATGGTGTCTCTATGTGGTTTTGATTTGCATTTCTCTGATGACCAGTGGTGAAGAGCATTTGTTATGTTTGTTGGCCTCATATATGTCTTCTTTTGAAAAGTGTCTGTTCATATCCATTGCCTCCTTTTGAATGGGGTTATTTTTTTCTTGTAAATCTGTTTTAGTTCTTTGTAGATTCTGGATATTAGTGCTTTGCCAGATGGGTAGTTTCCAACAATTTTTTCCCATTCTGTTGGTTGCCAGTTCACTATAATGATTGCTTCTTTTGCTGTGCAGAAGCTCGTAAGTTTAATTAGATCCCATTTGTCTATTTTGGCTTTTGTTGCCAATGTGTTTGGTATTTTAGTCATGAAGTCCTTGCCTATGCCTATGTCCTGAATGGTTTTGCCTAGATTTTCTTCTAGGGTTTTTATGGTGTTAGGTCTTATGTTTAAGTCTTTAACCCATCTAGAGTTAATTTTAGTGTAAGGTGTCAGGAAGGGGGCCAGTTTTTGCTTTCTGCACATGGCTAGCCAGTTTTCCCAACACCATTTATCAAACAGGGAATCCTTTCCCCATTGCTTGTTTTTGTCAGATTTGTCAACGATCACATGGTTGTAGATGTGTGGCGTTGCCTCCAAGGCCTCTGTTCTGTTCCATTGGTCAATATCTGTGTTTTGGTATCAGTACCGTGCTGTTTTGATTACTGTAGCCTTGCAGTATAGTTTGACATAAGGTAGTGTGATGCTTCCAGCTTTGTTCTTTTTGCTTGGGATTATCTTGGCTATGTGGGCTCTCTTTTGGTTTCATATGAAGTTCAAGGTGTTGTTTTCCAGTTCTGTGAAGAGGCTCACAGGTAGCTTGATGGGGATAGCCTTGAATCTGTAAATTACTTTGGGCAGTATGGCCATTTTCGCAATATTGATTCTTTCTAACCATGAGCATGGAATGTTTTTCCATCTATATGTGTCCTCTCCTATTTTCTTGAGCAGTTGTTTATAGTTCTACTTGAAGAGGTCCTTTATATCCTTTGTTAGTTGTATTCCTAGGTATTTTATTCTCTTTGTAGCAATTGTGAATGGCAGTTCATTCTTGATTTGACTCTTTTTAAGTCTGTTATTGGTTTATAGGAATGCTTGTGATTTTTGCACACTGATTTTGTATCCTGATACTTTGCTGAAGTTGCTTATCAGTTTCAGGAGATTTTGGGCTGAGACAGTGGGGTCTTCTAAATATACAATCATGTCGTCCACAAATAGAGACAATTTGACTTTCTCCTTTCCTAATTGAATACCTCTTTTTTTTTTTCTTGTCTAATTGCCCTGGCTAGAACTTCTAATACTAGACTGAATAGGAATGGTAAGAGAGGGCATCCTTGTCTAGTGCCAAATTTCAAAGGGAATGCTTCCAGTTTTTGCTCATTCAGTATGATATTGTCTGTGGGTTTGTCATAAAAAGCTTTTATGGTTTTGAGATATGTTCCTTCAATACCTAGTTTATTGAGAGTTTATAACATAAAAGGCTGTCAAAGGCCTTTTCTGCATCTATTGAGATAATCGTGATTTTTGTCTTTGGTCTGTTTATATGGTGGATTACGTTTACAGACCTGCATATGTTGAACCAGCCTTGCATCCCCAGGAAGAAGCCTACTTGATCGTGATGCATAAGCTTTTTGATATGCTGTTGCAATCGGTTTGCCGTTATTTTATTGAAGTTTTTTGCATCTGTGTTCATGCTGGATATTGGCCTGAAGTTTTCTTTTTCTGTTGGATCTCTGCCGGGTTTTGGTATCAGGATGATGTTGGTCTTATAAAATGATTTGGGAGGGATTCCCTCTTTTTGGATTATTTGGAATAGTTTAAGGAGGAGTGGTACCAACTCCTCTTTGTGTGTCTGGTAGAATATGGTTGTGAACCCATTTGGACCTGGGCTTTTTTTGGTTGGTAGGCTATTAACTGCTGCCTCTATTTCAGCCCTTGTTATTGGTCTATTCAGGCTTTCAATTTTTTCCTGGTTTAGATTTGGGAGGGTGCAAGTGTCCATGAATTTATCCATTTCTTCCAGGTTTACTGGTTTATGTGCATAGAGTTGTTTGTAGTAATCTCTGATGGTAGTTTGTATTTCTGTGGAATCGGTAGTGATATCTCCTTCAACGTTTTTTATTGTGTCTATTCGATTCTTCTCTCTTTTCTTTTTTATTAATCTGGCTAGCTGTCTATTTTGTTGATCTTTTCAAAAAACCAGGTCCTGGATTTATTGATGTTTTGAGGGTTTTTTTGTGTGTGTCTATCTCCTTTTGCTCTGATCTTAGTTATTTCTTGTCTTCTGTTAGCTTTTGAATTTTTTTTATCTAGCTCCTCTAGCTCGTTCAATTTTTATGATAGGGTGTCGATTTTAGATCTTTCCTTGCTTCTCATGTGGGCATTTATTGCTATAAATCTCCCTGTAGATACTGCTTTAAATGTGTCCCAAATATTCTGGTACATTGTGTCTTCATTCTCACTGGTTTCGAAGAACATCTTTATTTCTGCCTTCATTTCATTGTTGATCCAGTCAACATTCAAAAACCAGTTATTCAGTTTCCATGAAGTTATGTGGTTCTGAGTTAGTTTCTTAATCCTGAGTTCTAATTTGATTGCACTCTGCTCTGAGAGACTGTTTGTTATGATTTCCATTCTTTTGCATTTGCTGAGGAGTGATTTACTTCCAATTACGTGGTCAGTTTTAGAGTAGGTATGATGTGGTGCTGAGAAGAATGTATATTCTGTGGATTTGGAGTGGAGCATTCTAAAGGAGTCTATTAGGTTTGCTTGGTCCAGGTCTGAGATATCCTTGTTAATTTCTGTCTCGTTGACCTGTCTAATATTGACAGTGGAGTGTTAAAGTCTCCCAATATTGTTATGTGGGAGTCTAAGTCTCTTTGTAGGTCACTGATAACTTGCTTTATGTATCTGGGTGCTGCTGTATTGGGTGTGTATTTATTAAAGATCGTTAGCTCTTCTTGTTGCATTGATCCTTTTACTATTATGCAATGCCCTTCTTTGTCTCTTGATTTTTGCTGGTTTAAAGTCTATTTTAGCAGAGACTAGGATTGCAACTCCTCCTTTTTTTTTTTCCTCTCCATTTGCTTGGTAAATCTTCCTCCATCCTTTCATTTTGAGTCATTTGTGTCCTTGCATGTGGGATGGGTTTCCTGGAAACAGCACACTGATGAGTTTTGACTTTTTATCCAATTTGCTAGTCTGTGTCTTTTGATTGGGGAATTTAGCCCATTTACATTTAAGGTTAATATTGTTATGTGTGAATTTCATCCTGCCATTTTGATGCTATCCGGTTGTTTTACACATTAGTTGATACAGTTTCTTCATTGTGCCGATGCTCTTTACCATTTGGTACATTTTTGGAGTGGCTGGTACTGGTTGTTCCTTTCTATGTTTACTGCTTCTTTCAGGAGCTCTTGTAAAACAGGCCTGGTGGTGATGTATTCTCTGAGCAACTGGTTGTTCATAAAGGATTTTATTTCTTCTTCCCTTATGAAGCTTAGTTTGGCTGGATATGAAATTCTAGTTTGAAAGTTCTTCTTTAAAGATGTTGAATATTGGTCCCCACTCTCTTCTGGTTTGTAGGGTTTCTGCTGAGAGATCCACTGTGAGTCTGATTGGCATCTGACAAAGGACTAATATTCAGAATCCACAAGAAACTCAAATCAGCAAGAAAAAAAATCATTCCATCAAAAAGTGGTCTAAGGACATGAATAAACAATTCTCAAAAGAAGATATACAAACAGCTAACAAACATGAAAAAATGTTCAACATCACTAATTATCAGGGAAGGGCAAACTAAAACCATAATGAGATACCACCTTATTCCTGCAAAAATGGCCATAATTTAAAAAATCAAAAAACAATAAATATATGTTGAAATGGATGTGGTCAAAAGGAACACATTTATACTGCTGGTGGGCATGCAAACTAGTACAACCACTTTGAAAAACAATATGGATATTCCTTAAAGAACTAAAGGTAGAACTACCATTCAATCTAGCAATCCCACTAGTGGATATCTACCCAAAGGGAAAAAAAAATGTTATTATATGAAAAAGAACATGCACACACTTGTTTACAATAGCACAATTTGCAATTGCAAAATTATGAAATGACCCTAAATGCCCATCAACTAACAAGTGAATAAAGAACATTTGGTATATATACACCGGTATATATACCAATGAAATGCTACTCACTATAAAATGGAATAAAATAATGGAATTTGCAGCAACTTAGATGGTTTTGGAGGCCATTATTCTAAGTGAAGTAACTCAGGAATGGAAAACCAAATGTGGTGTATTATCACTTATATGTGGAAGTTAAGCTATGAGGATGCAAAGGCATAAGAATAATATAATGGACTTTGGGGAGGGATAATGGGAGGGGGGTGAGAGATAAAAGACTACACATTGGGTACAGTGTACGCTGCTTGAGTGATGGGTGCATAAAAACCTCAGAAATAATCACTAAAGAACTTACCAGTGTAACAACAACAACAAAAAAAAAAACACCTGTGTCCAAAAGCTATTGAAAAAATCACCCCTTAAGCCATTTTCATAAATAAAATGCCTTGGTGCAGGTCTCCCAAACTGTTACAATATCATTAAATTTAAAGTACTGTTATGTTGGCCACAGCCTGTCAGAAAGGTCTCACCATGATTTTATTGCCATTCTCTTTTATTTTACTGGTAAGTCTATACAAAATAGCAGGACATGACATAGCTCCTCTGTGTCTTTCACATAACACCTGTCTTCTTCACCTCTGGATGTCCTCTCCACCCTCTTTCTCCACCCTTTTTCTCCACCCATAGTTCAGTTATTCCATAGATTGGTTGGCATGGACAAGGAGAATGATCTGGACTGATTTCCCTCAGTAGTACATTAAAAATAAAAACTAGACTCATTTATTTGAAATATATGCTGGAAGGTAGACATACAAGCCAATCAGGAGGCCATGTTGAAGGTATCGATGGATGTAGATCCTGTTTGAGGGCCCCAGCAGTTTTAAACATGATAGAAAGCTACGATGTATATTCTAGACAATACTCTTTGCATGAGATATCAGGCAAGAACTTGCCTCTTTCCTAAAAACACAGTGGACCTCTCCAAAGCATCACAATCTTGTTTATTCTGGAGAGCTTCCTGGAGAGATATGCTACTCCTTTATGTCTCCTCTGAAGCCTCTTCTTCCTACAGTGGAAGTAATTCAATTAGATAAAGTAGTACAAAATTTGTGTTTGGTTTTAGCTGAAGTGATCAATGATACCAGTTCATCCCAGAGAAGGCATTCATTCAGGCTGGCCTCAATTCACTGGATGACATGTTATCATGTTAACATTGCCATACACTTTCTCTTTGCAAGCAGTGCTAAAGTCTGAGCAACTGCTAATAGATACAGTTCTGCCTCAATTAATGCCTCAGGCAAGTAGAAATAATATGGAAATTTAAGGAGGAAACAGGTTGGCTTTCTAAGAAATAACTAATCTTTCTTACTTTCAGCTATTTGGATCTGGGCTCCTGGGAGGCATGGTTGATATAAATACTGCAGGATGGTCTCATCCTGCTGCTTGAGGTCCTGTTGATAGTATTCCTAATTAAATGCCTGCAGGAGACCATTGGAGCCGTCCTGGTCCCAGTCTGCAGCCAGATGCATCAGATTACCTGATGGAAGAGTGCACTCTTGAGAAAATTTGTCAGAAGCCAAGGCAATGTAGAAAAGAGGGTTAGACAGTTTTTCACAGGTATCTCATGTTTCTGCATATTTTGTAAGCAGTGGCACTGACTGCCCTTTGTTCTGGACTCTTTTCAAGGTTGTTTATATCATACACAACCTTTGAAGACAGAAATAATGTCTCTGGAGGAAAGGGTAGACTTGCTTAAAGTGTTATACAGTACACATAGTGTCTCTTCTAGAGCTAAAGGAAGGTGTGCTTACTGCCCATGGTAAAATTTGTGAATTCCCTAAGCTCAGGATCTTCTCTTATAATACTCCTCATTGCTGCCAGGTGTCACCCGGCCCTCTTCAGGTCACCCTATAGGAACCGGGATTCAGGGAACCAGCACAAAAATGCCGATTTTCTCTTCAGTAGTAATGCTGACAGTAATAAGCCCTTTGGATCTGACCTAGGAGCATTTTTTAATTTATAATTTTTGTGGGTACATAGTAGGTATATATATTTATGTAATATATGAGATGTTGTGACACCAGCATGCAATGTGTAATCACAGCATGGAGAATGGGGTACCCATCCCCTCGCACATTTACCCTTTGTGTTACAAACAATCGAATTACGGTTTTTTAGTTATTTTAAAATGTAAAATTACATTATTGGCTATGGTCACATTGTACTATTATAGTATGTCTTATTCATTCTTTCCAACTATTTTTGTACCCACTAACCATCCACAGATACTCCCAAAACCCCCATGGACTCTCCCAGCCTCTGGTAACCATTCTTCTAGTCTCAATGTCCATGAGTTCAATTGTTTTGATTTTTAAATCCCACAAATAAGTGAAAACATGTGATATTTTTCTTTCTGTGTGACCTAGGATGCTCGTTTCATCTGTCAGCATCAATGAAACTGACAGACTAGCTGTTTGGTTTACAAGTAGAAAAAACAAATTTTTAGATCCTTCACAGGTTTTGACATGGAGAAATGCCAAACTGCATAATCACTTATCTGCCTCCAAAATATGTTTTAATTCTATTCACTGTTTCCCTCTCTGCTACTACTTCCTACGCCAACCTTCATTTCATCTTTAAATTACTGAAAAATCTTTTATGCCCCACCCCATTTTTATTGAAGAAAGCAAAATAAAGTTTTAAAAACATAAAATAATTATGCTATTCCAGTTGGTAGGAATTGCATAATTATTACAACCAACTGGAATAATTATAATTTTTTTCTCAAACTTAAACCGTAACCTTCATACTTTGCTATAACCTACAATGTCCTGTGCCATTTGGCTTCTGTCAGTCTTCATAAACTTACAGCCTAGCTGCTCTTGCTTACTATATTACAGCAATAAAAGCCTATGATAATGTCCTAGAATACATACAGGTTTTATTTTTCACAAGGCCTTATCACATGATGTTATTATATCTGATAGCAAGATTTTCAAGTTTACTAAAAGGTGCACATTATCTCATTATTTGGATGAAATATTACATCCTTGGAGAGGCATCAACTAAGCATCCTACTGAAGCATATTACGTTCAGTTCTTATTTGTTTAATAATTTGTATCACAGTGATTTGTTTACACATTTACCTGCATATTAAAACCCTGCTTTCACTAAAATATAAGTATCAGGAAAAGCAGGATTATATTTATTTTACTCCTAGTTGTATTCAGAGATTAACACTGTTATGGGATGAATTCTGTTACCACAAAAAATTCTTATGAAGACCTGACACTAGCACCTAAGAATGTGAATATTAGAAGACAGGGCCATTAAGAGGTTACTGACTTAAAATGAAGCAGTTATGGTGGGTTCTAATCCAACCTGACTGGTGTCCTTATAGAAAATTTTGGTACCCAGAGACACCCCAAAGATTCAGGCAGAGAGGAAAGACCGTTAAGGACACTGTGAGAAGCCAGCCATCTGCAAGTGAAGGAGAGAGGCCACTGGAGGAAACAAACTGTATTTATCTGTTCTCATGCTACTAATAAAGACATACCTGAAAGTGGATAATGTATAAAGGAAAGAGGTTAAATGAACTCACAGTTCCACATGGCTGAGGAGGCCTCACAATCATGGCAAAAGTGAATGAGAAACAAAGTCATGCATTACGTGGTGGCAGAAAAAAAGAGCATGTGCAGGGGAACTCCCCTTTATAAAACCAACAAATCTCATGAGACTTTTTTACTCTCATGAGAATAGCATAGGAGAAACCCCACCCCCATGGTTCAGTTACCTCCCACTGAGTCCCTCCCATGACATGTGAGAATTATTACAATTCAAGGTGAGATTTGGGTAGGGACACAGAGCCAAATCATATCATTCTGCCCCTGGCCCATCCCAAAATCTGATGTCTTCATATTTTAAAACCAATTATGCCTTCCCAACAGTCCCTCAAAGTCTTAACTCATTTCAGCTTTAATTCAGAAGTCCATACTCCGAAGTCTCATTCTGAGAGAAGGCAAATCACTTTTGCCTATGAGCCAGTAAAATCAAAAGCAAGTTAGTTACTTCCTAAATACAATGGGGATGCAGGCGTTGGGTAAATACAGGGTGAAATTAGCCAAAACGAAGGGACGATCAGCCCCATGCAAGTCCAAAATCCAGAGGGGCAGTCCAGGGCACACTGATGTAAGAGCTGGTCTACCAAGGCCTTGGACAGCTCTGTCCCTGTAGCTTTGCAGGGCATACCTCCCCTCATAACTGCTTTCATTGGCTGGCATTGAGTGTCTGTGACTTTTCCAGGCACACAGTGCAAAGCTATTGATGGATCTACCAACCTGGGGTAGGTAGGAATGAGGAGGAAGGTCACAACTCCAATAGGCAGTGCTGCAGTGGGGATTCTGTGTGCAGGCTCTGACCCCACATTTCTCTTCTGCACCGCTCTAGCAGAGGTTCTCCATTAGGGCTTTGCTCTTGCAGCAAACTTTGGCCTACACATTCAGGCATTTTCATACATCCTCTGAAATGTAGGCAGAGGTTCCCAATCTCAGTTCTTCATTTCTGTGTAACCACAGGCTCAATATCGTATGAAAGTTGCCAAGGCTTGGGAGTTGCACCCTCTGGAGTGATGACCTGAGCTGTACCTTGGCCCCTTTTAGCCACAGCTAGAGCAGCTGGGACAAAGGGGACCAAGTCCCTAGGTTGCATACAGCTCAGGGATCTTTGTTACTAATGCAAACTTCTGCAGCAGGCTTGAATTCTTCACCAGAATATGTTTTTTTTTTTTCTACTGCATCATCAGGCTGCAAATTTTCCAAACTTTTATGCTCTGCTTCCTCTTGAACATATTGCTGCTTAGTAATTTCTTTGACCAGATACATTAAATCATGTCTCTCAAATTCAGTGTTCCACGGATCTCTAGGGTACAGACAAAATGCCACCAGTCTCTGCACAGCAAGAGTGACTTCTACTCCAATTCCAACAAGTTCATCTTCATCTGAGACTACCTCAGCCTAGACTTTATTGTCCATATCACCATCAGCATTTTGGTCAAAACCAGTCAACAAGCCTCTAGGAAGTTTCAAACTTTCCTACATCTTCCTGTCTTCTGAGCCCTGTCCAACCTCTGCCTGTTACCTAGTTCCAAAGTCGCTTCCACATTTTTGGGTATCTTTACAGAAGCACCACACTCTGCTAGTACCAATTTATTGTACTAGTCCATTCTCATGCTGCTAATAAAGACATACCCAAGACTGGGAAATTTATAAAGAAAATAGTTTAATTGACTCACAGTTCCACATGACTGGGGAGGCCTCACAATCATAACAGAAGGTGAATGAGTAGCAAGCAATGCCTTACATGGCAGCAGGCAAGAGAGCTTGTGCAGGGGTCTCCCTTTATATAAAGCCATCAGATGGCAAGAAACTTATTCAGCAACATGAGAACAGCATACGAAAAACCTGCCCCCATGATTCAGTTACCACCCACCAGGTCCTTCCCATGACACAGATATGGAAATTATTATAATTTAAAGTGAGAGCCAAACCATATCACAAACCAAATATTGATCTAGATTTCTAGCTTCCAGAACTGTGGGAAAATAAATTTCCAGTGTTGACATCACCTAGTCTGTGGTATTTTGTTACAATAGCCCTAGCAAATGAACATAACTCTTAAATTACAACATGATACATACTAAATTTATATTCATTAAACCAAGGCACTCACAAAAACCATAAGCAGAACCTCATAAAACATCTATTCCCCAGTGCTCATGTCTGAACTACTGAGAAATGTTATTTTAGTGTTCGTCATAATGGAATAAGAAAGTAAGTCTTCTCATTCAAAAATGTTACAGAGCCAACTTTACAAAAAAAGGAAAAAAGAAGGAAGATTGATGATGTACTCTTTGTTGCTGACAATGCTAAGGACGGAGTCTATGAGATAGCATAGTTCTTGATAAATGATGATACGGGTTTGTCCATAGGATTTTTGAATGATGGGGCCTATGGTCAGTGATATCAGAATATTTCTTTTTGCTTAAGGTGTTTTATAGAACTGAATCTAAGTGTTATCAGAAAAAAACTATGTCTGGATAAGTGAACAGGATGCCAAAGAGAAACTCTTTCTCTGATATATTGTATTAAATGTAATATTTATAGATTTCTATATAGGAGCAAAGTTTGTTCTGGGTCAGAGTATGCATTTGTTCAAGTACCTCTTGTCTTTCAAAGCTCTTTCCCTTTTCTCATATTTATAATTTTCTGATACTCTTTTTATTTATCACTTTTTTCCTTGGTCAAAACTGCTTTCAGAAAAGAATCAATACTTAGATATGTATTCTTTAATATGAATGACCATTTAACTCATCCTGGGGATATTTACACACTAAGTCATATCTTTAATGACTGAATGGGAAAGCCTTATGAAAAGAAACTGAATGAACAGTGTGGGAGTTGGAAAGTTTTCTTTGGGAGTCCAGAAGATATCTGCATCCACCTTTGCCTCTCTAAACACCAGGCTTAAATCCACTATACTCTAATGACAAGCAAAGATCCAGTCAGGTTTCACAGATTATCTTTTTAAAATATTCATATATTTGTCCTCTAACAGTCTATGTTTGAGACATTTTTGGTATATGGGTTACTATGCCATTGTGGACCACAAGACCAGGTACATAAGACTTACTGGAAGACAATTTACTTTGCCTAATGTGGTTGCAAATTAAAATTCTTTACAATAGATAAACTGTTATCTTGTTTCAATTAGAAAACCAAGAATTTTTTCTCTGAGATTTTGAATATAAGACGTCAGTGAGAAATGCATGAACAATGAGGCAGAGGGAAACACATACTGCAATGTAGATGAGAAGAGACATTAATTTATTTCACATGCAACGGGAACTTATTGAGAATATGTAGGGAACTGTGCTGGATACTAGGCATGAAGAAGAAAAAAGTCAACACATGCCCTAACTAGAAGCCATGAGGCAATAAAAAGCAGAAGTAATCAGAATATAGGAGGTATATTTTGCTTAGATATTAAAATAAAGATGAAATATTTTATCATGTAAGAGTAGGAAAGATATTATATTAAAATCCCAATTATACATCACCAAATATTTAGAAACATATCAACAGTCTTATTTCATCTACGCGCCATCCATTGCACAACTCAACCCTCTCTTTCAGATTATTTTGTCCCAGATACCAAATCATCTTTTATGAATATTTAAGCATCTTTACCTAAATGACTGGGTCTCAGAAACTAAAATTCATTATAACATTATCCCACCTAAAATATTTAACAGTAATTTCTTGATAATATTAAAGATTCTGTCAGTTTTCACATATCTGTGATTGCCTAATACAGTAGCTCCTAAACTGTTTAACTTCAAGAAAACTTTACACTCTTAGGGAATATTAAAATTGCTTAACATGTTTTGCCTTATGTGGGCTATATCTGTTAATATTAATTTTATCAGAAATTGAAGTAGTTTTGTTATTCATTTATTTAAAATAACAGTAAAATAAATCCATTTTAACACAAATATCACATCTATCATGAAAAATAACAGTATTTCTTCCTTAAATGTGAGAACAGTGGCATTACATTTTTGAAAATCCCTTCACTATCTTGATTAATAGAAAACTGTTAAATTCTCACATCTGATTCCGTATTCAATATGTTGGTATATATTGTTTTGGTAGAAGTGTGTAAAGACATTTTGGACTCCGACACATGTATAGCTAGAAAAGGAAGAAGTACTTTGAATAGCATTTTTAGATTATTGTGGGTATTATTCTTTGCCACTACACTAAAGTGAGACAAGTGAAAATTTCTTAAAGATTATTTGAATTGTGAGATCTAACCTGTATCAATGAGCTTTTTTAAAAACTACTCTGTTAGAAATCCATTATACTATCTGATATGGTTTGGCTCTGTGTCCCCACCCAAAATTTCATCTCGAATTATAATCCCCAAGTGACCAGGGAGGGACCTAGTGGGAGGTCATTGGATCATGAGGGTGGTTTCCCCCATGCTGTTCTTATCAAGAGTGAGCGAGCTCTCAGGATATCTGATAGTTTTGGTTTTTTTTAATCGTACATGTGCTCATCCTGCAGGATTGTTGCACAGGTACACATATGCTGTGGTGGGTTGCTGTGTCTGTCCCCCCATCGCCTACATCAGGCATTTCTCCTGGTGTTATAGCTTCCCAACCACCCTGCCGCCCTACTGTCCCTTTCCTCCCTTGGCCCCCCACCTCCTAATCTACCCCAGTGTGAGATGTTCCCCTCCCTGTGCCCATGTGTTCTCATTGTTCAACACCCACCTATGAGTGAAAACATGTGGTGTTTGGTTTTCTGTTCTTGTGTCAATTTGCTAAGAATGATGGTTTCCAGATTCATCCATGTCCCTATAAAGGACACAAACTCGTCATTTTTTATGGCTGCATGGTATTCCATGGTGTATATGTGCCACATTTTCCTGGTCCAGTCTATCAGTGATGGACATTTTAGTTGGTTCCAGGTCTTTGCTGTTGTGAACAGTGCTGCAACAAACATGTGTGTGTGTGTATCTTTATAACAAAAATAACTCCAGATGTATTAAAGAGTCTAACATAAGAACTAACACCATAAAAACCCTAGAAGAAAACCTAGGTAACGCCATTCATGATAATAGGCATAAGCAAGGACTTTATGACTAAAACACCAAAAGCAATGGCAACAAAAGCCAACATAGACAAATGGGATCTAAACTTAAGAGCTTCTGCATAGCAAAAGAAACAATCATTAGAGTGAACCAGCAAACAACAAAATGGGGAAAAAAAAATTGCCATCTACCCATCTGACAAAGGGCTAATATCCAGAATCTACAAAGAACTAAAGTAGATGTACAAGAAAAAAACAAACCCATTCAAAAGTAGGCAAAGGATATGAAGAGACACGTTTCAAAAGAAGGCATTTATTCGGCCCATAAATACATGAAAAAATGCTCATCATCACTGGTCATTAGAGATCTGATGTTTTTATAAGTGGCAGTTTCCTCAGCTCACTAGTGCGCGCGTGCGCTCTCTCTCCCTCCCTCCCTCCCTCCCTTCCTCCCCTTCTCTCTCTCTCTCTCTCTTTCCTGCCGCCTTGTGAAGCAGGTGCCTGCCTCTCTTTTCTGCCATGATTCTAAGTTTCTCGAGACCTCCTCAACCATGAGAACTGTGCATCAGCTAAACCTTTTTCCTTTATAAGTTACCCTGACTTGGGTAGTGTCTTTATAGCAGTGTGGAAAGGACTAATACACTATCTTGTATACAGAGTAGATATTTTGTTGTTTCATGATTTTGCATCACCAAGCAATGATCATTTTGAAGGATTATACAGGTCATCCAAATGTTAATACATTTTAGTATATAGTATTTATAAGCCACATTTTTATAATTAATCAATGATCTCTTCATGCATGTCTTTAAGTATAGAAAGAAAGGTATGCTAATAATAGTGATGCAAGATTTTAAAACTTGTATTCTCAAAAATGCAGTTGTTTTCATTGGTAGCAAATACCGTCCAGTTGTTTGCTTTAATATGAAAATCTCTGTTTATTTTTCAAGAAAGTAACAATTACCCAATTATAAATAACCGTAGAGTGACAGTACTTTCTTCAGGTCAAATAATAAGGGTTTTTTTTTTTTTTTGAGACATATTTCAGAGGGCATTTGTGATTCATTCTTACTTTCCATTTATTCACACATTATGTTGAAAATTCACAAGGGTAAAGACTGAATAGAATTCACTGTTTTTATGGCCTTATCAAGAATACTCTTAAGTGAAACTATTTTCCAGATCAGTTTAATATTTATTAGGCATAATCATTTTTTAAATAAAGTTTTTATTTGAGAGTAGATTTAGGTTTTCAGAAAAGTTGTGAAGTTAATATTAATAATTCCTTTTTAACTCATACCTGGTTTCCCTACTATTTATATCCTACATAATTCTGGTATTTTTATCACAACTAATGAATCAACATTGACAAATTAACATTGCCTAAGATCCCTAATTCTTGCAAATTTCCTTGGTTCTTACCTAATGCCCCTTTTCTGTTCCAGGATATCATATTACATTTAGCAGTCATCACTGTTTGGGTTCCTTTTGGCTGTGGCAGCATCTCAGGGTTTTTTTTGTTTGTTTTTTTTTTAATGTGACCTTGATAATTTTGAAGAGTTCTGGTTAGGTATTTTATTTTGAAGAATGTCTAATTTGGGATTTGTCTGGTGTTTTTCTCGTGATTAGAGTGGTACTATAGGCTTGGGGCGATAAAGTGACATTTCCATTGCATCATATGAAGGGCACATGGTATTGACATGATTTATCACTGTTGATACTGTCCTTGATTACCTGGCTGAGGTAGTATATGTCAGGTTTATCCACTGCAAATTTACCTTTTTAAAACACTTTCCATACTGTACTCTTCAGAAAGAAGACACTTTTTCGGTCCACATTTACAGACTGGGGAGTTATGCTTTTCCTCTTTAAAAGTAAAGTTACGATTTAATTATTTGGAATTCTTCTGTATGGGATAGATGTTTATTAGCCTTTATTTAACTTGCAATGTTTGTTTATGAAATTGGCTTCTTTTTGTGATTCATACTCAGTTACCATTATTTTAACCAGCTTTTGCTACTGTAACAATGCAAATATTGAACAGTGAGAAAAGGAAAATATTGTATTGCGTAAGTACTTTTGACTTACGAATATTCTGAAACAATCTTGTGGAATCCCAAGATCTGTGGGCCATGATTTGAGAACTACTGACCTTATGTGTTTTTTTGCTTTATGCATTTGTTTGTATTGAGTTATTTTAGGTTGGTATATTATATGTATGTTTGGATGATATGTAGCTTAAGTCTCTTTTTTTATTCATAAGTTTCTGCCTGTTATGAGCTGAATTAGTCTCACCTCCACTGCACTCCTTCAAGATACTTACTGTTAGAAACATTTTCTAAAAAGAAGAAAGCTAAAGTTAGGGGAGGTCAACTGGTTTAGCTGAAATCACACGTCTAGTCATTATTGTAGCTGGGGTACGAACTTATGTTCATTTACATGCCTGTGTTCTTTCTGCTTCATCATTGACTTCCTAGAAGACATAGAAAAATATGAAGAGGGTGTTGGATAATGAGAGCAGAGTATATAATAGAAACATTACTAATAAAATGTTATATTATTATAAAGAGGAATAAATGTAGAAAAATGAAAGCATATCGATTTCATTATGATTAGCCTGATTAAAAGAAAATTTCTCTTTAATTTCTAGTAATATTATTATCTTATTTAAATAAAAAATTGTAGGTATCTTTTTTTTTTTTTAACCACTTTGAAGAACTTTTGAATGTAGACTAATGTGGGATGCCAGCGAAGTAAACAGATCAAAGAGAAAGCAGTCTTTTCTGAAAAAAGATGAATGCTGAGTGGGACTCCCTGGTTTCATCATTCAGTTATCATTTATGGTAGAAATTGTAGTTTGACTGTTAGGTTTTCTCACCTGTGACTGACAGTGGTAATAATACATAAGTCAAAATGCCAGTGCAAAGTATCAGTTATATAAAAAAGATAAAACAACCCTATGCTTTAGAAACTATATATATACATACATTTACGTGTGTGTGTGTGTGTGTGTGTGTGTGTGTGTGTGTGTGTGTGTATATATATATATAAAGTGTGTGTGTATATATATATAATTGGATTTGAAATTCATGGCAACATTGAGATACAGGTACTATCATATTATTAGGTTGGTGCAAAAGTAATTGTTTTTTGCCACTAAAAGTAATGGCAAGTATTTTACATCTTACAGAGCAAGATAAGATACAAAAAAAAAATAAGGTTCAGAAATGGTCAAGGTCACTTTGCTACAAAGTGATAGAACCAAGAATTACAGAATGGCATCCGATAATGTTAGATTACAAAGCATATGCATTACACCATGTGTATTATAAATCACGTACTGCTTTACAAGATTATATCTAGAGCTGTCAGTTGCCTGAACAAAATGTTTCTTCAAGTATTTGGATTATTGTGCCTGTGTAGTTTTAACAGCAATACGAAGGCTATATATTGTGTTTTATTTTAAAATTTGTTAAAAACCATGTCACATTTGGAGGAAGAAATTAATTTCATTAAACATCAGCTTTGCAGAGATATCTGCTTTTTTATACATCAATAATTACATTTAATATTGGGATCCATTCATTTTGTTCAAACTAACAAGTTTATTTTCTGGGAATTCTTCTATGATGGAGTTTAACTCTTAGAAGGAGATCTATAAAACCATAATGGTATGTGTCGTGAAGACCTTTCGTCCTATTACTGTTTATTTATATAAAATTCTTTTATGTTTAGTACTCACAATTTAATGGGAGAGCTGAAGCGGAGAAACGAAAGATGAAACCTTGCAAACTAAATCAACAAATGGAAGTATTTTTTTCAACAGAGAGGAAAATCAGTAAAGAACGTAAGATTTTAATGTACACCCTATTATGGGATCTCTGGAGTACTGATTTTTCTGACCGATTTCTGGCCAAAAACCTCTGTGGCCATGGTGCTTTGCCTGAGTTCTTTTCCTATGTCCAGGAACAGTGAGGTATGCAGACAAGTGAAGGGTGAAGAAGCGTTTCATTTAGTGTTAGAACAGCTCAGAGGAGTGGGTAGTACCTTGGCCAGCTGGTGGTGTCTTCAGCTCTCAGCAGAAAGGGTCCTCCTCTCTGCATCTGGTTGTCCCATTGTCTCCAGCTATCAGCAGAGAGGGTACTCTCTGCTCTCCTTGTCCTCTGGCCATCCTCTGCCCTACTCTGGCTGAGCCAGACCTGTATCAACCTCAGAGGGAAGAAGTGTGTGCTGACTGGTCCATGGATGGCCATGGGTGCCGGAAAAGGCACCATGTGTCTAAGAGACTGCCGGCCCGGACCCCAGTCTTCAGGACCTCCCTGGTCTGAAGGTGGGCCTTACGGGGGACCCACCCCTTTCTGCCCAGGAATCAATCTGCTTCCCACTGCCATTCATGACCCCTGGGCATGGCCCTAACTCCCACTCTGAGATCAGAGCAGGTGCTGGGAGTAAAGAGAGGCCAGGCAGACACCAGTGAGCCTGCAGGGATGGGTGTTAGGGGAGGCCCTTTCTGGGACCCACAAGGGTGCAGGCTTCAGAGATGCCCAGGTCCTGTACCTAGGAGGGCAGCCGCAGCTGCACCTGAGAGCTCCTGCCCTGCCAACTCTGAAGAGGCTGTCTCCTGCTTGTCCCCGGTTCCTGCCTGCTTTGCAGAGCAAGAGGCCTAGGTCTGCAGCTGCAGGTCCGGTGGCTGCAGATGCACCCTGGAGGGCAGACCCTGCCTGTTCCCGACTCCACCAAGAGCACAAGGAGGCTGAGATCCACAGTTGCAGTTCGGGCGGCTGTAGTCCCTCCCAGGAAGGCTGGCTCCTGCTTCCTCCTTAGAATAGGAGGCCTATATCTGCAGCTGCTGTTTGGGTGACTGCCATAGCACGGGGAGCTGCCATCCCAACTCAGAAGGGGCAGTGCTCTCACTGGCTTTATGAAGTGTGCAGCCCCAGCTGTTCTTCCCTGCTACAGCCAGCATGATGGCAACGGCCACTGTCAACAACCACAAACCACATATTTCAGGATATTTTGGTATATTTTAGCAATAAACAACATAAAAATAAAGACATCTTGGAAAAATAAATGACCCATAAGTAGCACCTAATTTAAGAATTTGTCATGTGTATATGTATGTGTACATATTCAGTGAATATAGTTATATCAGCAGAATATTAGTATCTCTCTCGGTTTTGTTTAGAAGCAGAAAGTATTTGAATTTTTGGAAAAGAAATAAAACTACCAGTTTGTCACAGATAGTTATAGAGCTACAAGGCAGTTAAAAAGGCTGAGGAAAAGGTCAGGAGGACTGCTGTCAGGAAATGTGAATGCAGAGATCCAGGGATTCAGGGAGGCTGCTGACAACCATCTTCGCTGCCTCTCGGAACAAAAATTGATCATTTGTCACAACAACTAGAGTCCCTGGAGGTAGAGCTGCAAGATAAAACACAGATGCTCAATTACATGTGAATTCCAAATAAGCAACATTGTTTCTTAGAATAAATATGTCCCATTTATTGCATGAAATATATGCATGCTAAAACTTCATTGTTTATTTGAAATTCTGATTGAATTGAGCATCAGTTTCTTTTTAATTTTGGGAAGAAGACAACATGAGATGTACCCTCTGAAAAGATTTTTAAGTACACAATTCAAAATTATTAACCAAAGGCACAGTGTTGAACAGCAGATCTCTAGAAGGTATTCATCTGGCATTACTTATTCTTTACACTAATTGATTAGCAACTCACTGTTTCCCAGTACCCATTGCCCTGGGTGACCACCATTCTACTTTCTGCTTCTGTGAGTTTGACAATTTAGTTACTTTCTATAAGTGATATCAAGCCGTGCCTCTTCGTGACTGGCTTATTTCAGTTAAAATAAACTCGTTTCATCTATGCTGTCACATATTGCTGGGCTTCTTTCCCTTTTTGTGAAAACCTGAAAAATATTTCATGGTATGTACATAACACATTTTCTTAATCCATTCATTCATCAGTGAACATTAAGTTGTATCCTTATCTTGACTATAAGTAAATAGTGGTGCAATGACTATCGGAGAGCTCATATTTCTTTGAGATACAGATTTCAATTCCTTTGGATACATATTCTGAAGTAGAATTGCTGAATCATATTAACTTTTTGAGAAACCTCCATATTGTTATCCGCAGCAGCTGTGCCATGTTGCACTCCTATTCACAGTTTGCAAAAGTTTCCATTTCTCCAGATCCTCACCAGCACTTGTTTTTGTCTTTTTTTGTCACACCCATTCCAATAGCTGTGGAGTGATACTTAACTGTAGTTTTATTTTCATTTCCTCTCTCATTTGTGATTTATTGATATCTTTTTATATACTTGTTGGCCATCTGTAAGTCTTTGAAGAAATGTCTTTTGAATTCCTTTGTACATTTTTCAATTGGATTATTAGTTTTTTGCTGTTGAGTTGTAGGATTTTATTATATATTTGGAAATTAACCCCAATCTGATATATAATTAAAAAATATATTCTGACATTTCATAGATTTTCATAGATTGTATTTTCATTCCATTGATTGCTTCCTTTGCCACAGAAGGTTTTTTAGTTTTGCATAATCTGGTTTGTCTATTTTTGCTTTCTTGTCTGTGGTTTTGGTGTCCTGTCAAGTGAGTTCACTTTCTAGGTCAATGTCAGAAAATCTTTCTCCTATGTCTTTTTCTAGTTGTTTTACAATTTTGGGTCTTATTTTCAAGTCTTGAATCCATTTGTTTGATTTTTTGCTGTGGTGTAAGGTAAGCATTAAGTTTCATGCTTTTGCATATAAATATCCAGTTTTTCCAACACAACTTGCTGGGTGAAGGGGAAATTGTGTATTCTTGGCAAACATGTTGAAGATCAGGTGACTTATATGCATGGATTTATATCTGGATTCTATTCTCTTTCAGTGGCCTCTATGTCTTTATTTCAGTATCATACTGTTTTAATTACTGTAGCTTTGTAATATACTTTGAAATTGCAAAGTGTGATTTGTTCTTTCTTGTCAGAGTTACTTTGTGTTGGAAATAGATGCTCAGAGCCACAAAGAAAAATTATCACTGAGACAAAGGATCTTTCAGTAATGCAATTTTTACTTCCTGCATCTGTTTCCAACACTTTGCCTATTCAACATCTATATTAGTCTGTTATTGTGCTACAAATAAAGACATACCTGAGATTGGGTGATTTATAAAGAAAAAGAGTTAAATGAACTCACAGTTTCACATTGCTGGGGAGGCCTCACAATCATGGTGAAAGACGAAGGAGGAACGAAGTTATGTCTTACTTGGTGGCAGGCAAGAGAGACTATATGTGCAGGGAAACTCCCTTTTATAAAACCATCAGATCTCATGACAGTCATTCAATATCATGAGAATAGCATGGCAAGGACCTGCCCTCATGATTCAGTTACTTCCACTGGGTCCTGCCCATGACAACTGGGAATTATGAGAACTCCAATTTGAGATTTCAGAGGGGACACAGATAAACCATCTCATTCCACCCCAGCCCCTGCCAAATCTCATGTCCTCATATTTCAAAACCAATCATGCTTTCCCAACAGACTCCCAAATTCTTAACTCATTTCAGGATTAACTCAAAAGTCCATAGTCCAAAGTCTCACCTGAAACAAGGCAAGTCCCTTCTCCCTACGAGCCTGTAAAGTCAAAAGCAAGTTAGTTACTTCCTAGATACAATGAGAGTACAGTCATTGGGTAAATGCACCCATTCCAAAGGAGAGAAATTGTCCAAAACAAAAGGGCTCTGGGCCCCATATAAGTATGAAATCCAATAGGGCCGTCATTAAACCTGAAAATTCCAAAATCACCTTCTTTGACTCCATGTCTTAGATCTAGGTCATGCTGATGTAAGAGGTGGGTCCCACAGCCTTGGGCAGCTCCACTCCTGTGGCTTTGCAGGGTATAGCCCTTCCCTTGGCTGCTTTTCAGGGGCTGGCAATGAATGTCAGGCTTTTCTAGGTGCACAGTCTAAGCCGTCGGTGGATGTGCAATTCTGAGGTTTGGAGGATGGTGGCCCTCTTTTCAAAGCTCCACTAGGCAGTGCCCCAGGGGGAACTCTCAGTGGGAGTTCTAGCCCCACATTTTCTTTCTGTACTACCACAGCAAAGGTTCTCCATGAGTGCCCTGTCCCTGCAGTCAACTTCTGCCTGAATATCGGGGCATTTCTATACAGCCTCTGTAATCTAGGTGGAGGTTCCCAAATCTCAGTTTTTGACTTTTGTGCACCTGCATGATCAACATGTGGATGCAAGCAGCCAAGGCTTGGGGTTTACACCCTCTGGAGCCAAGACCTGAGCTGTATCTTGGCCCCTTTAAGCTACAGCTGGAGCAGCTGGGATGCAGGGTACCAAGTCCCTAGGCTGCATACAGCAGGGGAGCCCTGGACCAGGTTCATGAAACTATTTCTTCCTCTTAGCTCCTGGGCCTGAGATATGAAGAGCTGGTGTGAAGGTCTCTGACATGCCCTGGAGACATTTTCCCCATTGTCTTGGTGATTAACATTGGACTCCTCCTTACATATGCAAGTTTCTGCAGCAGACTTGAATTCCTCCCTATAAAATGTTTTTTTTTTTTCTGTTGCATCATGAGGCTGCAGATTTTCCAAACTTTTATGCTCTGCTTCCTCTTGAACACTTTGCTGCTTAGAAATTTCTTCTAGAGGATAGACTAAATCATCTCTTTCAAGTTCAAAGTTTCATGGATGTCTAGGGCAGGGATGAAATCCCACCAGTCTCTCTGTATAGCAAGAGGGACCCTTATTCTAGTTGCCAACATGTTCCTCATTTCCATGTGAGATGACCTTAATCTGGACCTTATTGTCCATATCACCATCAACATTTTGGTCACAGCCATTCAACAAGCCTCTAGGAAGTTCCAAACTTTCCCACATCTTTCATTCTTCTAAGCCCTGCAAGTGTCTAGGAGGTTCCAAACTTTCCCACACTTTGTCGTCTTCTGAGCCCTCCAAATGGTTCCAACCTCTGACTGTTACTCAGTTCTAAAGTTGCTTCCACATTTTTGGGCATCCTTATAGCAGCACCCCACTCTACCAGTAACATTTACTATATTAGTCTGTTCTCATGCTGCTAATAAAGACATACCCAAGACTGGATAATTTATAAAGAAAAAGAGTTTAAATGGATTTGCAATTCCACATGGCTACAGAGGCCTCACAGTCATGGCAGAAGGCAAGGGAGGAGAAAGTCATGTCTTACATGGTGGCAGGCAAGAGAGAGAGCATGTTCAGGGAACTCTCCACTGTAAAACCATCACATCTCAGACTTACTCACTATCATGAGAATAGCATGGGAAAGACCTCTCATGATTCAGTTACCTCCCACCACAGCATGTGGGAATTATGGGGGCTTCAATTATAGATTTGAGTGGCAACACAGCCAAACCATATCGACATCTTTTGTGATCTCACATAAATTTTATATATTTTTTCTATTTTTGTAAAAAAAAAAAAAAAAA